>NC_064008.1:8777916-9092500 GCF_932276165.1 Plutella xylostella
ATAATATCATATTGTGTTCAGTTTAAGTGTTTGTTTTGCATTGTACCTTTGTTGTTTGTTATTTTAAATCTTTTTGATATGGTTTTATTGTAATTGATCACGAAATATAAAAAGTATGAGTACTTTTAATTTTTTTATTAACTTATTGTGTCTTATTGCTATGCAAAGGTCTCTCCCTGGATCTTCCACCAATCCGTGTCTCTGAAAATGGCCTCAAATTCCATTTCTTAAAAATGAGTAGATACTTCTATACTTAAGATAACATTGTAATAAAACAATTTATGTTAGTAGTATGAATAAGTTTAAACACCTGAAAACCATTTCTCGATTGCAAAAACAAAAGACGATTTATCCGCTGACCGCGCAACAAATTATTGACCTCATTACGCCGAAACCAATTCACAACTTACAATGAATTTAATTTAAACTCGCACAAACCGAGCACATCACTTAAACACAGTGCATCACTATTCATACGTACAGCCCTGCTAACAAGTGCTTGCACCGCGTCGGCTGCACGGCCATATAAATCACTTGGACAATGGTAGCGAAAGCCATTAGCACGGGTGTACGCGGTACAAATGCTATATAGTTAGTGTTTGCGCTGAATTAATCTGCTGTATTGTTAATGTTTTATTCTGTTGAAACAAAGGGTGGGGGAATACGTTATTTGTAGGTTACGGTTTGGCTTTTTGCCATTTATCGCGTTACCTACAGTGTCAACTTGGGACAGATTACATAATATATGCACTGAATTAGGTAATAGGTCGATATTAGATACTACTTGCTTTTCCGCGCGAGCTTTTGATCCTGAGAGAAATTTGTGTTTAAAGTTAAAAGCCTAAGGAGCTCTTAGGCCTAGTCCACCACGCTGGCCTAGGGCGGGTTGATGGACCGAAGGGAGCAAGCTTGTGCTGAGAGAGTTGTCGGGTAAGTGGGCAACCCGACTGTCAGATGTTTTCAAGCCGCCCGAAGGACTCTGACTAGGCTTAACGACTGCTGCCGAAACAGCAACCGAGACCCATGGCGGATTTATTAAGAATGTATACTTAGACCAATAGTACAGTGGTGGATGAAGGTTGTGTATGTGTACCTAAGTTAACGTAGTACCTATAATTATAATTACCGATCATGCCGACAAACCACACAGGAACGTAAACTGAAAATGAACTTTTACAAAAGTAGTCACCAGCAAACAGCACTGCATCAAAGCGAAGGAAATATAATAACGATAAAGAAAAACTTTTCCCCGAAATTAATTTAAAAACCGACAAAAACAAAGCAACGTCCACTCGCGGCCGGGGAAAACAAAAACAAAATGGCCGCTATCAAGTTAGAATAACTGAATGTGAAAAAAAATACCGGAGAAACTCTGTAATATTTTATTCGTTAATTGGCCATGCTACCAATTTATGATATGTATTTTTTATAATTTATTTTGAAAATATAGACCATTTTAAGAAACTAATTTCGTTATTTTTGATTTTTATTCATTACAACTATTTTTAATATAATTTTAAAATTTGGCCGGCTGAATGGATGTATGACGTCACAGAACGGATACTAAAATAAATATCTTTGCCTGCGCCACAAAAAAAGCAAGTGTCACTTAACGTCAGTGAGGTAGAATGTCATTGTCATCTGTCATCTAACTCTTAACCTACAAATAATACTCTGTGAAGCAATAATACTCACTGAAGAAATACTATCTCTGTTCTTGTTGTCATCGTAGTATCCACTGGTTTATTATTTATTCGTAGTAGAGATTCAAAACAAGGTAGAAAATAAATAAATTAAATCAATAAAGAGAAATAAACACACGGGCACCTACTCTGTGCACACGGGTGACACGGGCTGTGAGGTTCACAGAGTACATGAGGTTTGCGTTTATTGACGTTTGACGTTTACTTTAGTTTTGTAGGCAAATGCATTCTGTGCATATATCCTAATATATTATACTCTATGATCCTAATGTGACGTCATAGAAAGGTTATTAGTTTTTATTGAATAATTTAAAAAATAGAGACCTAATTTAAAATCTGATGACCAGAAGTTGAACTGGAAGCATATTCCTCGAAATGGTTTTAAGCATTTCATTCTTGTTCAGAAAGTTAGCATGGCCAATTTAGCAAACTCTTTGCAGTTTAGTAGGGTTACGCTGTAAAATATAAGTAGATTAGTTTACCCGAATATTTTTCTAATATCCAATAGCCACTTGGCCACCCATTTATAAGTATATACTAACAATGTGTAGGTTATATTTTAAGAACTAAGCATGAAGCAGTAGGTAATTTTATTAGAAAGGTACATTGACTGATTCTTTAATAATGATATTTAATGATTATGGTTTATATTATGTAACTACGGAACCAGATTCATATTGAAAACTTTATACTGCAGGCGATAGTGAGTCTGGTCAGTTAATATTTTTTTCTTTTTTCTGTAAAGAGGCTTTACACATTATGTGCCAGTTGCTTTTAGTTTGTGGATTTAAAAAGCCTTTTGAATTTGAACATCGAATGAAATTCAGCATCCAGCAGAGCGGAAATTTTAAGAAATAATTTAATTATTTTATTTACAACTATGATGAACTCTCGTTCTCTTATTTTTAACACACCTATTACAGTAGAAGTTTAAAAAAAAAACATATCATCCAACCATAGATTACAGTCCTCCAACTTATTTATTTAAAAAAACTGTCAATACATTCCAGTAAATCTTATAATTGTTTGTATTTTTGTTGTTGTTTTGTATTGTATTATTTTGTATATTTTTTCTTGTTGCTGTCTGTGTGTCAAGTACCTACATAATATTATATTATTTTGTATTTATCAATCCAAGAGATGAAAAACATTAAGGTACCACGTTTCCATCCAAAATCCATCGTTTTCAGACTTGACCGCGCCTTAATGAAGTCCCGTCGGTCAGTGGAGAGGCACTTAAGGGGAATGTTTCACAAGCGAGGGGAAATGTTGCCCCAATTAAAAAAAACCTTTCGTTTTTATTTAATGGCCGTTTTGATCGAGCGCCGGCTCACCGCTGTCAGTGTCGGTCAATTTGTAGGTATATTACTTTTTTGTTGTCTTTAATAAAAAAATACGTTTTTTAATGTTAATAGTGATTTGAACAGATGAGTTTTTTATAACATACGTGTTCTGTAACTACACTTTAATAGTCCAACATTTGGTTTTCCGTAAAGAAACAGTATATACAAACTTAATATTTTCTACTACTACCTAATTTCTTACGTACCTATTGGTAAGATGTCGTCATAATTTGTTATAAAGAATGAAATATAGCCAACCAATACCTATACAAAGCTTGATGGCACAATATAAAACAAATGAAGAAACAGCCCAAATATTACGACGACATCAGTTTCAATTTAGTCAGATGCGAGGATTAACCTTACAAATGAAATATCTTTAACCCCTGTGGGGGGCTATTCTCGGCTGATTACCGCGCGGACAATACCGCGCGCTCCGGAATAGCCACCCTCCAAATTGTGCACGACACCTATTATTAAGAGTCGAAACCCACCAATCAAATTTAAACCGTACAGAAACAAAATTAAAAGTCAATTTTCAAAATTGGATCGCGCATTCTGTAGTAACTTTGAATCGACGGGAGGTAACAATACGACCAATTGTTCGGTCATACCATTATTTATGAACAGTTTTAAGGTATTTTGTACTTAATTGCTTTAGGGTTAGGGTTGGTTGCTATTGGTGAGGGTGGCTGGTTGCATCTGAATTTGGAGTTAGTTTCAATGCAATTATACGGAGTCTATTAGTAGGGCTGTCACTGACACAGGGATTTTAAATTTACTTCAACAACTCTTGATCATAATCACTTCAATTGTAATTAATTTTATCGGTACCAGATGCTTGCAGAGGAAACATAATGTCCGAGTTCATTTATTTGTCATGTGAATTGTTTTTGATGAATAGTTAAATGATTGCAATACAGGCTTTGCCTAGTGTAGACTTCACTGAAATCTCATGTGCTCTAGCTAATATCATCAGTAATAGAATGGATGACGTGTAACCTCTTAGGTATATGTCTCACTGTCTAATTGTCCATTGTCTATGCTTATATGGTGTTTAAATATACCATTACAGACTTTTATTTGTTTTCCGTATTTCTGTGACGAACATTTCAGATTTCAGAGATTCAACCATAAATATTCCATTTGTCTGCAACAACTATAAACCTGTATTATCATTATTGTAATATTTGGGCAGCCCTGAGACATCACCGAGCATCGAACTATATTAAATTAAACACACGACAGTACTCAATACTCGCGATCCCACCTATTGTTGCCAAACAAATTATACTACCCTTCAAACGTGGCCTGGAATACACACCGTAACTTTTAGGGTGTAAGAGTTAAATTCATTTGCAGAATTACGGGTGAAACTGGGAGTAAAGCCGATTTTTATTAAAATTTTCATCCAATTTTGCAATTCTGAAGAGTGTTTGTTGTGAGGATAGTGTTGCAATGGTGATGATATTTTATTTAATTAAGTAGATGTTCCTATTTATGATCGATGATCTGCTAAGTAATACACTAGTAAATAGAAATACTAAGGGCCCGTTTCACAATGTCTGGAAAATGGCTACCTGTCGGGTAAAATACATGCTGTCACACTCTTTCATAATTTTTCAGACAGTGACAGCATGTATTTTATCTAGCACGTAGCCACTAACCAGACATAATGTAACAGGGCCTTAAGATAATAACAGATAAGGGATTTGCATGAAATTTTGTACCCTAAATTTTGATATCCGTTTATTATTGACATAAATTTTAATCGTTATTTTACAAAGTCTATAATTCTTACCCCATATCTCTGATCCCAGCAAACCTCTCAACAATGCCCATGTAATACGCCCTGTTAGATCACCTAGTACTCAACCTCAACTAGACAGCTGAGCACCGGCCGCGTGTCTCCTGAGTCCTGAGTCCTGTCGCTGACAGCCAATCAGGGCCCTCGAGTGTGACTGTTGCATCCACTGCGAGGGGAGATAACAGGGCGGCTTAGATTATACAATATACGGACAAGATGAAGTGTCACAACACAACATGCAAAAACTGACCACATTTTGTTCACTGTCAAACCGTGTTAAGTTCAACCTAAGATAACCATTGTACCAATGAATAAGGTCACAAATCTTCTAACCGAACTAATTCAAAATAAGAGCTTAGTGGTAGAAGTTGAAACTTTACTTAAATTTTGCACTGACATTACATCTTGTCTGTATATTGTAAATCTAAGGAAAGAGGTCACTGTAGTTTACGAAAAAGTATGTTTCTAACCGCGACGCAATCTCGTTGAATTAAACGTACCGATGCTGCTTGACAACCCTCGGTCTTTCACTTTTTATCAAGGTAGAGTTACTCTACTGTATTCATTCCCACTTATTTCTTACGACTGTAAATAAATAAAGCAATGGTGAGTAGGTATACATTGAAGCGAATGCGTTGAGTTTGAGTACAAAACTGTTACTCGCGCAGCAATGCATTGCGGACTCGGTTTAGTCTAGAAAGACTGTCGTTGATTATGTTGTAAGGGTAGAGGTCTTTTGCATGTTTATAATTGTGTTAAGTAATTGTGCAAGGGATAGATAAGGTCACATGGTAGATTTTTAGATAAGAGATGAGTAAGTAATTGAGTTGCTTTGGGGGTTGTTCGTCGCTAATAACGAAAAAATATGTAAAATTTCAACCGTCTCGTTATTGTTTTTCATATTATTATATACAAAAGTATTGATTAAAACACGAATTAAAACTTAATTTTGTCAAATTGGCAGACGAATATTCCACCTGTAACCAATACAAGCTGAACAAAAAGTTTATAACTAATCTTCATGTGTTTCGGAAATAGGGAAAATATAAAACAAACAACATTCGGCTCCATCTTAAATGAAACAACAGCTCGGTTCAAAAATCTAATAACATTTGAAACCATACAACTGAACAAATATATTGAGTAACTCGACACAGTGAGTACACTTGTGCTGGGACTTGAGGAACAAGTTAGACTCATTCTTGGTATACAGACTATACAGGGTGTTGGAAAGTGGTATACTAAGCCGAAAGGGAGTTAAGGGATCATTCTACATAAGTGGCCTTTTTGTAACATTCTGTATACACGCAGTGGCAACAGGGTGCACGAAAAGAGCCTTCATCGAAGGACGTTTCGACTGTAGGTGTAGGTTTTTTATCATATTATGTCTGGTGCAACATGGTCAGTCAGCTACTAACGCTATTCTAACTGGCTAATCCGTTTTTTATCATAATACATTATGTCCGGTGCAACATGGTCAGTCAGCTACTAACGCTATTCTGACTGGCTAATCCTTTCACCTAGATGACAAAACATTTTTGGTACCTTAATTTTGTAGAACATAAGTAACTTATTACATTGAATTAGGTAGGTACTTACCCAAACTTTACTAACCCTAAAGAAAATAATTGGTAATATCAGTAAGGACTGTATCAATTTCACCCCTGAATAAAGTTTAAGTAGAAAGTATTGACAGTAAAAAATACAGCCTACAAATACAGCATTATGCTCCTTAAAATACAATATATAAATTCCACAATCGATCAACAAGTTATCTAAAAAACTCACCTTTAAAAAGGTTTCATCAATTACTCTACTGCCCCTCTCTCAAGAATACTTGAAATGATCCAAAGAGGTAAAATATACTCTTTTTATAGAGCTACATGAGGTTGAAAATCGAATGTTAACGTAACGTTACACAAGATTTCCTTTTTACTCATCTAAAAAGAGATCAAATGTAAAGAGGATTCCAAAAAAGTTTTGCACAAATTATGGTCAGTTAAGGTTGGTAAGAGCCTCACCTTTTTTTCTCAAGTTGGTATCACAAAGGTACAAGTTGCCATAATATGAACGACTCAAGTGGTCATTATTTGGAGTGTTTTCGAAATAATTCTTTAAATTTATTTTGGTTTAATGTTCGGTGGTGTTTTGATTCTTTTGTGCTTTTCGAGCTTTGTGTTGGCATCAATTAGGTACTTATTGCTTTTTATTTTTGAATTTCTTGTTAGATACAAACTATTTTTGTTTTTTAACGATAGCATTAAGTTTGTTAATAATCTTAACTGATAAAATATACTTAAGAAGACTTAATCATTAACATTAGAGAAATGTAGAGAGTGTAAAGACGAATCAAACTGAATTCAATTTTACCAAACATTTTATATTTTCTGTTATAAAAACTAATGATGGCGGTTGAAAGGTAAAATGATTTCGACGGAATGATATTTCAAAAACCCTTTAACGGAAACGAGTTTAAATAGAAAACCGTTTCCGCGATTCTAACAACACGATCAGACTCGGGTTACTTACTGCAGCTAGGGATGGGTGGTTTATACAACTTAGATTATATTGATGTAAAGTGGCACTCAGTATACTCACTAGCAATGGAAAAGTTCCACTCACAAAATGTCGACACCAAATGAAAAATAAACATTTAATTTAGAATTTGATCAACATAATATTTTTCTTTTTATTTAGTAATATTTTGATGCGCTATTAAATGTACTTAGGTACCTACTTCAATATTGCAGACAGCGTCATTAATCTAGTAGATATATTCCATTTAGGAGTAATTGGGCGCTATTGGCACTGGAACTTTTACATTGCTCGTGAGTGCATGATCATTGACCACCTCCCATCACTACTTCCACTCTCTGTCGGAACTCCAGCACTCGACAACTTTCACATGCACGAGCAGGCCGGCAGATACACCGCGACGGCTGCCAGAGCGAGACAGATAGACCGCTCAAGTGTCACTTGAAATAAAATGGTATCGGATTTGATTAGTAAAGCGAGACCCGAGATGTGACTTGGATGTGCAAACAGCATAGATGTATGCTTAGACAATTTCTATCGCTTATTCGTTTGTTACTGTAAATTTACGCAATCAGTAACCACAAGATCAATCTTTAAGAATTTAATCATGTTCATAAGATTCTGGACATAGGTATAAAATAATAGTAGAACACATAAGAACATAAACAACTATTTTTCAAGTTTTATTAACAGCCTCATTTGATTTTCTTCCTATCGCAATACAGATGCGAAATTCAAACACACACTCCTGAACGCGAATGTACCAGGACAGCATGAAAGCTAGTAGATGTTTGTAGGCCCGGGCTGTATAGAGCAGCGATGTTTGAATGGTCAAGTGCGGGCGACTTGTGATCTTGCCATGAATAGCCGTTCCCAAGCGTACCTATCTCGTTTATAAGCCCACGTATTCAAGCTAACAACTATCGTAGAATATTCAGAAATTATATTAGATTCGAAGTAGAGGAACTATGTTTACTACTAAACATAATTAATGTTAATGTAGAAACAAAAGTATTTTTTTAGAGACGCGAAAATTTTATGTCTATAAAGTTGTAGCCATCCTTGGGAGAGGTTTATGTCCAGCAAATGATGATTATATAGGCCATATGCTGATGGTAATTTATTACATGCAATTTCTTCCAACAATACAGTCGTCTAGTATCTCACTTCACAGACACAAAGGTTCTATTGAAAGTACTAGGACCACATAATCGCTTAGGAACTGCTTTGTAGGACTGAATAGTTGAATAGCCATTGGCTTTCCGCAAACATGTAGTTTGCAGATGTATGAGGTTGGCCGTCGGTGGATGCTCGTTATTGCAAATTAGGAATACAAATATTATATGAACTTCTATTGTAGGAAGGTTCTTAGTTATTGTTATTGTTATTTAGTTCTAAAACTTCATATAACCTTTATTCATTGAAATGTTGTAAAAATACTACGTAAGTCAATTCCGGCAGGATGTCTTCAGATAATAACAGTCATCTGAGAATAATTTTAACTTAAGCGTTTGTTTAATCTACTTATTTGAAATAAAGACCTTGTTTTTTATAGTAATCGTCCAAAGTTGAGTATTTAGTCTCCATTAGGTAGAAATAATAGCTAAACCATACCAATAATACCGTGTAGCCCTGGGGCCCTCCAGTATTGAGTTACCGCCTCTAAACCCACAGTTGAGTACAAATCTATTGTCGCAGTGTCACCACAACTGGCCAATGTCACAAATGGTACGACATTCGATATCCTTGAATAGGCTGTGGGTAAAAATAATCACCGATTATTGAAGTCTATTGGGGACAAAAATCGTCCAATCATTGTATGTAGACGAAAAACCGACGCTTGACAATTAACTACAAACATGATTAAATAATTAAGTATTCGAACCTTGATTTTTGTAAATATCATGTAGTCATTTTAAAGTTTACAGACCATAATTCGGCAAATATCGATATCTTTGTAAACATTAATTCGTAGACAAAATATTTCCGGAATTTCGCACTATCGGGTTACTAAGAAAACGATTCAACTATCGTTAAATATTTACACATATTATAAGCAAAAGACGCAGACAAAAATAATTCAGATGAAATGAAAAAAAACGACCACAAACCATAGATTTCTTGGAAATAAAACTCTATTGGTTCTCGTAACACGGATAACGCAAAGCCGATTATACAACGCGTACAAATCTAATTGAGTGGAAACAAATTCTTTCATTCATCGTAACAACGGCCATTGAAGCAAAATAAACAAAAAAAATGTTAAAGGAAGTAGCAAATTTAACTTTTTGCCACTTTTGAGAGAAAAAACTGTGAATGGAAGTGGTGAGCGTGTTGTACTTTACTAAGATTATATTATTTATTTTGCTTATTGTTGCTTATACAAACTGTTTCTCTAATTACAATAGCTCTTTTTGTCACTTCAGTAAACCTAATTTCCATGATCTAGAACAGTAGTTATGCTTTGTTCATTATAAGTAAGTACCTACAGAATTCACTAAGTACTTCAATTACCTACATATAAAGTGAAAACAACACTACACTACAAAGTTTCACAACTCAATTAATAAATCAAACACCGAGATAAAACGCATTAAATTAGAAGGTCAATTACACACATCGATCGAATTGACAAACAATTGCGCTCCCTCTTTTGAAATTAAAACTAAATCAATCAAATTATTTCGAACACACTTTTTGTATTTCAAAATACACCCCCGCTGCGCTAGACTGGCTCAACGTTCATTGCAGTTTCAATCATATTACAACAGCATCACGTATAAATTTCGAGTGTTCTTCGTCATTGGACGCAGTGAAAGCGTTTCACCAAATTCGGGTGCGTTCTTTTTATGAATAAGCCGGGAGTTCTCATACCATAGAGGTTTTCTGTCAAAGGTTGCTTATGAAAGGCACCCCGTGGTTTCATACAGTGGTGTAATAAATAAGTAAAAAGCCGTGTTTCGGCTGCACTGTGACATATAAAATTTAATCTACGTATGTTGATGATATCATTGTTCTAACTTCATCTTAATATCCAAGTTTAACCTTATCATTTTATACACAAGTGCATATTATAACACATAATATGCACATAAAATATATGAAGTGTAATAAAGGCGATATAAAAGCATCCCCGCATACCGCGCTCACCCTTCACAGTGGAATGCGATCGCCTTGCTTGCCGTTTATTACTGTTTTAATTCCAATGTCTTATTCCGATACGCAGTGCATCTGTGAGACTCATGAGTATAAAGTATTGTTTCAGTGTTTAATGGTTTTCGTAAATACATAAAAATAACTTTTTTTAAACTAGCTGTTCCCGCGAGCAACAAAGTTTTCCCGTGAGAATTCCGCGATAAAAAGTAGCCTATGTTCTTTCTCAAAGTCTAGACCATTCGCGAATTTTCAAATTCTGATTTCAGTTTCAGGCTTAGATATACCATGCTGCATATGTAGGTTTCGGCTTAGTATACCCTTTTTGCAACACCCTGTATACTAAATTTCATTCAAATCCGTTCAGTACTTTTGGCGTGAAAGAGTAACAGACAGACAGACACAGTTACTTTCGCATTTATAATATAAGTTAGGTTTAGGGTTAGAATTAGGATTAGGATAAGTTTATGTTTATCATTTCAAAAATTACGTTTTAAATTTTGCCTATCAACGAAACAAAAGAAAGTACGTTAAATATAGTTTGAAAAATCATAATCGTAAAAGTAAAAGTTTAATGAAATTTTGACACATAGTTATTACTTAACACGTATTTTGTATGTATATCATTTAGAAACATTGTACTGCACACAAATTATAACAGTCCATCACGACATGCATCACATCAAGTATTAATTTCAAAAAGTTCTCCAATTCGACCCTTCCTTACAATCCAATAGCCCAGCAACTTGTGGCAAGAGAGATGAAATAATAAATATTGTATCCACGGAGCGTCATCCGCCGCGATCGCATTCCGACACGACACGCACCCTAGAAGGGAGACCCTAAACCTCTACATATTCAGTAATAATATTTAATACTTACTAAACCTTCTTAAATGCTTTATCTGTAAAGAAGAGTGTGGCGAAAATACTTAGCATGATACGATAAATAAATAAATAAGCTTAGTTCACGAAATGTAGGTTCATTAAACAAAAGTGTTTTGATGGGCCGGCCATGCATTTGAATGTACGGCATGTAGGTAATCTGTAATTACTGACCTTATAAAAGTTAAAAAAAAATACTCAAACTAACACTAATGATACCTACAATAAAGCTAAATGTTTGTTTGAAAGTGCCTCTAGTTACAACTACACAAGTATTATTTAGCGTACTACAAGGTTTCATTCTGGGTCCTACATTACATTTTATTAGTTTAAGGACAAATAGTCGTTATTTCTTTCATATTTTTATCATGCAGTTCATTTAACATTATTAATATTATTATCATCTCTCTAATAAACCTGCATACATTTAAGTAGATTTTAATATGTGCGTCTACAGTCCCCTCGGATATGACATTGTAGCGGCAATATACGACAATACGGCATTCCTTCACACACACCCTTATGGCAGCTTCATAGCGTAGCGATATGGAGACCGCACTTCACTTTATATCATATTTACGAGGCTACGACTCTTATATAAGTGTTTACTATTTGGTTGTTGAATGAAAGCCTCTAACTTTTGCGTTTTGAAGCTGCACGTACGTATGTATATTGTGATTTTAAAGATATTATATTTCAATAGGATAAACGAGTAATGTTTTGTTCAAATGAGTTTCATGATATAATTTTAATTGGTAGGTTATTGTTATCTATGTATATTGCATAGAATTCATTACTTGAAAACAAAATCTCAATTAATTTACGTAAATCCTTTACAACTTACGTCAAAAAGGTTAACCGGAACACAACCTCAAAAGAATCTAAAACTGAAAAGCTTATTTCATAGAAAAATAAAGCGTTCCCTTTTCAAATTACATAACTGTTAGCGAATTAAAAACAATTTTGCAAGGAGGGAAACGTTAAAAAGAGCCGTTTCTGCAGACTGCTTCTAAATTCAAATTAACGTTTTACTTTTAAACCTTTTCCGGGGTCTCACGTCGAATTAACAAAGTGAAAGAACTACAGTTCGTGTTGCAGGCATATTGCGTAACTATGAGAAAATATTTTAGTTTTGAGATGTCTCTATCGATGTTTTAAAAAGTTTCTGAAATAAGTATGTACTTACTTATACTTTGGTAGGTACTTATTGTGTTTTTAAAATTTCAACAACGAATCCCTCATAAAGCTATTTATTTTATGGAGGAATCACTTTTTTGATATAAAGATTGTTGCAATTTTTTTACAATATAGGTCGCGGGGATTTCTGTTAAAGTGTGTGTGGTATATTTAGTTGCAAATAATAATAATGAAAGTAAATGTATTAAAATTGTGCAATAACGATATAAATAAGTACACGGTTTGTGTCAAATTTTCCTGACTGGGAATTTATAAAAATACCGAATTTATGTGTATTGCCAGTAACACGAGGTGAAACACGCAGCCGTGCACTCACTTGCAGCCCAGTTACTGCTACACAGAAACAGAAATATACGGAGAAGGCTGTTTCATTTAAGAACTGTTGCTTTACGTTCGACGTGTAATATGAAAGCTATACTATAGTGTGATATATTCAGTAATATTATGTAAGTAAATTATTAGGTCCAACGTTACTGCTTGAAGAACGCAAGAATGAAATTATTTGGTAGTTTAGATTCCAGGGTTTTAACGGCGCGGTTGCGTTTAAGTTTTGTAAGTAGGTATATCTTAGACCACGTCGATATTAAGTACAGTTTTAAGTTAAGCACAAAAATAAGTAGGTATATTCTTCATTGTCAGTATCATCGTTCTTGATAATCTCCATAATTAAATTGCCACTTGTGGCCAACTAACTTACACAATATTCATAGTAACAGTCTCTACATATTTCTTATTCCGAGTGGCGTCGTGTCGCCACAATAACTCACGGCCTCGCTGTTTCACGGCTTTTGATTTTTTTTACACTTTCCACACAGTTTTACTCTTTCCCCGTCGGCTGGCAACACCCGCGACAGTCCCACAATGGCAACACTGGCAGGAAACGGATTTTAATTGGCGTCGTTTTGAAATTGTTCCGGGTTCGTTTTTTGAAAATCTTTTTTTGTTCTTTGTGCAATTGTTCTCGTTGCAGCCAGGCTTTCCAAACGGATGCATTTGAAATCGGTCTTTGTTTTTGCAACAATTTTAATGCATGTAAAATAAAATTTGTAAGTAGGACCACTAGGTACTATATTTGTATGTTCTGTTATGTAGATAATATACATTATATACAAACACATACAAATTTCATCTAACGAGCAGCTGAATGCATTAACTTGAAGGTAATTAGTGTAGTTTCCCTCCAAGGCCCGACTAATCTTTTCACTCTGTACAGCGTATGCTAGAGAGCTATAGCTTCGAATAAACCGTTCTTAATTTGAAACAAGCCATAGACATCCAGCATTTATTTTTCTCCGCACCAGCCAGCCACACTCTCGCCGTGGTCGGAAATGAGTCTCTCAGAAGTTCGGAAACGCCGACGGCGAGACAAGATTAGCTTCTTACTACCAGGCGCTGTGAGAGACAGTAGGGTTTGCTAGTTTAAGAGGGTGTCAGGGAGAGGGCTGATGAAATAATGTGTTTAAAGTGAAGGTTATTTGTTAAAACGCCGGCGGCGATATTGAGTAAATTGAAAAAGTAACATTAGTGGGTTTTCTCGGTTGATTTCAAGTAAACTATAATTAATCGATTCAAAGTATTCGTCCATATGACTGATTTTTAGTTTTCAGCTACGTATTAAATACAACGTGGGTATGCAGAAGTACCTTATCTTCTAATATTTAATCATAATATTAACGATACCAACTCTTTATGTCTATGAACCGTAAGTACGCAAAGTACGAATGCTCATAATCAACCACGAAGTCGTCGGGTCGCTGTTTAGGCCCATGTCCCTGTGTAGCAAAATCACACCCAGAAACAATGTAAAAGTACCAGGTGCTCATAACTGACCTAGAGAAAGCTTCCGGCCCGGTCAGTAACGTCTCATACAAAAACAACCCCGTCACATAAACAAAAGTACCAGGCGCTCATGACTAACCTGGAGAGTCGTCGTTCATCTCATAGTGGTGGTTGGGCGCAGCGGGCGGGCCGGCATACAGGAGGTTCAGCTCTCGAGCCTCGTTCTCCTCTTGAGCCTGCTGCCTCCGCAGCGCCACCTGCGAACCCATGTACTACGTCATCCATCAGTCTATTGGGATATTCACTGTTATTAAGGCAAAGATAACCGGCAGAGTATCCACTACGCCGTTCATTCCTATCATCACCAGTCACAAATATACCTACCACTATCGGCCTAGGTCTTTTGCGAGAAACAAGATTAACTCTGTTCATTGCCTTTCACAACTGATTTCCTCAGCATTACATTTTTACTAGTAACAGAATATAAAAAACTTCATACCAATGACTGTCAACTGCACAAGTAGCTCTACACTTTTGTGCCTTGTCTAACTCACAAGTAGGGCATGCAATACCGGAACAATTTTCAATACCGGTATTGAGTTCCGGTATTACAACTCAATACCGGGATCCCGGTATTAATACCGGTATTAGACTTCCTTGTAATAAATGGCATATACTGTGTTTAAAGGTCGTATACATCAAAATAAAACAAGAAAATGCAATCATATTCTGTATTTTGTTGTAGATTTTTACGAGAAATCAGTTTTAGAGTTTAAATTTTAGAATAAACTATTTTTTTACATCCGGTGCCGGTTTACGCATGGTCAACAGTAGATTTCTAGCAGCCGAAAACTGCATTAAACGGTTGGGAACAAGTGCGCTTTCACAGTATATACACACACAAGGCTAACTAAATCTTAATCGCTTTATTTATAGCCTAAAAAAGTCCGATTCCGGTATTACTTCAATACCGGTATTAACTTTCAATACCGGTATTGAAAAAAGCGGGAATTTTGTACGGGATCCCGGTATTACGAATACCGGTATTGCGGTATTGCATGCCCTACTCACAAGCTGCCTAATCATTCATTCAAACGATTCAAACATTGACGTTTTATTAAGTAGGTAGTTTGACAAGGTGTACAAAAGTGTATAACTACTTATGCAGCTAAACGTACCCTAGATCTCATAAAAACTGCAACTGCAGTTTCACAATAATTTCATGATCATGTGCAAACTACTACGCCGTAGCCCGTAGCGCTACAACGCGCTACGAAACCGCTACGACCTACTACGAATTTCACCATCACATTTTCTCAATTTCATTAAGCGAAGACCGAAGCTGTTAACTGAGAACTGTTTAACAGCATGCGGATTTAATCACGCACGCAGGATGGCCCCGCACGCATTCATATTACTATTCATTGTAACGCGTGGAATATGCCGCTTGTGTGAAGAAATCCTCATGCCGTTAAAAACAGTCTTAACTCCTAAAAAGCGTCATTACCTGTGCAGCCATGACCCTCTGCCGCTCAGCGATCAGCGTGCACTTGGCACACACACAGTCCCGCCACCGGCAGTACCGCTTGTGCCCCTTCAGCGCGGAGACCACGCCGTGGTTGCGGCACCGCGCACACTTCGGCGTCCGCTGCCGGCACATGGAAGGGAAAGGCTGGCTTTACTTGGATAGCAGCTTCGGGGCACTAGATTGGGAATGGAATGGTATATGTCATCTGCTGAAGTACCGACCAATGAATAAATATGTGGGTACATCTCACTAACGGCTATCCGATCCCAAACTAGGCAGAACCTGTGATATGGGTCTCGGACAGCCGATATATCTACACAAATACATAGATAGATACATATTAAATAGATAAACGACAAACAGACACAAGGCAAAAACAAATGCTCATCACACAGATGTTTGCCCTGGGCGGGATTCGAACCCACGGCCCCAAGCTTCACTACAGCCTTAGCTACGGTGCCTTGCTGACAAAGTTAAAGCATAAAAGTTTAGGTTTCAACATTGTTATCCTAACTAATATTATAAATGCGAAAGTAACTGTGTCTGTCTGTCTGTCTGTCTGTCTGTCTGTCTGTTACTCTTTTACGCCAAAACTACTGAACGGATTTGAATGAAATTTGGTATACATACTGTGTAGACCCTGGGAAAGAACATAGGCTACTTTTTATCCCGGAATTCCCACGGGAAAACTTTTTAAGGCGAAGCGAAGCGCGCGGGAACAGCTACTAAGAAATATAATTCAGTGATATTAATTGGTAATCATCTTCGGGACACTAGATTTGGAATGGTAGATAAAATAAATATATACAATAGGTTAATAGGTCATGTATGGACACACCCACCTCACCTTGACTCTGAAAGCTTTTCAGTTTACGTTCAATATGGGTATGAGATGAGACTATGTAGATTTTTTCGGTGAAAATTTGCTGACAATTCATATACATGATAATATGGAGGACTGGAAGTGCTACAGTTTAGTTTTACCTAATATCCAGTGGCATTAAGCATCGTATGTGTGAATCTAGCATACTCACAAACCTAAGCTACGGATTGTTTTCCAAATAACTCTTCTCCGATCTCCGATAGAAGCATTTTACCGCTAATTGATTCGTCGAAATACCTACATGTTAAATGAGAAAGATACCTATTCCTAAGTACGTATAATATCTAAAAATGATTCAGAATCCCTAACCAACATAAAAAACCCGGATAAGTAGGAATCATAAACGCCTAAATATTTTTTAAACTTTTGAAGGATAGCCTATTCGTATTAAGACACGCAGTTATAATGTTACAACATTTTACAGCGTCATTATAGGTTCAAAAAACAGCTAATCCCATTATTAAGGTGTAACAATTTCATTATTCTCTACAAGTATAATAGCCAACACAACAACCAAAAAACTACATTTCCTGTTTAGTATCAAATTGCAAAAATACAATAATAAGTTACAATGTTATACCATTATTACACTTCATTTAATCTAATATTATACTGCATGAATGAAAAGGTAAGTAAGTATAATTGCATTAGGGCAAAAAGCTAACAAAATAATTAAAGTATAACGTTACCAGGGATTCATATTTCATTAGGAGCTTTAAGCCAAGGTGTCAGTATCGTGGAGGGTTTGACACAAATTATGTGGGTCATTTAATAAATGGTATCTTGGTGGGTAATTGTTATTAAGTAGGTATTATACTCTTATACAGTTATTTAGGGGACGTTTGATACTTGCTGGTAACTTTAATTCATAGTTGTTGAAATATGGGCCTAAAGGTACTAAAAGTTTACTATTTCTGTCTAAACAATGTAATTTGTAATCTTTTATATCTTATTTTCGAATAAATGTGCCTTAGTATTTTTTGTATGTCCGTCGTCGTTATGTATTTAAATAAAGATACTAAAACACTAATCACAGAACTTCAAACCTATAGCCCGTCTACTAGGTAGTATATGTATGTACTTATTAATCATAAAACCGCTCTGTTAACTAAAACAAGAAAATAACCCAATGATGATATTATGAGCCAAGAATTTGTGGTATAAACCAAACAATTAAATCCAAAAAAAAATGTAATGTGATAAAGTATCACTTAGTGCTTAGGCAACCAAATTTTATTCACACTTTGCACACAGTCCTCTCATTTATAAATATTGAATGGAATAACTGATTGTCCAGCAGTGGATGATTATTGGCTGATGATGATGATGATGACCTGATTGTTGTCCGTCACAAATCTGCCGACGCGACGGTTGAGTTCTTATTTTCATAGCTCACATTGTATTGTAGGTCATGTCGGTTGGTGTTTAACATTATACACTTGTAAGTTACCGTTACCTTTAACCTGTACCTACCTACCTATATTAATTTAAAGTAAGTATCAGTTTCTGAATGAATACTTTGACAAGGTATGTAATAATATCTATAAAGGCTTGTGAGTTATGTGCGTATAAAGAAGTTGGAGCCTCGGTGATACTTTTACTAATCTACCTATTTTGTCACTTCAATAAAAAATATGCAAGTAGGTAGATAGGTAGTTAGATAAGATACCTATAACATATTGATACTACATACCTACGATTTACTCTACATTTATTATCAGAATTCGCACTGTGTAGCTTTTTCGGCCAGTTGTTGCGAGAGTTAACTAAGGCTAAACGCGCAGCCACCTTGGCTGTTAAGTAATTCTAATTCGCAAGTATTACATTAAAATTTAATTTGCAGGTACGTAGAGTATTTTATACACAGGTAAGTACAAATAAGAAAATATTCCCAAAAACATGTCCAAATCACCTGATATCTCTCGGAGGCGCGCAGGAAGAAGGGCGGCAGCGCGGCCAGCACTGGATGCTGGACCAGCTGCGACACATCCACTCCGTTGGGCAACGACATCTCCATCCCTTCACAACGTCCAATCAACACTAACAAACAACCCGAAACGAAACACTATTGCATCTTACAAAGAGAGCTGGCTGGTTTGAAAACAGATTAAAAATAAAAATGAATGTCGTTCGAAATTTAAAATTCGAAACTGTCAAATAGAACGCGCTACTTAAGGCGACGTCACGCGCCAAGGCTGTAAGCTACACTGTTGCCTCATTTTCGGCAACTGACTTGCGATACGCGCGCGAGAGCGAGACGCAGCGACTGCGAAACCAACACTGTATTCTTACCTAGCTGCATCCCTCTCGCACTATAGTGTTAACTGTATATGTTGTATCATCCGGTTATATAAAATGTTGTCAGTAGTGAGGATCGAGTGGACCAATCGCAACGCTTGAAAACCACGCCTCTGGCGCGCGATTGGTGGTTGCGAATCCTGAAACTTAATTTATAAGGTGACTTTTTTGAGATGGAGTTTTTGTGTAGCCAGACAAAGGTTCTATTGAATGGGCACAAAAAAACACAATTATGTTTGTTATTTGCGCCGGGGATTCCGTTCTTTTTGTGTTTATTTTATTGTGTATTTTTTTGTTTAATTGTTTAGACAGTGTGGTTTTCAATGCGTTGAATGAATAGAAATATGGAGTGCATTTTGAGAGTATTCTGTCCTGATGAGATTTTAGTTGGAGATAGGTTTCGTTGGTCGTCGTACTAACGCGGTTTGACGTCCAAATGAACAAATTGAACATGTCTCATACATTGCTGATTATATCTCTATCTCACGGGTAAATCTTCACATAAAGGTTTGTTAAAACGTTGTATACATGATACACAAGATTTTTGACCGTTTAATTATTATTCTCTTTTTTAACATTACACTTACCTACCAATTCTGTCCAGCAAATTTAATTTAAAATAGAATTTACTATAAAACAAGTCAATAAAACAAAAACCTGATAAAAAAACCGATCACGAAATTTAAAACTCCAAAAAACTCATCAACACTTTCCCCAAGACGCTTCCCCCATCTTAATTTCTTAATTTGATTCCAATATCCGAGTGGAGGTGAAATGTTCCTTCAAATTGAAATATTTCAATCTACTTGGCATTCCATTTGAATCACAATGCGGGGGTGGGGCGCGGGGCAGCGAGCGCGGGGGGGGGGGGACAACGTAATTATCAATGTATAAACCGACTGAAATTCTCTTCGTACTGTATATAAAGTCGGGTTTTCAGTTTTGAGTACAGGATGTTTCTTTTTCAGGTCGATTGGTTCGTTTCAGTTTGTGAATTTAGGGCTAGCTCCTATAACTTTGAGTCGCCTAGGAAGGCATAAATAACCTCTTAATTTGCCTGTAAGTATATTATTGCTGAAAAGGTTATTAAAAGTGGTTAAGATGTTAACATTAACACACTAAGGGCGTCTTGCACGACAAAGTTAAATAAAATAAAATAGTTTGTCTCTTGCTCTGACAGTATAATGTCAGAGCAAGAGGTCATAGATTTAATTTTGATTAACTTTGTTGTGCAAGACACCCTAAGTAAGTATCCACCGACTTCTCAAGTCTACCTACATACGTAGGTACCTACATGTATAATATTAATATAGGTGCTTAAAATCTATCATCATAATGTCCTACACTCGAGCTCTTTCCTTTGTACTAAATATCGTCGGCTGAAAACAAAAGACGATTCTTCTTAGCAACACCCTATAAGAGGATATACGGCTGCTATTCTGGAAGATCAAACTATTACAAAGCGGTGCTGAAAAACCGTTTATTTAATAAATGCTACATAGCCTCAAATACTTTACAATGAGTGGGTTTATCTAAGTAAGTAGTTTGTTTTTTTACGTAGATAATAAACTTGGTCAGAAGTCCACGTAATATAATATCTACTTCATTATAATACAAGCACTATTAAGCACTGCTGCTAACCCAGAATTGCCTGAAAAAGTTGCTCTATCGATCGACGTTGGCTGATAGTTTCATAGCCATTTTTAATAATTCTCTGTACAACTTGCAGTCCGTACAGAGATATATTCTATTCTATTCTATTCTCTGTGGGGGTGTAAGTACCTGCACTTGGCTCTCTCGAATGGATCCTTTGTGTATATCCCCAAGGTCTAAACTGCCTTCCTAAGCTTGGACCATTTCCCACCTCGCTGGTCCACTGCGGGTTGGTGGGTTCACATATCTAGATGTGCTAAATCTAGATATGCAGGTTTCCTCACGATGTTTTCCTTCACCGTAAGAGCGATGGTATACATTGTAAATTCAGAAAAGAACTCATCGGTACATGTCAGCGCCGGGATTCGAACCCACATCTCTGGTGTGAGAAGCGGGCGCTTACCCGACTGAGCTACCACCGCTCTCCAGAATAGTCCGTCTTGTCTCCAGGTGCGCGGGCGGGCCGGGGGGTGGGAAGGGACGGGGAGGGAGGGGGGGGGGGGGAACAAATGAGGATTCCTCGCAGCGACCGATCCCTGAAATGTTCACATTTCGCAAACGTCTCAACTTGCTGTGGGGTAGTGGTGGGGTGAGTGAGGTTGCGGTGTCGATAGTTTTTGTAGATAAGCTACTTAATACCTAAGTTCCTACATAATTATATGCGTGCATGGTCCTATAACCTTCAGGATTCAGCAACAGACGGTAATAAAAAGCTCGATGGACGTTCTTCTCATACTTATTTACTATTTTCCTTATATTAAACTACATAATTTTTTAATCAATTACAAATTATAATTACTCTAAATTAGAAAAGTTTCTAAGATCTACATGCTATGGCATGATTAGGTAACCCCAGTAGTTTGTGACAGTACTTACAGAAACCAATAACGATTAACCTCTTTGTTTCTTACTTTATTGAAAAGCCAACTGCTTATCCTAAGTTTACCTATAACAACGTGCGAGATATATTATGATAGGTTTGGTATGGTAGATTATTATAGGCATTTAGGTTATTTAGCACATAGTGGTATTAGCACATTATAAGTTATTTAGCACAGCCATCTATCGACAAAACATAATCCGTCAAAATTTACATCAACCCCATCACTAGCCGCGCCGTGGGAGCGGCGAAATATCTTCGCAAGCGTTAAAATGAAATGTTCGCTATTTGAATACCCCCCCCCCCCCCCCTCCACCCTACACCCGGCGGGGGGCAAATTGGAACCTTTCGTATTATTTGTGGGACCTTGAGTTGCTATTACATTTATATTTGATTTTGTTAATTTACTAAGGTATGGTTTTATTTCGTTTGTGGGAATGAGGTCAACTTTTTCATTAGAGTGAAACAACCTAAGCGTAGTCAACTGTGTTGGAAAATGATATTTAATGTTGCAGAGGCGCATTGAGGCCTATGCTCATATTTGGAGTTCAACAGGTCATCAATATACAGGCTGGCATTTTATCAGTTACATTACGTACCTATCGATGATTAGTCGAAGTAACATACCTACTACAGGTACTGAGTAATTTCTATGTTAGGATCATATCTGATCAAAAAAAAATTATATCTTTTATATGGAGATGCCTATAAGTGTCTTGTTTTTTATCTGCAATATTTTTAACATACTAACTATCATATTTGAAGGATATTTTATAATTTTTAGAGAGTGCATTCATGCTTCAGAAAATATCCATGTAGGTACAGAAGCTATAATATACCCTTCAAAGCATGTGCACCTAAACCTCTAGTAGAGTACATACCTAACACCTCTCTACCTAGCACCCTCAACGGAAAGAGACTAAAAGTTCAACATGAAGCTCATAAAAAACAACATAGCCTTAATGAAGTGGCCACGCCCACTCACTGGCAACTGTAGCGAGCGACCAATAAGAACAGCGGATACTGTTTCAGCCCCCGCTATTGGCCGCAACTGTTGCGACTGAATGTTTGAAAATGGAACAGCTGAAAATGTTTCGGCACCAATGGGGGTTTTATATGGCTTGGTATGGGATGCTTGGTAGGTACATGGATAGACGGTTGTAAATAAGAGTGAAGATGGGACTGAACTTTCAGCAGGTTACCTATCTACCTACTCTAAAACTTTAGGCATATATCTATACTATAGCTAGGTAAATAAAGTATAGTATATTTCATATCTGTAGCAGCCGATTCTAAATAAAAATAAATTAAATATAAATTCAAGAAGCTTCATTGGCTACACTTTGTAAAGTTTATTCTAAACAAGATGTTTACTACAAGGTACAAAAGTGTACGATACAACATTCAATATACATATTTATGATTTCGGCTGTCCCTCCGTATAGGACTCAAATACCCCCGATCTATCAAGTAAACGACGTGATTACGCGGCACTTCTCTCCATCTCATGGCGTGACCACAGGGGTCACTCTATCTTACGAAATACGAAGTAGGTACCGGCTAACCGCGA
Organism: Plutella xylostella; assembly: GCF_932276165.1. Classification (NCBI taxonomy): domain Eukaryota; kingdom Metazoa; phylum Arthropoda; class Insecta; order Lepidoptera; family Plutellidae; genus Plutella; species Plutella xylostella. Next base: position 8,801,130 of record NC_064008.1, read on the forward strand.
CTCTATACCCCAGTACCGTTTGCATTACTGCTCTCCAAAATGTCGTAAGTATATCGTTAAGCAAGAGCCCTTCTAAGCATAATTATTCTAGCTTGCCAAAAAACAAGCAAGCTCTCATGGAATCGGTCCGTTTTAATGCAACGAGTAAAGCTCCCAAATGTCGCTTTTCGTAAACTAGATTGACCCCGCTAGCCGGATGTCTCTGGCTCACTCTACGCCGCGGACTGTGAGCGACACACACTCCGTCATGGGCTGCTGACGTGGCCATGTAGGGCGAGAGTAGTGTGGATACGACTTTAGCTATTGCAGGTTTAATTATTTTAAGTATATTTGCATTGGTAAGCAGTGGGACTCCCTCAATCCTCACCATTACGAAGCCTCTGACTGGACAATCCATTCACTACTGTGACAAAACAAGTCTTGCTTTTGTATTTGTCACCAACACGTCAAGAAAACGAAGCATTAGGTTTATATGAAGAAGCATTAGGTTTACACGTTACTTTTTACCGGTTTAGTCATTATTTACAGTATCACGTCACGTCACGAGACTTCAACCAAACCTACCACCAAACCACCCCACCCCAGCACATCCACGCTAACCTCTCGCCACCCCTTTGCTGACCGCGCCGGCCGCGACCAACTAAACGCTGACCGCTTTTTGTGCAGAAATACTTGGCTTTTATTTGAGTTTATTTTTTATTTCTGGAACATTCCGCCCCTGCGTCTGACTGCTGGACTGATGTGCACTATGCTCGCGCTTTTGGGGATTTTGCGAAAATGACACGTCTATATTTCTTTGTCGAGGTCGGTTTAGGATCGGGTCAGTCAGGGATGTGTGGGTTTATTATTTTGTGAACTAAGATAGTTGTATTACTTACTGAAATAAATAACAGATACTACCTATCTAGATTAGCTACTTCTAAGATTCCGTAGCATAATTATAAAAACAGAGCTCTTGTAGCTTGGTTTGTCATATAGGTATATCTGTTGGTAGGTAGTAGATATATTTCTGTCCATCCGTTCGCTTATTTGTTACTACCTCTTTATTCTGAGTTTATATCAGTGAAGAAATTCCTGTTATGGGGCGGTGGCCATTTGAAGGCTAGGTAGGATTGACTATAAGCGTCAGTCGATGACGTACCTTAGGCCGGGGTCTCCTATTTACTCCGTAGGTCGCGTCCAGCGTCACGCCGTAGGCCGCGTCACGATGCTCACTATAGAAATGTACTGATGCGGTCTCCCTCACACGCCGACGTTGGCGTGTAGACGTAGTGAGTATCGTGACGCGGCCTACGGTGGTGACACTTGACGCGACCTATGGAGTAAATAGGAGACCCGGGCCTCATTATGTCTACGCGCCAACGAACGTCGGCGTGTGAGGGAGACCGCATCAGTACATTTCTATAGTGAGCATCGTGACGCGGCCTACGGCGTGACGCTAGACGCGACCTACGGCATAAATAGGAGACCCGGGCCTTAACTTTACTCGCGGACGCTCCTTTCGTAAACCCTTAGGGATAATAATTAATAATATAAACCCACCCAACCCATGCATGCAGGAATGCAACGGTAATCAACGATAAAAGTATAGCTGTATGCAGTTTTTATACAAGTAGCGACACCTATGAGTGAATAGCTGTACCAATCGAGTCGGTAACAACGGTATTATTGTTATTGTATACCTACGGCTACAATGTATTATATATTTTTTTTAAAACTATAATTCGTTTTATGGTAAAGAAATATAACTCGTAAAGGTATAAATTAAATTCTTCATTTTCAAGTATGCTAGAAAATTTGTTACTTAGTTATACTACTCGTCAATAGATGTCACTAGCAGTACTCTCAACTGAAAAAATATAAAACTGAAACTAATTTGAGTACCTATACAATACTATCGATAATATGATATCTCTGCTAGTTAGTACCTACAGTAGTCATATTTAAGTGTCGCAGTTTATGATTACCTACAATATACCTACTACCGTTACAGTTAAGTACAGCAAAATCAATGAACTCATAACGTTAATAAGGCTCGTGGTGCAACAATACAATGCACCATTACATCTTAGATAACAGCGTTTTCTTCGCATTCCTATCCGACCCACTAGTTCTAGCTAAGTTACTTAGGTAATTATTTCATCCTAGCTAGGTGGAAACCGAGTAAAAATCCTGGCTATGCATCGCGAGTTCCCTACTTTACATCGATGCAAACGAATAGTACAGGAAACCCTAGTTTGGGAACCAGCCAGGCTAACTACTGAATTAATCAGTTGTAAATAGTTAAGTGCTAAATTAAATACTACATAACTATTCTTATTTGTTGCATAACAAACAAACAGGCAAAGTAACGCCTTAGGCAAAGATATAGCTATAATCAGGGACGAATCAACTTGTGGCTCAACCTTTGCAGCCACAGTGGGGCGGGCGAGGCTCTCTGTGAGGCAGAAGGTGGAGGTGGTGACAGCATAACATGGCATGGATGCATGGCTGTGACCTTGTCATGGCATGGCTTTTGTTCAGTGTTCATAGAAGCTATATGTAACTTAAATAAATAAAGGGTGTTTAGATTGTAGCCCAATGCTAAACGCACTAGTTTTCACACAAAACTGCCGTACAAGTCCGTTTCCGTCAATAAAAAAAGAAATTCAACAACAACAAAGTTGTTTGGTAGCTAAGTACTGTTTCCTCTTATTTTTGAGGCAGTGTTCAGTATTTCTTAACTTCGTTATTATGATTGTCGTACCGCTAAGCATAAAGATATAATTAAATAATGAAGACATCCATCGCTATGCACTTTGCACTGGCCCTAATCCTGACCGGACCATCTCTAATATCCTGCCAATTCATGAGGAACAACGCACTCCCGACAAAAATGGTAAATTCCCGCAAAGAGCCCTCATCCACACCAGAACATCACTCTGAAGACCCTGGAGATGCCAGCGTAGTCGCCAAGATGCAGTCAGTGTTGTGCCAGAACTTCCCTTCCATCCCCTGTGACGTCATCAGCCAGGATCCTACGCTGAAACACCTGATCGAAGAATCCGTCAAGCAAATCACCAAACATAAGAACGAGAATAAGGGCAACGCGAAGTTGACTGACAAACCTCTGCAAAGCAAGGAAATACAGAGCTACTTGAAAGGAATCGGAGACAGCAAATACGGAAGGGAAAATGTGAAAAGTGTGACTAAATCATGGATCACGGACAACAACAACACTGCAGATGTCAAAAGAGTCTCCAGATTCTCAACAAAGTTTTCTCCCGACAAGGGTAAAGGACTACAAAAGCAGATGATCAGCAAAAAGATGAATATGGAACTGAAGAAAGAGAAAATGTCACTTTCGGAGGAGTTTCCAACCCTGATGAGGAAAGGATCCCGCTTCAAGTGGCAGCAGAAAGACTTCAGCCCTCTAATGTGGAGGTTGCCGGAAGAGAGGCGAGGGAACTTGAACAACGTGGGGTTCGCAGCTGACCAGAATATAGAGTGGTGAAAGTGGTGAAGAAGACTTTGTACCCTGGGGAGAGGAACCTGGAACCTGTCAGGTATTTGAATAAGCTGGTGTATATTTAGATTATTAATAAATGAATGTTTGTAAAATTCGCAAGAATGTTCTGGGGGGATCGTATATAGTGATCGTATTTCGAATAAAGATGAAGTTTAATTCGAGTGTTCTTTTTTGCAAACTTAAATAAAGCCTCGTATTCACTAGGCGACAAATCGTCGCAGAACCAGTCTAGGCACATGTCGTCTACGTGTCGCCGCGACGTCGCGCTCTGTTCTGCGACGTCGCACGCGACATCTACGTGTCGCAGAACAGGTTCCGTGTTTTGGCTCGCGAGACAGAACTTCCAGCGACATCAGTCTCGCGACCGCTGTTGCAGAGTGTGGACGCGTGCGCGACTTCTAGCACGCAGCACTAACTGCCACGACAACCTCGGGCGACATGTCGGCGGAGACTGCTGGTGTGGACAAGCAACATGTAACAACCAAAATGTTCTGAGAACACGCACCGTAGATGTTCTGTAACAGTCTCAGAACTTGTGCCCTAGTGAATTCGAGGCTTAAAGCAACTAAGTTCCTATATACTTATAGTTAACTAACTACTTAACTTAACGTTACTGTAACTTAAATCACGCATGGTTCCAGAATAATACAATAATTAGGGAACCTAAAAACTGCCTATAGTATTTACCTACCTACCTACCTAGATTAGGTGATATTAGATAGCTAGAGCAGTTAGGTATAGCTCCATAACCTACTACATACAAATCCGAAAATAAATACACACCTGTGTATCTACCTCCCTTCTTAGGTACGTCCTTATCACCTACCTAGGCATCTTCCAAATATTTGAGTAACCCAGTGAGCTCAATGTTCTCGAGAGAAAGATAATGTAATCATATCACACATAATAACATAAGACATAATAACCATCGTATCTCCGTCCGACAAAGTTATCTCATATTGACGCTGACCTTCGAGCTGTCCAATATTGTGTCCCCACTGGGGGTACAGACTGACGAGGGAATCTTTAACCACGGATTATACATTCCAGGCACCAAGAAAGAAGAATTAGGAGGTAGGTTCTAAAAATTGGAATTAACATGACGAGGGGGATGGCTTTCGCAGTTTTTGGAAAAACGCTTTCAAACGAAAGTTATGATTTTTTATCAACTGGCAGCGCTAGTTCTGCGTATAATAGCGCCTTTAGTCTAGCTAGCTCTTGTCACCAACTTACGTATACGTATGACTGTTTAAGAAGAAGACATACTTTTTATGATTTTTGTCTATATTGACAGAAGTAGGTAGGTAAGTATTTAGTATTTACGTTATAATCTGGTTTAATTTTGGGAACTTTCACCCCTATTGATACTCTTCTGACAAAATCCCCTCTGTCGGGTAAAGTTATTCAAATCATGTCGTAAATAGTGATTCAAATGTTTTTTAATCTTAGGGCCTGTTTCACAATGTCTGGATAATGGCTACCTGTGGGATAAAAGACATGCTGTCACTCTCTGTAGTTATGTTTTAGACAGTGACAGCATGACTTTTATCCGACAAGTAGCCATTATCCATACATTGTGAAACAGGCCCTTAAAATAATAAAATAAATAAATGAAGACACTAGCGCCCTCCACTACCGAACGCAACGGCACTAACATCAATCTTTACTAGAGGATGAGACGAGAGTGAACTGCACAAACAAACACAATCACACATTTAAAAACACGACTTTCTCGAGCGCGCACGGCTAGCGACAACCACTGTTGAGTTTCTAGTAAAATCATTAAAATATTCCACATAATTTCCATAAAATCATCTGTCTGTCTGCACGAACAGATTTCATAACGCATCTTGACATTATGACGCCGCATGTGTCTCTAATCTGTGTGTTTTTATTAATTTTGTCAGTCTCATCTTCACAAGCCGACGATATGTCGCGACTAGTGTTATCTACCCACGTACTGGACACGTCTACTGGAAAGCCAGCCGTCGGAGTCTTTGTAGAATTATACAAAGATAAGGAGCCAAACTGGGTGCAATGGCATAACACGGCGACCAACACTGATGGAAGAATACAGTTCCCGTTTTCCAAGGATTCCATGGCTGAAGGGACTTACAAACTGAAGTTCAATGTGGGAGAATATTACGAGAGAAATGGGAAGGAGTCCCTGTATCCTTATGTGGAGGTTTGTTGCTTATTTTAACCTTAACTGCCTAAATATTTTTAGTGATGCTAGCTACACGTCAACAGTTAACCTAACATTCCCTATTGTTAAAGATAGATGGCGCTAGTAGTTAGGCTTTATAGAACCCTGTGCACAACTCAAGTCTATAATAACTTATGATATACCTTAATCATCAATGCATGAGGCAGTATGAGGACTGAGACTGGCTTCTGAGCGTGTTGGTGACTAATACCTAATAGAGCTGGACTAAATTCGTCACTTCGGTTAAAGGACTAGAACTAGTAGAAATTTTTATTCTTACTAGACACAAAAGGGGATTAGCCAGCCCTCAGTCAGTTGTTCGTACAGTTGATACGACTGGGTGGCTCCGTTCATGCACCCTCACTCTGACTGACGCAAATCTGTTCCTTCCACTTTTTATTGTACCTACATACTTACTCCAAATGCTTATCAAGTGTCCTCTGTCTTTCCAGATAGTGTTCAAGGTGAAGGACGGCGAACACTACCACATCCCACTGCTGCTCACTCCATTCGGCTACTCCACTTACCGCGGCAGCTAGAGCCTCTTCATCATCATCATCATCATCATCAGACGGAAGTCCTGGCGTGAAGGGGGGGTGTTGGATGAAGACTGCACAGTTCTACAGAATAGTTACCCGGTTTATTCTCAAACTACATCGTGAAGATTGAATTGATTGAGGATTTCTTTAATATTATTTATTATTACTTAAATTCTTGGGTTTTGACTCAGATCCACCCATAGGTTCTAAATATACAACCATCTATAAAGTACCCATTATTAATACAGCCACTCTGTAGACTGTGAGAGTTATAATAAGTGTTTTCGAATGTTTAATTAAGTAAGCTAAATCTTTAAGTCCTAACTGCAAATAAATTTATTTCAAAATGCTATTCCATGCTATTTACATTTTTGAAGTAATAATCTTTGTTACCTACCTACCTATCTAAGAATTAAACCTATTTATTTTGATTTTGAAACAAAAACCACATAATAATAATTAAACATTTATTTAAGCTAATTGAGCTATAAAAATATGTCTAAATTACATCATAATCTATAAGTTACAACAAATACTTACATAATTCATGAGTATGTTACACAGACATAGCAGAGCTATCATCTAGGTAGATACCTAGGTATCTAGTCCATCATCATTACACCTATTTCTATACCTAACATACAAATATATTTCCAGGAAAAACAAAAATAACTTAATTGATACCTAACCGCTACAAAGTATTTACAAGTTTCTCTCCATCATAAGCCAGGAAACAAGTATTTAAACAATTTTTGAAAATCACTGCTTTCCCTTGTTTGATACATTAACAACTGACTATTATAGCATGTACCAGTAAGTTTCAACCATTGGGAAAGAAAAGCAGACAATATAGTGTCGAACAAGGGAAAGAAGCGATACCAACTTGTTCCATGATCCAGAAATTAAAACCTAAGGACCTTACACACTGTCTGTTGTTATTTAGTCAAGTGATTTGGAAGTTATTCTATAAATAAGTCAGGCAGGACGCACCTAAGTGGATAAGAAATTTTAGTCACATTTCCATCTCAATAGTGTTTAATGCTATGAGCCAAACCAATGAAATTCCACTTTGTTTTTAACCTTAGGTACATTTTGCTCTGTAATTACTACCTATGAGCATAACAAAATATAACTTAGAACTAAAAGTAAACCTACATATATTTTAAAGTCATTTGGAAGGCGGGAAAAATATAGTACATCTTACTAGTTAATGGAGCAAGTTTTAGAACGGATATAAATTATTATTATCACTATCACTAACAGACTGTCCTATACCCAATTATAAATTAGGTAGAGATGTACCTGGTTTTTTTTATCAAGAAAAACTAATTTTATAATGGAAATAACATTGAGATAATTGACAATGGTCTATCGTAGTAGAAGTATCTTACCGCCACTGACTTGGAATTTATTTTCCGTAATCCTTTTGATTACAGATATACAGTGGATTGAGGTGACAATGAAGACCTATGTATCCGATAATACCTTATATCCAATTAGCTAGCCCTCGCATTTTTGATCGTTGTCAGAAATATCTATCTGTACACTTTCACCTAAAGATCAAAATATTTTAGTATTTATAACGTACGCGAATAAAGAAATAATATACAAATGGCGGACGGACTTACATGGGTCTGTCAATACTCTTTTCTAATCCCATTTATTTAACACACGCCAATTTCACAGTTTCTTTATTTACGGAAGTTATACTACTTTTTACTTGGAAAAAAGTTAGGAATTAATATACTTTAAAAGCTAGTAAAATAATAAGTAGGTGGAATGAAAACATGAACTAATAAAGATTCTATTTACAATTTTACCCAAAAGTTAGATACATTCTGAGTTTCATAAATTAAAATAATAAGACAATAAGTTGACGAACTTTCTAGATGTAGGTCCCAGAAAATAAACAGCAGATTTATGTGGCAATCAAATCTGACTGCACAGATCCATAACTATGTAAATTAACTTAATTAATTTGATCAATAAGAGGTTTTATTCTCCCAAATTCAACAGGAATAGGTCAACAAAGTGTTTCCCATCTTATAAATATGAATTAAATAGGTACCTGTATGATGGCTGAGATCTGTGCAGTCAGAGGGTCCCTTGTGGTAACACAGAAACTCATAAAGTTTGCTTTTGCTGGCTGTCCACCCGTCTGGCAATTCTGTAAGGTAAATAGTCAAAACCGTCAATAAGAGTCTTTAAAAAACGCAACAGCACCGTTTCTTCACCGACTCGCCAATGGAATATAGCCTTTATGAGCACAAACACATCAGTCACAGTTTCACATTTGTTAGCTTCGAATTTTTCGACTTTTCTTTGGTTGTTTTTTAAATCTTATTTTTACTTATTTCCCAGAGTCTTGTACCATAAAGTGTATGAGAAAAAAACTTGATAATTATCAGATAGTCTGATGACTATGACCAACACAGGAAATAAGTAAAAAAGCCATGCACAAGTCTTCAATATTCCCTAAACTTTGAATGCAGATAGATAGGCAGATAGTCTCTGTAAACACACTCTTTCAGTACTCTTCAGAGTAAATAATCTTCAGTTTCATCTCAAGTACCATAGAATCCCTGTGAACAACTGTATTAGTGCAGAAAGTAGTATTATACTTACCAAGGTATGAAGGCAGCGAATCTGAGGCCGGCCCTTAGTTACTGCTGCCATCTAGTTTTGGAAACCAGAATCAAAACATTAGACAAAATCAACACTCGTTTTCAAACCTTATTACCTCTCACCAGATAACATTTTTGATAAACACGACCAGTTGTTTGGTATTTGCATACTCTACTAACCTAGTTTCTTTATCTCTTATATATTTTTAAGTAAATTCATGCAGGAATGTTCACCTCAGTGGAATGTTTTCGATGAAAAAATGTAATTCAGTCGATTTGGCACAATATCTTAAGTAGGTACAATCAGAAAGAACCTAAGATCTTTTATTGCTGATTATTCTTTGATCCCATAGTAATAAAGAGCTAAAGATCTTCAACATCTGTTTCTTATCAGTCTAGTCTAGTACATAGAGAAACAAGTGCTAAATTATAACATTAAAGTACCATAAATTAAACTTTTCGATCTTTTAAATACTTAAAAATTATGGACTTGCTTTCTCGCTGTAATCAAAATCACTGTACCTAAAGGTCTACATTTCTAAAAATATTGTCATAAAGTTGAAAATATCACAGACAAATCAGGTACAAAGTTGGTGCTCAACTCATGTTCATACATAATAAAATAATATACCTAGTAAATAGGTAAAATATCTTCTACTGACCTCAAAATCCAGGATCTGCGAATAAAACAGAGAATTAGCATAATGCATATGAACAAAATACAACTCACCTATCAGTTGTCATCCTCTTGCCCAACCACCTCCTTATATCTGGCAATCATGAGCTTCTTCACGGTGTCTCGGTAGGTCTCACCCGGAGTCGGGGTGTAGATGCCCTTCTTCTGCCCTAGACCGGCCAGACTTGGCCGTTGTTCCGCCTCGATGGGGGCTATTCTGCCCTGCTCCGTCTTGCCCAGCCCTCTGCCCTGTGACCAGCCCATTTTCTGCAGCATTTTCCCACCGATGGTATCAACGACGGATGGAGGCGGGTGGATCGGCATCGGCGGTGGCAGCGACTCGGCTGGCTCGTAGCGCCGCTTGATTGGAGTCTCGTCTTCACCAAACTTCATCCGTCGCTCCGCCGCCCTGTCTCTATACCCATTGCTTTGAGGAAGCAAGTCGGTCTTCTGTCGGTACTCGGCTAGATTCTGCTTGTGCAGGTCGGACATGGACTTGTGCTTGTTGAGCACGTCCACGGATGGGAAGCGGCGCTTGCATAGCAGGCAGGTGAGCTTGGCCCAGTCGATGATGCCCTCGTCGCTCTCGAACTGCACCGGTTCTGACACTTTCTTCACTAGGAACTCGTCGGTACTGGCCTGTGGAGGCGGGGAGATTTCCTTCACATGCTGTGTTGTCAGCGACGGACCGGCTCCTAGCACTGAGAATCCGATGTCCGCTGAGCCTTTACTGTCACTTGTATCCAGAACTTGCTCCATGACGTAGTTGCTTTTAGCGTTCTCTTTCTTCTGGTTGAGGGTGCGGGCCCACCGCTCCATGTCTTTGGCTATTTTCTTAGCCACTTTGACTTTCTCATCTTTATCTTTCTTCTTCTTCTCTTCGGGAGGCTCCTTGGCGATGGTGTTGCCCTCGGTGGCCTCCGGGGGTGTGGGCAGCTTTGGCTGGTTGGTATTCTGTTGCGTCTGGGTCGCTGAGATGTATGTAGATGTGGTGGCATCCCAGTACATATACTGACTGGTCTGGTTGTTGAAGAAATACTGAGTGTTGCCATCATAGTACAAGCCAGTAGCTGGATCATAGTAGTACCCTGAGGTCTCATCATACAAGAATGTTCTGGTGTCAGGAGCTGAGTAGACTGTTTTGCCGTCACCAGTTGGGATCTTAGTTACGGATGGTGTTTGGGCGGTTGGGTTGACAAAGGTTGGGGCGGCGACTGGGGTCCAGGACATGAGTCTGGCATTGGCGGAGGCAATGGCTGACTGCGCCACCGCGGCAGCAGCATTTATCCGGTCAGCCTCTGACATTGAGCGGGTGCTCTGGTTGTAAGCAGCGGCCTGGGCATAGTATGCAGAGTAATCTGCACCCATATTCATGTTTTTCTGTGGTTTGGTTGGCTCGTTGTAATAAGATATTAGCACTTCTCTGCTGTCTATGATCAGTGGAGATTCCAAGGCCATCAACTCTGAATACGCTGCAGTGGAATCAGCTATAGAATTAAAGTTAATGTAGGCGAGACATTTGGAAGCCCCAGTCAATGTTTCCCTTCCAATAGTGATTCCTGCGATAGAATCCAGCACGGTCTTCGAGCATTTCTCCTTCAGAGCATCCAAGATCTTCTCCTCAGTGGTCAGCGCGTCCAATCTCCTGAACAGAAGCCTCTTAGTGATCCCCGCATTAGTCTCAGTGGCTACTGTATCTCCCGAGTAGACTATCCCGTCTGAGCGCTTGCCGTTGCAGCTGCGTCGGTAGCAGATGTGGCGGCGCTTGAAGTTGTACAGTCCACACTTGCAGAACCAGTCTCCCGGGGACGCGGAGACGGGGGGCGCGGGGTGCGCGGGGTGCTGGGGGGGCGCGGGGGGCGAGCGGGACGGGTCGCGGGGCGGGGAGGGGTCGCGGCGCGAGTGCGAGCTGCTGCGGTCGTCGTCGCGGTCGTCGCTGATACGCGGCGGCGAGGGCGCGGCGGGGGGGGAGGGCGAGCGCTCCTCGTGCCGCCGCCGCCGCTCGTGCTCGCGCTCGCGGTCGTAGCGTTCGCGCGGGCGGCTGTAGCGGTCGTCGTACCGCTCGCGGCGGCGCGGGGAGCCGTCGCGCCGCGAGTCCCACGTCGGCGAGCGCCGCTCGTCCCAGCGGTCGTCGCGCCTCCACGACATGTCTGTGAACAGCACCGGCTCGTCAGACACTAGCTACTCACGCACGCCTGGACGCCGACGCACCTGGAGCCCTAGCGAGCTGCGATCAATGACCTCCCCTCGATTTCGAGAGGCCCCATTTTTTACCTGCTGTAGCGAACGATCGGACGGCTAGAGGCGGTTTAATTTGCAACAAGATGGTAAATCACGGTACACGCGATGGTATTTGGATGGAAAATTATGTAATAAGACGATTTTTTATAGAATTTTTCACAATTTTAAGTCGGGAAAGAACAATGACAATTTACAAACGGCCATTTTGGATTTATGAAATAATGGCAGATTTGGCAGAAGAAGCAGAAGCCAGTATTGCCAGAATAAAATAGTAATACAGAATAATCGAGTAATCTTATAGAAAAGAACCTCAACGAGTAATCGTGAGAAATAAATGGGTTAGTTAGGCCGTGTCCGCACCGCGAATATTTTTCCGCGCGGAATTAATGGGAGATTTTCAACCATAGACAAAAACCTATTATAGATGGCACTAGTAAAACTTCATACTCAACAGCACTGCATATTTTTTTCTAGCCGGCATGGATTTCAGTCCTTACAGCCAATACAAAAACCCAATGGATGTGAATTCAACTTAGATATGCAATAACTAGCTGTTATATTATGCATAATATGAAGTGTTAACTAGTTTAAGACAGCTTTGTACCATTTATGACATCTTCCGTCCCCTCAGAAGAATGCAGCTCATAAAAAACGACAGGCCGGATGCCATCTATTCGGTCGATTTTGGAACTTTTAAACGTCGTAAAAAGAAAATCTCCCATTCGCGCGAATTATATTCCGCGATCGAAGTTCGCCTAGCCTATGGATTTTTTTTGCGATTTTTTTTCCGCAAGTGCGGATACTCCTATAGTATTCGATGTGTTACAATTGCGAATTAATTCCGCGCGGATAAATATTCGCGGTGCGGACACGGCCTTAACCTTCTCGTTAGAGAAGTAGTGTTTTCCTTGGGATCTAACTAACGGCACGGGTTGGCCTATAAATTTTGTATTTTTAGCTGTAAGACATTAGTTATACCTATAAGTAATTTAATAAATTCTTCTTCTTTATATTTTTTTATGCTTGGGTTAATTTTTTGGGCTTCACGTTGCGTGCGGCCCTGTCATAATCATTATGTACGACTGCAAAAAGTACAAGGTATTTCAGATGAATCGATGTATTAATCGAATGAAACACGATATTTCTTGAAAGAAATGTTGCCATATTCAAACCACCTTTTTTACGTGCCGATAGAATGTAATTAAGCGCGTAGACCTAACATTAAAGTAAAAATGCATTTCATAAAAATAAATAAATTTATTTATAACCACAACGTGCGTACAATACTTAGTTACATAACATATAGCAGTACAATGTACTTAAGGCTGCATTTAGATATAATTTATGCTTGACGAATACACAATATCTTTGCATAATAATGTTAAGAACTTAGGTACTAATACAAGCATTAAGTACTTATACTTATCTAGTAATAATATGATACAGACATGCTCACTAGGCTAATTATAAATTGGATATTAAAATTATCTAATATCTCTGAATAAACATACAGTATCCGTTTTAGGTGTTATGGTACAAAGATGTGTCACTGAAACCTGAACACTCCTACTGTCGGCATTTTATACTTAATCTTTACATCCTGATGGTACTTGCTAACATAATTTAAAACGTATTTTACTTCTAAGCCGAAACATACCAAATGTCTATTCAGTATTTTTATTCAGTGACGCAACACGACAATATTGTGACGGGAAAAAGAACCTACTTTATGTAAATCTACCGAAATTCCTACTAAAATATCATTCGCCTTGGTGGTAAAACATTCGTAATCACAGATCACTATCGTTCGCCTACATTTCAAAATAGATTTTGCTCTAATAACTTTTTGTTATATTCTTTCCCGTCACAATATGCGGTCAAGATGTTATGACCATCGCTTGTAAAATGATCTTTTCAGATCATTGGTACAAGGATATCAACAACCGGTCAGCAATGGCGCCATGAGAGGGACTGTAGTGCTAATTTTCATACGCTATGTATCTAACATAAAATATATAAATATGATCATAATCAGTATACCTACTAATTTCGTCTTAAAATCTTGAATACATTTTGTAGTAAAATAACTTAGTCGTGTATTAAGAGCAAGGCTGCTACAGGGTTTTTAAATACTATTTCTAGACTAAGGGATTCTCAACAACTTGCCGTAGGTCACAGCAACTAAGGTCTTTTTCAAAATGTTTGGTTATAAGTAAAAAATTAGCAAAACAGTCCCTCAGAGTCCATTTTGGAAACTTACTCGCTAACAGCTGCCTACCCACCCATTGTCATCAATTAAGAGCCAGACTACATTTGATGTAACTCATTCATAAAACTACAATAACGCACGTAAGTTTCCGAAAAGGACTCGTTAAGGATTAGGGTTTCAGGTGATTTAGAGCTAATAGAGTGTGCTAAAATCTTTATATAATATAGGAAATGGGAACTGAGGATTGGAAAGTCTACAAAGATGAAGAGGCAACTACTAAAAAGTTAGAAGAAAGAGAAGTGAAATTAATACAGGTATGTTTTTACAGTAAATGAAGTTTCAAGAAAATAATCTAAAGATTAGTTGCACAATCTATTTCTACCAGACTAATAAGTCACAGAGCCTTTTAAATGAAGCTTGAATAGCAATTCTGAAAGAATTGTCATCAATATAGCCTCATTTATAGACACTGTAACTTAGGCCTTCAGCTCTAAAACCCTAAACCCAATCCCTACGGCACCATTATCCTGGCCAGTTCTTGGATATCTTTGTACCATAACACCAATTCTATATGTTCTTCCCATGGTTCGTTAGAAGCTCCTCACGGAGGTTGCGGATCTCCCGCTCGATGTTCTCTCGCGCCGCTTTCTCGAAGTGCTGGAACTCGGGCGTGTGGAATACTTTTGGTATTTGCGAGAACTGGTTTAGCACCTGAAATAAGATTTTAATACTTCAATAATACTAAGGGAAATAGGGGAAATTACAGCCTAAAAGACTCCGCTGGCTAGTTATTTGAAATGTTTATTAGTACGTACCTTTATTCTTAGCTCTATGTAGTGTTCCTGTGATAGCTTGGAATATTCTGCTCGTACAAGCTTGGAATGATTATCGTATTGATCCATGGGGGCGGCCAGTACTGCTAGTTCACAGTCACCGAATAGTTGGAGATCTCTGTAATGTATTTTTGAAGAATGTATTGGTCAATGGTTCTCTTATGATAAATAATAGTAACGAAGGTATTTATTCCATCTTTACCTTTGTGGCGCCGGTGAAATTGGGGAGTTCTCACCTCGAGGGAGGCAGTTTTTGCAACCTGCCTCATCATCAGTCAGTAACGTCAATATGTAGGAAGTCAAATCTTGCTGAAACCGGAAACGACGTGAGTATAAATATTTTTCGTATAATTACGTATATTTCAATTTGATAAAAGTACAGTAAAATCTAAATAACGAAACTACTTTTACTTTTTCCAGCAGTGAAATACAATTAACTGATGAATACATAGTAACATACTTACAGCTTGAGGGTGTAACCGTAATAGTTCATTCAGGAGCGTAGTGGTGACCTCAGTCGGCGTATGCCTCAGAACCAGCGCTAATTTGAAAGCAGCTGGTTGAATCACATCATCCATTCCTTTAGCTAGTAAGTTTTGCCACACTCCGGCCTGAAACAGCGTAACAAACAGCAAATGTAGCGATAAGATCGGGAAACCGCGGTCGAAAGCGATAAAGAAAGTAATGGGCTTAAGTTATGCGGGTTTCCCTAGATCGCCGGACATTCTTACAATTGGATCAATAACATGTTAAGAAGTTTAAGTTAGGAGGTTTATTTTCTCTTCGGTCGAAATTATGATTATATTTTCGTCACCAATCTTACTAATTTGATAACTTTATTAATATTAACCTGGTGAGCCACGCAGTTCTTGAGTGAATGCCATAAGGTATTTGGGGCAGAATGCTCCTCAATCTGTACCCAGGCCTCTTCGGGTGCCGGCGCCATCAGTGTCCCGCACGCACTTTTCCATAATCTGACTGCGTGATCTGAAGTTGCATCTTCTTCCCCTAAAATTAACAAAACATTGTACCTAGATAAAAAATAATCGTAACATTCCTAATAAATTAGGTAATTCCTAATAACATTTATGAAATATTTTTATGCTTCCTATTATGTAAATATGGCATAAAATAGAGGCATTGGCGCCGTCTCATAGTCTCATGTCTCGCATGAGTTAATGAATAATCTTACGATTGACCTAGTTTCAGAACTGTTTTAACACAAACATAGTATCGATTTATTTATGGTTTTCGTCACCAGCTAACTAGGCAGTTACTGATTTTTCAATGTTATTTTTTAAAGAAATTACCTATGTTTTATAAATATTTTAAAGGAAATACTTAATTTACTGACTTGGTATTATTTTGATATTCACCTAGGTAAATACTATTAATAACATTTAGGTACCTATTAGGTACGAGTATCAAATTAAATGTAGGTATAAATCAGCTTACCATCATCAACGGTGGGATCCCTCCACCAACTTCCCGCCATGGCTGTTTAACTCTCCGTCCTTTGCCGCTGACCCAGTGACGTCAGCTGTCAACAATGACATTTCATTCATTACGTAAAATGTCAATACAGTTTTACGGTTTCAAGGCCACGTAATTTACGTTCTATGCTTACGCTACCTTGATTTCATTGTGTTTAAAATCATTGAAATAAACTCACAACAGACACTTGCCAGGTACAAAAATTACATAATCTTAAAAACTCGAGAAAGCAACATAAAAATGCAACTTTAAAATGTAATAATAAACAAGGCCCAACCAAACTGCAAAGAAGATAGCTCGTGTTTCAATGTTTATAAAGGCGGTCACTCACCTCTGTACAGTCCAGTTTCGACCGGCTGGTCCTTTTGTTATTGTACTATTTTAATTTTGAATGCTATTTCCAAACGTGACAGGAGCAAAAGCAAAAGCCACTTCGGTGTTCGTGAATTCTCGCGCGCACTCGGGACGCAAAACCAGAGGGGCGCTGCTGTAGTGATGGCTCGTGTGCGTGCATCGATGCCGATATCTCTGTGTGCTTTCAACGGCATAGTTTTTTATACGGTCGTTCGCACGCCATGCAATGTTTGAAACCGTTAGCAGTTCTTGTGCGGCCGACGCGAGAATAGAGGCTTGGAAATTCTGAAATACTTAAGTAGGTACTTAAGTACATAAAGTACCTACTATACTATTAATGATTCTTGAAGTAATTTTAGTTTTCAATATGACTTGATAGGTAGAATTAATTAAGTATACTTACTTACTAAATCTCCTCAGGTCTTGCTTAGTTAATAATGTAGCTCGTATTTAATCACATACGATACGATTATCTTTAATTTATTCGATAGCTATTCGGGTATGTGTAACAGTTAGTTCCCATCACTAATTTTAGGGGTGGGTGGGTAAATTATGGGTGCGGGGTGGCAGCATTTACTTGACGCATGCGTAATTTTTACTTCCTAAAATAGATCTTATTAACTTTTACATAACTTTCGTTTACTAGGCCAAATATAAATATAAATATAGTTTTACAACTATATTTTTTCAAAAATATAATTAACTAACATTAACTTTTTAGTTATTATTATTGGACATTTTTGCTTTTTCATAGAAAACCAAACTCATTTTCGTAGTAGGTATTCATTCAAAAGTTTTCGGTGCATCCTTTCAAATGGTAGCATACCTATGTTGGTAGTTCGGCAATTTTGCAATAGATGGCGTTTAAAAGCATAAAATATATAATATTCAAATCATTAGTTTTAGTTCTAAATCTTATCACTAGATGTCAATAAATGCTATAAAGAAAAGAAACAATTTTTTATTAGGTACTATGATTTTACTTGTATTCTCTTAATTATTAAATCTTATCTATTTATAAATATAATCCTATCTAATTTTACAATCGTAAAACATAGCACCTAGGAACTTATATTATAAATTGTACAGCTTTAAAAAAATTGCATTTTCTCCTAAATTGCATTCTTCGATAAGTTACTTATAATAGTTTTTTATGATTTAATATTGAAAGGGGAACAAGCTCTCCCATAACCGGAACCTTTCTTCAAACAGTCTCTCTCGGACGGTGATTTGATTCCCTAGCCGCAGGTACTTCCGGCCGGCGGGTGTCATGGCGGGCCACGAGATGTTCGCTATTTCCGGTATGTCGCCGCGGGGATTCGGATCACTGGAAGATAATAAATTGGATTAAGTACGTTTTATACTGGAGTGGCTACTAAATTTATGGATGATATGCATGAACAAAAGATCTGCTGCATAAGGAGTGCTAGGTTTTACACTGTTAGAGAAGCGTCGATAACCTAAACATGAATTTGTATGGCGCGGAAGAGACGCCACCTAGCAGTAAGTATGTATAGCTAGAATAGATCAGCGCCACACAATTTGGCGTTTGGTTTCTCTGAAAAACCCACGTGCCTTATAAAATTATAAATAAATAAACTATTTCAACTGCATATCGATATTAAGTGGCCCTCTACTCACCCGTATCTCGCGAAGGTGCTCCAAAGCCCAGTCATGATGTCCACGAACGGTCCATGCTTGCTCTCCGCACTGAAACATACAATAAATAATATAAACATAAAGTTTTTATGATGGAAGGTATTAAAGCCCGACAAAACGCTAACTTTGCATCAGAAACAAGTGCCAGCAACGTAAAAAAGTGTATTGTTTTCTTCATGAATTTCAGGAAACGTCTACTCGTATAGGTACTCTCATAGAAGGTGTGTCCACAGGGCGAAACGTCAACTCGTCGATTCTTTCGCCTGTGGAAACGGCCCCTAATAATATAAACTATATGTATATTCGGTGTTGGCATTTGTTTCTTTTAATGACAAATAAGTCATAACATAACATACCTGATGAAGGGAAACGCGTAGCTCAGACTGAACAGGTAGATGAGGTCATCGTGGTGCATCGCTCCTGTGGGGGAAATATATGAAATTATGAAATATATTGATGTACAGTTAACAAGAGACATGAGTGCATCCTCCAAGCCCATTCTATTCTATTCTGAAGGGGCGAAGTTCCTGTACGTGGTTCTCTCGAGTGGAACCTTTGTACATAAAGTACTTATCTTGATTTCAGCTCAGCCAGCCTAGCTCCCGAGTAAATAGCCTGGATGTTACAATAGCTGAGATAGGCGCTTCGTAAGTTCAAGATTAGCTAATCTCGTTCTCTCTCCCAGTCGAAAGACTTTCATATTGTGATCAAGCGTAGCGTTAGCCCTCCGGTCTTCTAGACCTTAGCGAGGTAGTCGATAGGGAGAGCGCAATTTCCAGTAAACAATAATATATTGGCTGTGCTGCAATCACAAACAATATCCACACTTCTCGATAGTTTATTCGATAGGCGCGTAGGGGGTTCACCGTGATGTTTGTTAGTGGCAAACGTACATTTACATGTCATACCTATAGGTCTGTTGGTCTGTGGGTCGACGTAGTGGCTGCTGTCGCCCACGTACGCGAACTCGGAGTAGAACACCTTGTGGGGGGAGTACTTCGACATCAGGTTGGCGAGGCTGCGGAAATGAGGACATTTATCATAGGCACTTGTCGCAAACTCAGAAAATGAGCTTCAGGAGCTGTTGACGAGGTTTAGCAAGGCATGTCACTTATTTTCTCTCTCTCTCTCTCTCTCTCAGCCTTCCGTAGTCCACTGTTGGACATAGGCCTCTCCTAACGATCGCCACCCCAAACGGTCACCCGCCATCTGCATCCAGCGGCTTCCCGCTACCTTCCGCAGATCATCAGACCAACGGGTTGGGGGGCGACCGACACGCCGTTTGCCGACACGGGGTCTCCACTCCAGAACCTTTCTACTCCAGCGGTCGTCGGCTCTGCGGGCTACGTGGCCAGCCCATTGCCACTTCAGCGTGCTAATCCTTTTGGCTATGTCGGTAACTTTAGTTCTCCTGCGGATTTCTTCATTACGAATCCTATCTCGCAGGGACACGCCTAACATAGCCCTTTCCATAGCACGCTGAGCAACTCTGAGCTTGTGGATAAGCCCTTTGGTGAAGCACCACGTCTCGGCTCCGTAAGTCATCACTGGCAACACGCACTGATTGAAAACTTTTGTTTTCAGACACTGAGGTATGTTTTCAGTGAAGATGTGTCGTAATTTCCCGAACGCTGCCCATCCGAGTTGGATTCTACGAGCTACCTCTTTATCGAAGTTGGATTTACCTAATCGGATCACTTGTCCTAGGTAGGGATACTGATCAACAACTTCGATGGTGACACCTCCTACAGTTACGGGCGATGATGAAACATGTTCGTTCGACATGACCTTTGTCTTGTCCATGTTCATTTTCAGCCCAACTTGTTTAGAGGCATCATTGAGGTCTGTGAGCATTTCGCCTAACTCCTCCAGCGTTTCCGCCATAATAACTATGTCATCAATGTCACTTATTTTCAATGAGTATCAATCCCAAGAAGACTGTGGTCATGGTGCAAAGTGTGGATCGGCCGCCTAAGATCACACTCGACGGCGCTGTCCTTGATGTCGTGGATCACTTCTGCTACCTCGGTTCAATAACCACATCAGCTCTGACAACTGACAAGGAAATAGACTCTCGGATTGGCAAAGCATCGACCTCATTTGGAAAGCTTTATACTCGCGTATGGAGAAACTCAAAGCTCACCACTCACACCAAAGTCCTCGTATACCAGACTTGCGTCCTAAGTATACTATTGTACGCTTCGGAAACATGGACTACCTATGCTAAACAAGAACGCAAACTTAATGCTTTCCATATGCGTTGCCTAAGATCTATCCTTGGAGTAACGTGGGAGGACAAAGTGACAAATCGGAATGTCCTGGAGAAGACGCGTTGTTGCAGTATAACAGCCATCCTAAAGCAACGTCGTCTCCGCTGGCTCGGTCATGTCCACCGAATGGATTCTGGGAGGTTGCCACGCCAAGTAATGCTGGGACAGATCGCTGATACCAAACGACCAGTGGGAAGACCAGCTCTACGCTTTAAAGACTGCTGCAAGCGTGACATGCATAGTTTCGGATTACAGACAAACAGCTGGGAAACACGCGCCGAAATGAGACCTGAATGGCGCCGCGATATTCAAGCAGGCATGGCGAAGCATGATGAAGACTGGCTTGAAAATCTAAAGCAGAAAAGAATTCGCCGTGCTATGTCTCCTCCGTTGGAATCGCGTTACGTCTGCAACCATTGTGGCAAAAAATGTCGTGCTGCTATTGGACTATACAGCCATCAACGACGGTGCGGCCGTCGTAACTCATAACCCACGAGCGCTGCAACAATCATCTATACAGATGCTGTGGCCAATGATGAGTTAAAATTTACATAAACTTTCATGCAATAAGTACAATAAACTTTATTTGCACACAAGCAAAAAGTAACAATGAAGTCAAATAACATAGTTCATAACTATTAGTAATACCTAGTTGTGCAAATTGCGGTCTTATTGCTAAAATCGATCATTTCCAGACAACCTTTGGATGGATGGAAAGTAGAGTGGGGTAATAATGCTTATAGATATTTACAGATTCATGACTAAAAGTTTGTTTGACAACGTACAAAAGTATACATATATAGCTAGCTAGTGAAAGCTGATTACGCTGAAGGACTCATTGTGAGGAAACCCACACATGTAGATTCTATATACTTGTACTACTATAAGTACCTATACCGGAAGTATACCGAACAAGATTACTCCTAAAAACTTACCGATGCACCTCAAACCCAATAACCGCGTCTCCATACAGAGTGCCCAGCCCGCGCGCGCTCTGCTCATCATCAGCCAGCGGCCGGTCGTTGAGGTACGCCTTCCTGAGAGCACTGGAGACAGCCAATGAGGGCCCAGAACGGTCCAGGATGAAGGAGATGGGAGCTATGGCGGTCCAGTTGGAGTTCATTTGCGCGAGGAGGGTGGCGTTTTTGAGGACCCCTGTAAGGAGGGTGTGGGTTAGTGAGGAATAAAATTAAGTCTACAGTTATTATGATCATGATCAGCTGCCTTACCACCGCCACACATTAATAATAAACAATCCTAAAGAGGCATCTCTTAGCTAATTTACGGTGTTGGTACCTACAGGTATAGAGTTTGTCGTGAGGGCAAAAGATAGCGTTAGATGAGATCCGAAAGTGAAATTAAGTTACAGATACAGATATTCTACTATACCTAGTAGCGGTAATGTTGCAAAAAAGGCTCGTTCGCTTTTGTTTCGTCTAGGGTGGAGTTAATGCAAGAATAAACTATAAACACCTGCATGCATACAGGAACGCCAGAGGTATTCCAACCTGCATGGCCCACCCAGCCTTCGAAACTCATCCTTATCATACTGTAGGGTATATTGTTTACGACCTCTGTGTGTCTGTATACGCAAACAGTACTTGTGACACTCACTGAAAGCCTTCCAATAGAACTCAGCCTGCGTCTGGCTCACGACATAAGGCACGACGTGGATCGCCCACCGTGCGTTAAATATTACTCTTGCGTAGGTAATATTTCCAACCCGCTTCCAGCCACCCCCATGTCATACTTACAGATTTATTTACGGCCTGTATGTTTGTGTACCCATTTAAACAGTTCCCTCTCACAAAAACTCACTAAATGCCTTCATAACTCTCTGAATGACTTCAAAACTCACTGAAAGCCTTCCAATAAAACTCGGCTTGCGTCTGGCTCACAATGTACGGAACAGCATACATCCTGCCGCTCTTCACCGCGTCCGCCGGGTCTTCAGTGAGGAAGCGCTCCTGGCCCAGGGGGCGCTCGATGATCGGCATCCAGAGACCGACCGGGTCGTAGTCGAACTCCTGGGGAGATGGAGAGAGAGAGATAAGTAAATTGTTTGTTCATATTTAAACATACCTACTTACATACGTATATTCCATTTCACAGGGAAAGTCATCTGATACAAACAAAAACTACCCTTATTCGTATGTAATAAGGAATCTGTCAGATGTCTTTCACCGTGAAACAAGGTATAGATATATACTCACAACTGGAATCCCCGTAGGGGTAGTCAGAAGTGACTCGCAAGTGAGTAACTCGCTTTTCGCTGTACATTTGTACGCAAGTGATAGGTATGTATGGTATATAGTATATACCATCGCTCATAATTACAAAAATACGAAAAATACATTGTATGATTGTACTTAAATTCCAAATAACACAATAATAAAATCATAACAGCCAAACGCATAACAGTTTGTCGGCGAATGCAGCGCTCTTGGGAGTTGATGGAGAGAGGTTGTTATTACACTCACGGGCAATGTAAAAGTTCCACTCACAAAATGTCGACTCCAAACGACCCCATTTTTTCAAACATTTTATTTAAAATTTCAACAAAATATTACCGTTTTTAGTTGGTAATATGCTGATGTTCTGTTAAATGTACTAGTACTAGTTGCAGAAGGAGTCATTAAGCTAACCTTTTTTAGCTAACCTCAGTTTAGGAGTAATTTGGTGCTTTTCACAGTGGAACCTTTTCATTGCCCGTGAGTGTATAAGCGGCGAGGAGTGAGTGAAATTGAATTATTTTTTCTCGAAGTAAAGTGAATGACGGTATTTGAAAAACTTACAAAGAATCCACTCAGAGAGTCCCCTATCTCCCTCCAAGTCTTTGTCCTGAGACAGTCGACGATGGCCCGGCTGCTGTCGGTGGGGCAGTTCAACAGCTCGGCCTGTCTCACCGCCAGGGGCCGCAGGTGCCGCGGCGTGGGCACCTTGCGGATTGGTGACCCCGACAGGGATATCGCTCGGTGGAATAGTCCTGGGGTGGGAAGTGGATTGGTCAAAAGAAGATTATGAAGCGCCGTTTTGGAAAAATAAACTTCTGAGTAGCGATTACGCTAGTTGATATAACAAGATTGCATTAATAAAAGCTTCATTTATAAAACGAATAAAACCTTAAATAAAAAATTTTAACTACAAAAGTAGGTAGGTATGTGTCTGATCTATATGTTTTGTGTGTTTCTGGACTTAAAATACCAGGGATCCATATTTATGCAGCAACGACCGGCAGCCATACCTTCCGACATGTAGGAAACTCAGCGGTATCTTCCAGATATTTACGAACTCTTATCGTCGGAGTACCAGGATCTCATACTTCCATAGCTACCTCTAGCTCACCTTTAGACATAGGCGATATCATGTGCAACAGCACACTATAAGACCCGGCACTGCACCCGGCGATAGTGACCAGGTTAGGGTCTCCTCCGAAGGCCGCGATGTTTCTCTGCACCCACTGCAGGGCTACCACCTGGTCTTTTAGGCCGTTGTTGCCGGGAGCTAGTTCGTCGTCTGTGCTGAGGAAACCTGAGGAAGAGAGTGGGGGTTAAGTTAGGGAATACTGAGGAGACTAAGGGCGCCTTCAAATTAGTCGCTAAGTGTCGCGCGGCTGCAGCGCGGCTGCAGCGCTGCAGTCGCGCTGCAGTCTAAATTCCATATAAATTATTAACGCGCGACTGCAGCGCTGCAGCAGCGCTGCAGTCGCGCATCTTTTAAATTACAAAATTTATATGGATTTTGACAGCAGCGCGACACTTAGCGACTAATTTGAAGGCGCCCTAATTGCGGGTGATAAACTCATGTGCTAGTTAGTGCATGTATGTGTGGAATCTTGAGGCGTATTGTGGACCTTCGAAGCAGCACACTCTTCATATCTGAAGATGCCCTGCGCGTTTGTGCAGCCTTCTTTACACTGATACGACGAATCGCTTGTTTATTATGCAGCGTGGAACTTCATCAGTGATGTTCGGCCAGTCTAACATACTGGGTATCCTTCCGGCGCGCCTCAATCAGTTTGCAACTGATTCTAATCCACCGCTAAGAAGGTGAAGATCTAAAGATGTATAGTTACCTAGCGAGCCGAGTCTGTGGTTGATGGTGACCAGGACGACATCGC
Source organism: Plutella xylostella (assembly GCF_932276165.1). NCBI lineage: Eukaryota > Metazoa > Arthropoda > Insecta > Lepidoptera > Plutellidae > Plutella > Plutella xylostella. The sequence goes on from NC_064008.1 coordinate 8,825,863, forward strand.
GGTCGAGGAGGTAGTGCGGGCCCGCCAGGTCACTACGCCCCGACATGGAGTAGAAGCCTCCAGCATGGATGAACTCAAACTTACAGGGGAGAAGTATGATGAAGAGACACCAGTGGTAACTAGTACAGAAGCAAATATGACGCGCCACCCGTTACGCTGGCCTCGCTGAACCGATGACATGGTAGCCGACAGTGCTTGGCCAACTTATGCTGTTTATTAGCGCTCGCTCCTTGGAAGCGGCTGTTGGTTACGGACAGACATCCAGAGAATACCTCGGAAGACTCCGACCAGCTGCGTAGGCAACCTGAAGATAGTAGGTGTAATTTTGCCTTTAATGCAGTGGCTTCATATTCTTCAGCTGTAAGTATAGTTACCTAGAGAGCCGAGTCTGTAGTTGATGGTGACCAGGACGACATCGCGGTCGAGGAGGTAGTGCGGGCCCGCCAGGTCACTCCGCCCCGACATGGAGTAGAACCCACCAGCATGAATGAACTCAATGACTAACAGGAGATGGGTCGCATAGGAGTATGATGAGGAGACACCAGGAAAAATTATGCCCTGCTTAAACGTTGGATCTGATCTGAATCTGTGGATAGGCTATTGTGGCATATTATTGCCCTTCCATACAGTAGCCTCTCATTCCTCAGATATATAGTTACCTAGAGAGCCGAGTCTGTAGTTGATGGTGACCAGGACGACATCGCGGTCGAGGAGGTAGTGCGGGCCCGCCAGGTCACTACGGCCCGACATGGAGTAGAACCCGCCAGCATGGATGAACACTATCACGGGGAGAGGACGGCTGGAAGAGACGAGATGAGATTACACAAATTGTACAGAATGTACAGCGAAAATTGCGAGTCACCTCTGACTACCACTTCGGGGATTGCAGTCGTGAGCATCATTATGTAAATGATATTAAAAGATAGTACATAATAATTAGCTGACCGCCAAGCCCCAGTAGTAGAGAATAAAAATAGTGTGTGTGGATAAAAAATTAAGGCGGGAGCTAAGAATTTCTACGGAAGCAGATAAGTCAATTTTTACATAGATTCCTGGTAATATTCCAGCTAGCCACTTTAGAGTAATTGGGTACCTTTTTAATTGGCCGTTGAATCAATGACGTGGTTAAGAATAAAAAACCGCAGCTACGTAGGTATCCAAATTTTTATTCGGTACTTAAAGTCGGATTAAGTATGATTAATTTGTAACAAAAACTTCGCAAGTATGCAAAAAATATGATATTGTCGATATTTTTCCATAATGGCACTGGTCATGAATACCTGTACAATAATTCACGCATGCTGAGTGTAGGTAGGTATAGGTAGGTACGGGGGATGTATACAAATGACAAATTTATTTGTAGCAGGAAAATCCGATGAGGAAAATGTTTTGAGTTTATAAGGTATATTAATCAACTATTAAACATAAACATACTTTTGAGATATTAGATTATCGTGATACTTATAAGTTATAAGCTATAATATTTGCGTCTTATTCTGTTCATCATCATTATTAAATTTCTTTACTCTAGTAAAGTCTGTAGTAGAAATGCTCAGACCAATTATCGGTTGAACCTTAGGTACTTATGTAGCGATGTTTCCAAAGTAGGCAGAACCTGTGATATGGGTGTCGGACAGCTGATATAACACAGACCAGACACAAGGGAAACACACATGCTCATCACACATATACCTATTTTTGCCCTGGGCGGGATTCGAACCCGCGGCCCCAAGCTTCGAAAGCAGCTTCACTACCGCCTTAGCTACGGGTGCCGTCGTAAGAAGCTCCCTCTCACCTGCTACGAGTAGCTCGTATTCCCAGGCGTGTAAACATTAACCCGCAGTCCTCGCTGAAGTTGACATACTACCTACCTACTCCTCACAGTATTGTGGAACTCAAAACTATAACTCACCGCGTGTGTGTTTGTAGTGATCACGGCTGTAGCCCCTAGGATACAGTATACTATATGTAGAATGGTAGCTTGGTGAGGCTTATTCTTTTGTTCTAACTTATTTCTCTCTCTGGAGCCCGGGTCGGGCACGCGGGGCCCTCCGCGCTGGCGTCCACCGGCAAGGGATGCGACAGGATGGGGCGGGCCGGCTAATAGCCATAGACAAACTTTTGTCGATTGACAGATTAGAAGTACCAGGATCTCATACTTCAATAGAAGCTTACCTTTAGACATGGGCGAGATCATGTGCAACAGCACACTATATAGGACCCGGCGCTGCATCCAGCTATGGTTACCAGGTTAGGGGCACCTCCGAAGGCCGCGATGTTTCTCTGCACCCACTGTAAGGCTACCACCTGGTCCTTGAGCCGGCACAATACTCACTGAAAGCCTTCCAGTAGAAATTGATATTTATGATGAGGAAATACCAGGGACCCATACTTATGTAGCATCAATGGACAGCTACAGCCCCAACTCTCGCGTCTCGGGTCTTCTCGGCGTGAGTCTGGATGAGACATATCTCTCACCTGCTATTCCCGGGCGTGTATACATTGACCCGCAGACAGTCCTCGCTGAAGTTGACGTAGTACTCCTCTGGAGCCCGGGTCGGGCACGCGGGGCCCTCCGCGCTGGCGTCCACCGGCAAGGGGTGGGAGAGGATGGGGCGGGCTAGCTGCGGGGAGGGAGACAGTAGTTTATCAAAAATTGTTTAGTACGAGCTCTTGAGAAACCCTTTTTGGGTGTAGGTACTAAGTATACCACTTTTGCAACACCATGTATAGCTATGTAGGTATGAAAACAGAATAATAACTAGTAAGTACCAACAGGTATGACCGAATATTTGTTTCATTACATGCATTCGCAAACTCCTTCATAAAACGAAGAGACCATCGTTTATGCGTTTCCTGGGGTTTCCAAATAAAACCTCTATTTTTAGCTCTAGTTAGGTATGTGGTTTAGGTCGTTACTCGCGAGGAATGCTGCTCATGAAGGAGGCCCGGGTTCGATTATCCTCAAGCTCACCCAGCGCGCCGCGGCGTGGAAGATTTATCACTTTTTTTATGGCAATGATGTATTTTTAGTGCTAGGACATAAGTTAGTTCTTGTAATATGCATAGAACAACGCTGGCTTAGGTGATGCATCTGGCTAGACTAGTATCATAAATAATATACTAAAGTACCTGCTTATAGTACCTAATAATATTGTGCTATATTTCATGACTTACAAAATTGTTATATCCAATCGCAGTTTATCTTATAATTTAATAAATTCGCAGGAATGTACATAAATAACATATATTTTTGCAGATTTGAAATAATAAAGTTAGGTAAGTAAGTATTATTAATTACCCGTCAACATTTAGAATTAATAAAATAAGTACGTAAGTATCTGGTAGGTACCCATTGCCTATAGCCATTTATACTTGTATTTCCGATTAAAATACTTACTATCCTTGGTTAAATTATATATTTTATGACATTTTGTACAGGATGTTGTAAAATACTGTTGTTGGTATATCTACGAGTGTCTGCGAGACGTTAAGGAAGTTATAGAACAAACTAGATCACCATCAAAACATGACTCAGTCTAAGCGCTGTCAAGAGCCTAGAGGTAAATAAGTAGCTGATATATTATAATGACAAATTTTATTTTAAACATCCGTTAAACCTTGATTAAACAATAATACAACACCATGTATACTATTGTATAGTAGGTTGTACCCGCTATTACTGCGTATGAAAATGGCGCAGTATGTAAATGTATTACATAATCATAAAAATATTAATTTATGTCCGGACATGGATTTGTCGTTAATCTACACTATCAACATAGCTATTATATTTAAAGGTGTGCCTACACATATTTTCCTGTGGTCATAGATATCTGCCTAGTAAAGCTGTCTTTTTTATTTGTAAGTATCTTTAGGGTGAAGATTTTTTACCAATCAGATACTTACATAGCTTACATACATACATGGTGGTACTTACAGAAAAAAATATTCAGAATGACGAGTTTTGTACGTGAGACCCTTTTAATATTGTGACCAATGTTGATCTGAGTTCTACACTCTACATGTTACATATTTTTACGAGATGTATTTGCTCGACAGACAGATAATTATAATGTAATCTATCAGATCATAAGTCAACGGTCAGTAAATTACTGTTTCTAGTTAGAGATTAATTTATATTTTTAGTAGGTAGGTACTTCCTCAGGTTATGTTTTAACTACTTGTTTCCGCTGTATGTATGTAAATTATTAAATATTTATGTGTATTTTGCTGTTGATGGACAGTTTTATTTCATACAATATATAAATATAACTACATAGGCCCACAATTATTTTCAATCTCAAGATGAAGGTTTATACCTAGTTACAAAACTACTCATGCAAGCGAAGCAAATGAAAGAGTGAAGAAAGTTATAATAAGTTTTATTTCATTCAATTAAATGGCACATAAAAAGCAGCATACAGAACATCACAAAGAACACAAAAATTAATACTTTACTAATTAATACTAAACACAGATAAAGTTAATATCATTATCACAATCACAACGTGCATTAACTACTTAATCTAATGCTAAATGCTTAACACCCAGCTTCTCACTTGATTCAATCTCCCTAAGTATTAACATAGCAATACCTATACTCAAGTTCAGCGGCAGCTACACGGTTTCGTTATCAACGTCGATAAACTCGATTAATGCGCGTTCCACATTTCACAGCGCCGTATACATGGCGAGTCGCGATATGGTTACGTTCATCTACGTACATAACAAACCCGTGTAGCGGCAGCAGGTGTGAAACTTCACCTAACCTATTCCGAACTAACCTCAAATCGCAATTCGCCTACTGGCGGCTCGGCGTATCTGATCCCTCGGTAGGCCTCGAAGCGGCGACCTTTCCTCGACGTCATCCAGGAGCCCAGGAAGGTGCCGGCGGGGGCGGCGCGGCGCGGCAGACGGCTGATGGCTTCAGGAGTCGGGAACACCGCACTGATCAGCGCATCAGGCAGAGTAGATGGGGCTCCGGTCGGCTGTGACGTCACAGGAGTTCCGAACACGTCTTGTATATTAGCCTGGGGCATCTCCACGTCTTGCCATTGGATCGAGTCTTGAGAAGGAGAGGAAGCGAAGGTATTCTGCTCTGTGGAGACTGTTGGATTGGAGTTGGAGTCTTGCGGTGCACTGAAGACTTCAGGTGTGGTTTGAGCCGAGGCAGTAGGGCGATTGTCCAAGACTTCTGGTTTAATTCTTACAAACCCTGAATCGATTGTGGAGTCTCTGTCGCTGACATCTGGCTGGTCGTGGTGGACGCTGAGTAGGACGGTCGAGTGCATGTCTTCTGGTGGGTTGGTGAAGAAAGTGCTACTTTCAGTCGAGCCTGGAGCTGAGGATACTTCTGCTTGGCCCTGTTCTCCATTGGCTCCCTGGTTCCCTTGCTCCACAATTGCGCCTTGTCCGTTACCCTGAACTATGACCGTTTGGGCTTCGGTCACTGCTTCTGTTGTGACAACGTCTTTTTCCGTTTGTGGAACTAAGACTTCTATTTTCTCTTCATAACCTCCTTCGCTATGGCCACCCTCACTGTGGCCTCCTCCGGAGTATACTCCTGTATGTTTGTGGCCTTCTTCATCGTGTTTCTTCTCTTCAACGTGAACTTTTTCTGTGACAGCGTTCGTGAATTCTTTGTAGGCTTCAGTAGAGGTAACATTTGCTATTGAAGCTTCAGTTTCCACAACTTGCTCTCCTCCTTGCATTGTCTCTCCCTGACCACCGGCTTGACTGACAATGAAGCCTTGTCCACTCTGTTCCACAACAGTTCCGTTGTTTTCCACCACTGGTTCTTCAACTTTAGTTTCGTTATGCTCTTCCTTGTGTTCTACTACTGTTGCATTCTCATGGCCTTTGTTACCACCATCTCCCTTGATGACCTCCTTGTGGTGATCCGGGTGTTTGTGTACGAATCCTGGCATGTGGAAGTGATGCCAGCCGTCTTTAGGCGGCTCGAAGTCATGCCAGCTTCCCTTCGGGGGCTGATGGTCGTGCCAGCCTCCCTTCGGGGGTTGATGGTCGTGCCAGCTGCCGTAGGGCGGCGGCCCGTGGTGGTGCCAGCTGTGATGGTGGTACTTATCAGGACCTCCTTTATCTTCATCACTGCTGCTGCTGTAGCCGCCTTCGTCGGAGCTGGAGCCGCTATCTTCACCACTGTGGTAATGTCCGCTGTGGTGATAATGGTCCGGGTGGCGATGGAAGTAGCCGGCTAAAGCTGGGCTGAGCAGCAGACATAGTGAGAGCACTTGTAGGAACATGGTCCCGTCAGGTCGGGTGGACACTGGAGCGGCGCCGGCGCAGTATTGTTATATATAGAGTCCGCGAGTCGAACCGCGGGGCTATTCGCGTTGTGTCATGTGCGTGTTGTATTAACGCATTCTGCGATAGTATTTTGTTTGTTTATTTTATTGCGTGTTGTTTTTGTTTCGGATCTCTGTGGTATGTCAATAAAGGAAATTGAGCAGCGTGGATTGCGTTCAGATGATAATTTAGCAGCGATGTTGCACCAGTAATTATGTAAGTTTTAATTAATTATGTGACATATTATCGAAGAATATTAATGAGCGTTGGGTGAGCACTACTAAACACTATCTATAATATCTCACTATTAGATTAGAAATGTACCTAAGTATGTTATATTAAAATAACTTTTATAACCTTATAAATACCTACGCATGACTATTATAATAACGCTTTATTAATATATACTCGTTAGCGAATATACTACGTAGTTAACGTAGTGCATGCGAATAGCCGCGCAGCTGATAAACAGAAGGAAAACCAGTCCAGTCTCTCGCCGCGGGGAAACCCGGCGCGCTCGGGGTTATTGTTGTTGTGAGTCGCCCGCGGGACGCATCATGCTGAGGAGCAGGTTCAAGGTCTTTATATACAGGGTGTTGCTGAAAATATGTGTAGTTTTGGATGCAGAAAGTTGGCTGGTGCTAGTTTTGGTAGAGGTATCTTGATGCTCACAATAAGATGGGGTTTATTGACTTTCTGTTGCATCCTTTGTGTGTATCAGGCGTAATTTTTTGATTTATCCTTTATTTTGTCACTACATAATTTTGTATATTCTTTGTAAATAGGTACCTTACCTATACGTTCGTCTATATTTTTTGTTCAAAATTTAGTTGTTGATGACGCACTAAAAAGGAAATGAACAGAGTTGACATTTCCGTAGTTTATTTAGAGGTTGAATAAAACATGCTTCTGTTACTGATTCGATTACATTATACACAAACACAGGGTGACCACTATACATATTCGTTCGGAGAGTATTTTTCGTCTTACTGTATTTACCACTTTTGATACAGCCTGTATATTTTATCCTAGGTCGACCAACCGGTGCAGCAGTTAGTGTTTATATTGTAGGTACTTACATGGGAAACCCACCGCTCCAGGGAGTATGTGCATTAGTATTAGATAGATAACCAGAAGATACATGCAGTACAATTCAATCAGAAGGCGGAAAGTGTACTTTTTGTATTTTTTTGAGGCGGATAGTCAATTATTATCATCATTACACTTTATAAAAATAATCATGTTATCTATTTTATTTAAGTACCAAGAAAAATATATTTCATACATAATTAAGTTAAATAAATAAATTCAAAAAAATTTTAAAATATCATAATAATAATACCTAAAAGCGTTTTAATCGCCTTTTTTGCATGCGCATATTCGTATACATTTCTCATGCTACGTGGCCACAATTACACAATACATAGGTACACATATTTCATAAATATGAATCTCTAATCCCGTGATAACTGGTCAATTGATATCCATCCCAAATAATCCTTCCATCACCACTACGCCTCTGTGCGTGTATGTATGTGTATAACACAATGTTGTGTTCTGTATACGAGTATTCCAGTAGTATGAGGACACACAACGGTGCCCGGCCTTGCTCGCGGCGCGTGCCGAGGAACTATATAGAGCTGATGTTTTTCGAACTTGAAAATTATTTAACTCTTTATTGTACAAATATTACAAAATTATTGAACTTCATTAAAAAAATATTCATATATTGTACGATGAAAAAAACCTTTGGAGATGATAGTTTAAAAGTTCTTAGGCGATATAAAAGGAATTTTGTGTCAGGATGGTTAAAACAGCCGTCTAGCAGATTTTTAAAGGCAAATAGGTACTTATACTTACATGTTTATTTCAATTTGTAATTTGAAGGTTTCTTGTAGGTAATGACTCTAATGAAATTATTATTTGAAACCACAAAAGTGAGGCAAACTAATTTAACTATAAATATAAATGTTACTTGTAATGGCACTTTCGAGAAGACGCATAAAATAATTGTACCCATCTGCAGTACTGACACCGACTAATCATTAAAACCACAAACAATTTACTCCTTTACTTTTACAAAGTTTGCGGTAATAGCAGCTCTATACGATATGCTTTTACTTGGATCGTGACGGCGCGAGTCCCGTTCTTTCTCTGCTAGAGCTCAGTCTGACTATCACCTCGCTGGCTGTAAGTGGCCGGCCTTTGCCCAAAACTTACTAAAGAAAAAATGCACCACTGACGCACGCATTGGCGCGAATTCGAAAGTTAAACTTTATTTTTTGTTTATTTTCCAATGTTTTAAAAAAAGAGTTCGTTAATGGTTAGACGAATTTGTGTTGCGTACTTTCGTTTAAATATTTTTAGTTTGTGTGTGATTTAGTTAGGATAGTTTTTTCTTATTTCAAAATGGTGCGGCGATACATCGTTTGTTTGGTGAGTTCATTTTTATTTTATGTTTTCAACCGACTCATATAACAGGTTTCTAGACACAAAAGTGCTTTAAGAATATTCTTAAATGAATGCTGAAAAACTCAAAGAATGAAGTCGGAATAGTAAAGTGAATACGCAAGGCTGGCCACGGCTGAAGAAAGCCGGATCATGAATACTTTATGACTGCAGAGAAACGCTACTCGAGAAACGATTCACAAAGGATACATTAGTGTATGCCTATGTCTACTGTAACTAATGTGATATGATAAACCCGAATATGATTCAACTGGACATATTGAGGAAAAACGGGCGAATAAAGAGTTTATCCATTTAAACTTGACGAAGAATGTTGATGAGGTCGTCTGTTGGCCGTTGATCAAAAACATAAATTTGCCTTTTATTGAGGGTTTCTGCCAACAAGTGGAAGGTCCTCAGTGCGATGTAATATGTGCACAGGAAGGAAACACATAGAGACAAGACTCAGGGCCACAGATTGGTGGCCTTTAACTTATGAACTTCCATCCAACCATAAATCAGTAGACAGAATATTTATATCTTAGATATTTGAGGGTTTATTGAATTTTGAATTATAAACCAAGAAGATAGGTTTGAAAAATCTCTTTAAAGCATTTTAAAAGAATCACCGGATAGCACACGTTATTGCATAAGCAACAAAAAGCGCCAAGTGCACGATTAATTGATGCAGATAACTGTTAGAGCAGCCGTAACGGTAGCCGTAACTGGTAGATCATTCCCTACCACACGCCTTTAAGAGTCGAGTGTTAGAATTCACTGCAAAATCGTAACTACTATTATTGCAATAAGACGGCAGACGAGTTTAAAGGAGGGTGGCGGTCTCAGGCAAATCTCACGTGAGGTGGATTGACACGCTAATAGTTGCTAATGGGCTATCGAGTACTATCGACACAGTCATCATTATCAACGTAAGAACAGCTTCAGAACAAGATAGGTTTATGATGGCTATTCAATCAATACTTCTATTCAATCCTATGATTCTGGTTATGATGGTAGAAAAAGCTCAGAAGCTTCGTCGAAATGGCCCATGTTTTTATGGAAGAAATTTTGATTAAGTATAGAATTTTGTGTTTTGATCAGAAAAATCTTCCATTTGACAAACAACGCCTTCTTAATTAAAAGAGCAATCGTCACAATATCCCCGGTCTCTGGTGTTTTTTCGATATGGGCATACAATAAATACATCCATATCAAGTCATAATGCCATAAACATGGGGATACCGTTGTGGCTTTCACTCGAATTCTCAGTTTCGTTGCTTTGCCGCGGGCGTGGCGCCAGACAGAGTTTATTACTATATAATATTATAAGGAGACTAGACTTATCTAGGTTTTAAGAGTAAGTCATTTTAGCCTCTGGCTGTTACAAAGTCTCTATTGATCGTTTCCCACTGCTTGGCAAAGACCTCCCCATTAATTTTTCACCATTCCCGATCCAATCCGGCAAATATTAGTGCATGGGGCATTCTAGGTGTATAATTAATACCATACCATCGATGAGCTTAGGTTTCTACTTCCAGATATAACTGTAAGCATTAAGCAAGCAAGCTATAAAAAAAATGCTGCATTTGTGTGAAATAATTATGAACAATCACAATAGCAGACGAAGTGAAGGTTAAAATTAGTAAGTAAGTGATAGTAGGTAATCTCAATTCTTGTTTTGGGCTTCCAAAAAGGCGAGAAAATTATAGACATTAAATTATAAGCGTGCTGTTGTATCGCCAAATTACCAACGAGTGTAATTTCAGTAATTTCACCTACATAGTTCATTCTGAAGATGAAGATGCGTGTATAATGTATGTGGTATTGTAGTTTTATAGCAGACTAGCTGTTCCCGCGCGCTTCGCTTCGCCTTAAAAAGTTTTCCCGTGGGAATTCCGGGATAAAAAGTAGCCTATGTTCTTTCCCAGAGTCTAGACTGTATGTATACCAAATTTCATCCAAATCCGTTCAGTAGTTTTGGAGTGAAAGAGTAACAGACAGACAGACAGACAGACAGACAGACAGACACAGTTACTTTCGCATTTATAATATTAGTAAGGATAAGTAGCATCTATTGTTGCGTGTGAAATGTGATAGAAAATTTCGCCAAATTATTTTTACCCAACACAAGACTTACAGACCGGGTAAGTGGATCGACCTTAGACAGGTAGCCAGCATATTGGCTGGATGAGGCAGAGCGTTGTGGCGCTCTTTGGGAGAGGCCTATGTAGTGGAGGATTACGGGCTGATGATGATAATCATGAAATACTTACAACATACTTGAAAAATGAAAATACGTTTATTTGCCTACTTAGAAATGGGTTTCTGGCTCCCAAACTATATAGGATACCCTGTGCTATGGGTAGCCAGGCATCTTTCGTATACTTAATTGACAAAAAAATAAATTTAATATTACATAGGAACTATACTTACTTTTGAACAGATACATTTATTACCTAGAAATAGTACTTATTAATAATTTTAAAAGATTCAGATATAAATTATGTCTTGAAACGAAACGTAATTTGATATATTTCAATAGAAATAATTACAGTTATACCTACTGCGATGTGTAACTAGCTAAATAGATAACGTACCTAAAACTAATTCCGTAATAAAATTTCAGAAATTATATAGGTACTACGGATATTACCAGCCCTAATACGTAGTTGTCCCCTAGTTTTGAAATGGTTTTCACTTTTCGTAACTAATGGCTTTTCTTCCTCACTCGGCAATTACCATTAATACGTGCTTAGTGTTTAATGCTTATTGTTATTATGAATGCAGCCAGAAGCGACATGGAAATCGCAGAACTAGAGAAAGGGCAATATTTTCTTATTAGTGTCGGCCCTAATTTACCCTCTCGTGGGCTTTCGACTTATCTTGATCTTCTCGTCTAAATGTCTAGGTACGTAGGGTCTGGGGCAAAAGTAGCACTTTAAGATGGGTGAGGTTTATTTGTCCTAGTCGCAGGACATAGGTACATTATTAAATAGTTTAAATACGCATTTACTTGGAACTCAATTTAAACTTTTAAAATAATGTAAGTAATAAATTATGTACCCTATTTCTATAACTTTCAGAGCATCCATCCAATTATTGTCTGGAAGAGATCGCTATAAGCGATAAGACCACCTTTTGTACCCTTGTTTTCATGTTTTGATATCTTACTCCGTTGTACAAATAAAGCGATACCTGTCTATCTATACATATAAAGATAATAAACCAATCAACGAACAAATCGAATATCCATAAAACGAAAAACATAACATCACTTTCCCGCCCCCGCTACCGAAGTAGGGCCACCGCGGCTATTGCAGGACACCGGCCAGCTGAGTGACCCACATCGCGTCCCGTTAGTCCGCACAAGACACCTCACCCACTTCCTTGTCCCTTCGCTAACACTCCTACACACCACGGTTTAGAGCCTATACTTGCATACACAGCTAAGCCCTCAAAGGACTGTGTAGAGTGAATGCGAATGACCTTCACCCGGTGTTGTCGGGCCGGTTTGAGTGCAAGTTCGAATTCTGGCCTCAGGTGGAATGTCATTAACATAATAATTGGTATTCAAGTCGTGGTTACAGCGGAGTATAGCGGGGCATTTGTAAAGCGGGCTTTACACGGTAACACTACGCTAATAGGTCAGGTATACGTCAGACAGACTGTTTTATCTTATGTAGAAGCTGTGATTGTGCTCGTATGATGTTAATAATAGACTTTTAGCCAAGATGCAACAGCCATACCCAGTAGTGATTAAACTAGAGACGGTTTTATTTGAATAAAAATAGCCAAAATATTGAATAATCTACATCGTAATTTCTTCACCTAGATGCGTTACCGGAAAACATCTGAGATAACAGTTACTCGAGTGTTGACAACTGGCCCGTGCACGTAACGAGGTGCTAACCAGGGTTCTACCTTTTTTGGCATAAGATTTATTTGCCTAATCTCGTATTGCATAGTAACGTTTGGTCAAAGTCTCGTTACGCCGAAAATCGTATGGCATAAATCTCGTTTAGTAAAAAGTTATTTCGCATAACATTGTTTAGCCTAATAATGGTATGGCCAAATCTTGAATAGCCTAATAATGCTATGGCATAGGTTTATACAAAGTAATAATATTCGTTTGGCTTTAACTTTGACGGAGCGTCTCCCTACATAGCGCAAACTGGTGCCTTGTATTGTTTCCGCTGTTTGGAAAACGCTCCGCTTTGGTTTTGATGAACATGTGCACCTAACACGCTCCTCCTCGCTTTGCTCGTCGTCGCACCTATTTTTAGGTTTCGATCTCATGGGGTTTGTAATAATTATATTGGTCGTTAACTTTCGATTTTTTTATCGTACAATATCGTGATTTTCGGGATGTAGGAAAAAAATATCATAATTTGTACATTTACTACATACTTAATATATTATTTATTAAGATAACATTAGGAGAAACAAGATTATACATAGGTATAGACGAACATAAATTTGAGCAAACGAAACTTAGGTGTTTAAAGATTGTGCCTAAAGAGTTTTAGACGAAACGAGCCTTATGCCACATAAGTCTTGGCAAAGTGATGGTTCGGCCAAAAAAGTTTAGACCATACGAGTTATGCGAAATGAGTTTTGGTCAATAAAGATTATGCGAGATGAGCGGAACCCGCTAACCAGCCATCAGCCGTTCAACTGTTATAGTTAGTTTATTGCTACCACTTGATGGATAGTTTTCCGGACACATAGAATAAGTAAAAACAATAAAAAAAATTATACATAGGTATACTTACTTACTTTCTTGGGTTAGTGTGCTTAGAAACACGATAACTACTTACTCATATGGTAGACAAGAGGTAAAATCACAATTGATACTCGTCTTTGGTAGTCTTGATTTATTTTTTTATGGTTCTCGAACCCTCTTAACAAGATGCATAATATTAGGGACGGTACTTTATATTATATAGCATCTGGCGCACCCTGACCAGTCCTGAATGGCCAATCCTGGGCCATTATTTATCACCGTCCCTCTAAGAACAAGATAACATCTGTCAGTACGTATACAGCAGGGCTGCGGCTCACCTAATTCCCGTGTCGGTATGCTGTACCGTTCCACGCCTGCATATGTATGAGGCGGGTGCTTGACCGCTCACGTCATACCTCTTGACCATCATAGTATTATAAGCTCCTTAGCTATACTATAGATAACGTATGTAGTGGATCCGCTGTGCAGGATAGTTTAGGGACTGAGGACCTTGGGTTATGACGTCATGAGTTATGATTATGATCAATGGGAATCTGCTGTTTCATAAGATTGCGAGTGGCAAAAGAAGTTCGCAGTGATATCAAATTGTATCGCAGTGTAATGCGACCTCAAATTTAATATGAAAAGGCTACATGGAATCTTTATAGGAGAAGAACATGAGGCATCAAATTTATTTTGTTTAAAAACTGTCTGCATTCATGTTTTAGGTGAAAGATTTTATCGCCTGCACTTTCAATATCCAAAGTAATATTTTAAGTCGAAAATAAGAAATCACCACTTAACTTTAACCTAATTACCCGAATTAAACATGAGAACTAATGCCTTTGCATTAACAAACTCATTTAATTGCCGTCAGAACTTATGAAAAAAGAAATGTTGAGGAAAAAGCTGTTTTTTTGGCCCCATTCTATGATTCTAATGAATGGACCAAACCTTTGAACTCGCTAACAGTAAGTGGCAGGTGACAGATGGTTCCAGCTCGGATTTAGGACTAAACTGGTTCTACAAAATATCAAAACAGTGGTTCACTGTTACTTATACCACACTCGACTAACAAGCTATAACTTCTGTTGCTAATAGGTAAAATGTGCCTTACAGCTTATGGGATAAGGGTTTTAGTGAAAGCAGAGGAATATTGGTGAAAACATAAGGTTCCGTTACAATAACGCGACGCAACCAGAGCGTGTATAAGATTATGTGTGTGTTCATTTCATATCGCTTCTTACTGTCTCACTTTATGGATTTGTATTATTTACTACTTAATTAATGCGATTTAAAATCAGTGTTGTTAGTGGGTTTATTATAATTCACAACTCATAAGTTCAAAAGCTCTACCTTTTCATTATTTTCCTTTCCGTTAGAATATACTCTTTATGTTCTACCTGAGGTTTCACTCATATCATTGTACTAATATATATTATCTTATAGCTATGTACCTATACAATATCATTAAACGTAGGTGACGTAGCTAAAGTAAGTAAGTAAATCTGATAAAAACTAAGAGCCACAAAAACTTAGATAGTATTTAACAGACATTTAGCGCTAGCAAACGCCTTATAAACCGTCACATTTCGTGTTAAACACTTGCTAAGCTTTGTTGTGGTAAAACAGTTTTTTTTAAGATATTAAAATGGAATAGGTAAGTACATTATAAACATTACGGTCACGATTGAGTGGCCCGGAACAGCTCACTTAACTCTTCACAGTTCACGAGTTGAAAAGAAAGACGCAATTTGTGATTTAAACGGATGAAAGTGAAATTTAATAAAGACATACATTAGGTACAACAATGATGTTTCGGATATTATGTGCACACTAGTGTACAGAAAAGTAGGCCTTATCTCCTATTTAATGAAGCAATTTGAAATATATCGGAAATTACTTTTATTGATATCAAACACGGAGGTTAATTTATAAAATTGATGTTTAGAAATCTGTTTATTTATTTCCTCTCTAGTCTAAGCAATATACCCTTATCGATCTAGATAATATCTCGAGACTATTCAAAGGGAATAGCGGCCTAGTTCAGTGAGTGTCTGAATGCAACAGAGTTACATTCAAATAACTACAAAGTGTGTCACGAGCACTGGTTTAGCTCGAGCCTAGAACTGACAAGCATACCGGAATACTCGGCCGCTAGGCCACTAGGAATAAACTTAGATCCATTCTGATAAGCATTAGATGTGAGTGTGACTAACCTAAGTGAGTTGAGGTACCTATAACATATTTAATGTGTGAATGGGTAATGTAAGTAAACTAAGTTTTTATGGGTGTGTGGTAGGATGGCCTTATACTAGAGCTAAACAGTAACTTCCGAAGCTCGAGGCTGTCGGTTTGAATCCCGCCGGGCAAACATTAGTGTGAAACACTCTTGTGTTGTTTATCCATGTATCTATATAGTATGTGTAAGTTCATTTGAGACGTATAGATACTTATGTTTTATGATTTACTTCAATTTCAATTATCCGATGATATTGAAACTCTTATTACAGGCTCTGCCAAGTTTGGTGTCGGATGGCCGTGTGTATCTTAACCCCACGTTCCCAAATTGTATCTACTAAAACCATTTCTCTCTCTCCCACAGTGCATCCTAAGCTGCCTGCACGTGGCGCGGCCACAGACCACGACCCCCGCGGCCCCCTCCCCTGCCCCCGCAGCCCCCGCCGCCGCCCCCCGCGCGGATGTAGCCGAGGAGGACCCCCCAGAGGGGTATTATGCGTTTGTGGAGTCGCCTAATGCCACGCCGCCTAGGTGAGATTATAAAACATACTTACCTTCAATTATATTCTTCTATGAAACTATTTCCTCCCGCGAGCTTCTCCATAAAAAGGGGAAAATTTGAGAGCTGAAGTGTTAATCCAGTGCGGCAGCTTACTACATAGCGAATTTCATGAAATTTGGTCCTGCGGGTGTAACGGTGAAAGAGTTACAAACATCTATCCATCCATACTTACACCTAACCATAATACATATTATGCTCACGACTGTAATCCCCGAAGGGGTAGTCAGAGGTGACTCGCAAGCAATTCACCCGCTTTTGCTATAAATTTGTACTCATCTGATAGGTAGCGAGCCGTATCGCCGTTGTGGAATAAGTACAATGCAATTGGAGTACACATCTAGAATCTAGAAGTGCAGGTTTCGTCACGATGTTTTCCTTCACCATCTTAACTAATCCTAACTAATATTATAAATGCGAAAGTAACTGTGTCTGTCTGTCTGTCTGTTACTCTTTCACGCCAAAACTACTGAACGGATTTGAATGAAATTTGGTATACATACGGTCTAGACCCTGGGAAAGAACATAGGCTACTTTTTATCCCGGGATTCCCACGGGAAAACTTTTTAAGGCGAAGCGAAGCGCGCGGGAACAGCTAGAAAGAGTTATAAATTGTATTTAACAACAAACACTCACACCTTGTACTAATGTACTCCCTTGCGGGGTAAGCAGAGGTGCAATACTGCATCCTCTGTATTTAAATTCTTCATTTCAAAAGAATTCATTGGTTGGCTGGATTCGAACCCACGGCCACACGAATATGAGTTGAGACCCTGTCCATTACGCCACCACGTCACCTAACCAACTTGACCTAAAACCGTCCCCTCGCTTCCAGAGTCCGCCCTCCCCCCTACCGGCAAGTCTCCACAGACTGCAGCGAGGCGCGCGACCCGCGGCCGCACGTCACTGCTAACAACTTGTGCGGGGACTTGAATAGAGGAGTCATACCCAGGAACCCCATGGGACATAGTCTGAATGGGGAGCCTTATCCTTTGTAAGTATACCTACATATTGTGTAATAATTGTTATGTACCTACTAAAGAATAGCTAACAGTGGCAATCCATAATGCTAATAACCTGTGCGGGGATCTGAACCGAGGAGTCATACCCAGGAGCCCCATGGGGCATAGCTTGAATGGGGAGCCTTATCCTTTGTAAGTACCTATAGCAGCTTCACATCATTACATCACAGATTCTCATCAGCACTGCTGGGGCACTCTCCCAAGCCAGTTTGTGCTGAGAGAGTTGTCAGGTAAATGGGCAACCCGACTGTCAGTTATTTTCAAGCTTCCCAAAGGCCTGCGGTGTTGGTTGACTGCTGAATAAACTCGTTAAATGCTCGTTTCTCCAATCACAGCGCGGTATTTAGCGAATCGCGAAATAGCGAGCTTTTATCTATATCTATAACGAACCCTACTCATGGTTTCTCGTGACCGCCAACAACCTATGTGGGGATCTGAATAGAGGAGTCATACCCAGGAACCCCATGGGGCATAGCTTGAATGGAGAGCCTTATCCTTTGTAAGTATAACTAGTTATGTATATACTAAAGTATTGCTACCAGTGGCAATCCATAATGCTAACAATCTGTGTGGGGATCTGAACTGAGGAGTCATACCCAGGAACCCCATGGGACATAGCTTGAATGGGGAGCCTTATCCTTTGTAAGTATAGTGAGTTAGGGATTAAATTAGGTGGTAAGGTGTTGGTTGAGCAACCAATATATAGTGGCTGCGGCGCTTTTCTCCAAATACAGCGCCGTATTTAACGAATCGCGATATAGCGAGCTTTTATCTATATCTATAACGAACCCTACTCATGGTTTCTCCTGACCGCTACCAATCTGTGTGGGGATCTGAATAGAGGAGTCATACCCAGGAACTCCATGGGGCATAGTCTGAATGGAGAGCCTTATCCTTTGTAAGTATAATATAGAGGTAGTAACTTAGGAAGTTAGGCGTGCTAAAGTTATGTAATAGATTGGCTGGTGGTTAGAAGTATCGTGACTATTCATCAATATAGTAGGGTATAAGGTCTAAGTCAGCAGCTCTTGATAATGGCACAAAAAAACTCACCTGACCCCATATTAACAATATTAACAGCTCACTGTCACTGTCAGCTTACCTCATCTCTGATAAGATCCTGGATACTCGTACAAAAACGCTCTCTCCATAGGCACTTTTGGCAGAGCGGTCACTCACTGCAAAAAGCCCTATTGCACGATGCATATTTATGGTTCCATTATCATTACAGTGAATCAATAGCTCTTGCGAGATCATCCGATACGGGAAATGCTTTAAAGGCTGGGAATTGGCATCTTCAACCCTCAAACTCACACAACATAAAACTCACTCCCTCTCTCTCTTCCAGCGAGCTCCTACGCAACCTGACGCTGAAGTTCCTGTCCCGGACACTGCCAGTACTACGAGCGGACGACACATTACCCCGTGTGACCCATCTGACTCATAATGATGTGGCGGAGCTAGGGGCTGGCGGGGAAGAGACTTTTGCTGATCATAACCGGTAAGTGTAATTAGCAGTATATACTAAGAGCCAAGATTACAATACAATACCCTTTATTTGCACCAAGAACAAAAATTAAAAAAAAACAAAACTTCAAAATAAAACAGTGCAAAGAGGCGGCCTTATTGCTTATAGCAATCTCTACCAGACAACCTTTGGATGGAAGAGAGTGAGTCTATGTATATGATTGTGAGGTAGTTGTGGTGCAAGTATATACAGATTATTGCCTTTTCTTGCCCTACAATATAATATGGATCCAAGCCCCGTCAAGACAGTTGGCTCCCATTCAGGGTTGAATTTTATCAGTGACTAGGGGATGCCAATGTTCCCGAGCAACTAGTCTGTGAGACCTACTCCAAAATCGCGAGAAAAGTGTAGTAGCTATGCTGTCAAAACAAAACTGCTAGTGATTGTGAACTACTTTAATCGCATTAAGCGATAAGGCCGCCATTTGTACATATGTGTTAGATTAAGTTCTTTTTTTTGTAATTTTTGTCCATGTTTTTGTGTACAAATAAAGAATATCTATCTACTTCCGTACTAAAGCTTAGGTACTTACTATCCCTTACATAATCTTTGAAGACTACAAGCTCTTATTTTATTTTAATGTAACCATCGTACATCCACAAGCGCGTTTAGTATTCCGTTCTAATTTGACTCTTAGCCCTCATGGCCCTTAATTCCTCATATCCTTCACAGAGTATCCGACCGCTACAAGCGCTCGGCCTCCGCCGACCTCCCAGTAGAACATCGTGAAGAGCCGAGGGATAGTCGCAAGTTCTGTGACAACGGCGGAGTGTGAGTACTATATAGCTGTCTCTGTCTAGCTGCAGTGGTGTGGGATGTAGCTATCTCGGTCTAGCTCTAGTGACCTCCCAGTAGAACATCGTGAAGAGCCGAGGGACAGCCGCAAGTTCTGTGATAATGGCGGAGTGTGAGTATAGCTGTCTCACTCTAGCTCTAGTGGTGTGGTATGTAGCTGTCTCTCTCTAGCTACAGGGGTGTGAGGTGTAGTTGTCTCTCTCACTCTTATGGAACTCAGTAGAGCTGCCAGTAGAACATCGTGAGGAGCCGAGGGACAGCCGCATGTTCTGTGACAACGGCGGAGTGTGAGTACAATACATGTAGATGTCTCTGTCTAGCTGCAGTATGTGGTGTGTAGCTGTCTCTGTCTAGCTGCAGTGGCGTGTCGTGTGTTCTCTCTCTCACTCTTGTAAACACTATCACGACAACGACGGAGTGTGAGTAGAGTATACATACTATACATGAATGATAAAATAATACGTGGGGACATCTCACACACGGCCATCCGACCCCAAATTACATAGGCATCGGACAGATGATATATCTACACAGATAGACTCGAGTATAAATATACATAATTATATCTTTTAAAAAAATTTGCTTCGCCTGGGGATCGAACGCGGGAGCAAAACGGTCACTGTCCACTGTCATATCGACGAAATTACTGGAGCGTTAATTTTGTATTTACAAGAGGCAACAAAAAAAACGTATACATATACATAGATAACAGGTTTTATTCAAAGTTAACGAGTTAAGAATTACACTGTAGCTATCATGTAGGTATACAGAACTTCAGTATACGCATTTAAACATATACATATATTCTCTATTAGGTATTTGACCCTATGTGTAAGTACATTTATAAACATAACACATATTTTATTACAGAATCTATATAAATTATATACTTATACCCATATTTAGATTTAAGGCCGAACACACATTATTTTACATACAAGACTTATACAGAGCCACCTAAAACTTAAATAGTTACTGCTTATTGTTGGTGCAGTGATTCAATTTGCAAATTAATATTTTTGCAATTAATAATAATTGTATGCTTAGATTTACAAAGGAGGTACTTAAGTAGATGTTGTTTCTAAATAACTGGTTCAGCATACCTGGACAATTTGTACTAGGGCATGGCAGTGTCACATCTAGGTCTTAGTCTAGTGCTAGCTCGGTTTGAAGCCTAAAGTCTGCAGTTCTTCCACCACGTAGTCGAAGTTGTCGGGTCTCATTCCGTCCAGGAGTTTGATAGATTTGTCTTTCTCGATCTGAAAATGAATAACAATATGTTAAAATAAAAGTTATGTTGACAATGCAGATAATAGAAATGGTCACCAGGTTGGTTATCTATTCTAATTATATGTGCATTGGTGCACGAAATCTGGTATGGGTGATGTTCAAAATGTCGGGTGGCAACGTAAGTTACTAAAAAAATGTGCCCCGACCAGCATAGGTTTCCGAAATGTAAGTGCATTATCATGGGAGCTTCTTAGTTTGACCTAAGTATATATGTATGTTTGCTGGCGATTATAATTACATATATTTCTTTCAGTCCATTCCTCCAAATGTTGTATGAAAGAAGTATGCTGCACTTAATATTTTAGGCTCGGCTCGATTTGAAGAGTATTTTTATTTATTTCGAGGAACTTTTTTATTGGATCTACTTGAGAGGGGTCAGGTTTCTTTGCCCCACACTGTGTACGGTCAGCTGCATAAGTCCTTATACACTTCTGTACCTTGTCAAACTGACGAACCGTCAATATTTCAATGAATTGATAAGCGGTTTCAGATTGACAAGGTACAAAAGTGTATAGCTACTTATGCAGCTGACTGTACATAGCGTATATAAGTAGTACGGTCAGGTGCAGAAAAACCTGACCCCCTGTCATAGTTAAAATACTTCTGAGGGGGGTCAGGTTTATCTGCCCCTTACTGTACATAATAGGTAGGTACCCACCTCAGCTCTATACCGGATGTGCTCGGGCCACGCACAAGTCTCGAAGTACCCGGGCACGTCGGGGGGGTCGTAGCGACGACGACTGCGCCGAGAGAGGCATTCTCCGTAGTCTAGCACTATGTAGTATCTGCGGGAAAGAAAATAAGAGAGTTAAATGGGTTATTATAGAGCGGTGGTAGCTCAGTCGGGTAAGCGCCCGCTTCTCACGCAAGAGATGCGGGTTCGATTCCCGGCGCTGACATGTACCAATGAGTTCTTTTAACTTAAGTACAATGTATACCATCGCTCTTACGGTGAAGGAAAATATCGTGAGGAAACCTGCATATCTAGATCTAGCACATCTAGATATGTGAACCTACCAACCCGCAGTGGACCAGCGTGGTGGGAAATGGTCCAAGCTTAGGAAGGCAGTTTAGACCTTGGGGATATGCACAAAGGTTCCACTCGAGAGAGCCAGGTGCAGGTACTTACACCCCCACACAGAATAGAATAGAATAGAATAGAATGGGTTATTAGTCATAAGAGCACTTTCCGAATCGCCAATAGTATACAATAATCTCTATAGTCTCATAGTAGTCTTGTAATTGGTAGTATCTGCGGGGAGAAATAGATACAAGTTTATACTCATTATCAACAACCCATCACATCCCCACTGCTGGGGCACGGGTCTCCTTCCAATGAAGGAAGTGATTTTAAGGCCTAGTCCACCACGGTGGCTATGATTAAGACACAAGTTAATAATATGGTATTATCCAAAGGTTAAGGGCTCATTCCGAATGGGGACCAGTATACTCTCAGAGTAGTCTAGCACTAGGTATAATCAGCGGGGAGAAATGGACTAAAGTTTGAAAAGTATTATTGATAAGGGCACTTTTTGAATGAGAAGGTACCTAGTTTAATTTAACTATCGTCAAAAATTATTATATGAGCCGCTTACATATACTTAATAATACCTATACAGAAACCAACCAACCTCAAATCGCAAAGATCCAATATCGGCTTGTAGTTCAACACGGTGAACCCTTCCACTATCAACACTTTCTTATTGCCACACTTCATCACCCCGCTCTTGTCACTAGTATTCCTGTCTATAGACATATCTGATACTCCTTCCATTGTATCCAGGATATCCTTATACATTCTCTCCATGTCTAGCGAAGATAGAATATCATAGTTATTATGTTCTTCTTCCAAACCTTCGCATTTCACATGCTTCGGACTGTCGTCTGGGTAGAAATACTTGTCTTGATTAAACACGTATACGGGACACAAAACATTTTTCAGCTTCAATGCTAAGGTAGTTTTTCCCCCGCACGTCACACCGGATATGCCTATGACGAACCATTGGTCTTTGTAGTTTGCTGTCATGGTGAAATGAGCCTTGTGGTTTATAGGTGAGGGTAGATGTGGTAGAGAGTGAATGACATCAATCCCCCGATGAAGAAGAAGCCCCAAATAGCACAGAACAGGAGCAACCACTGCGGGTGAGGGATGAGGTCGTAAAGTGAACTGTCTGTAACAGAGAATAAGGTTTTTAATTAGGTTTCTGCTAGTATAGCTAGTTAGAAGAGTTTCATAGGTATTTATGGATGGTAAATTTTATACGATGATTTATAAATTATAATTGTTAGTAACTGTTACACAAAATAAATACATTATTATAATATATGTATTATTTTCTCATTTTAACATTAAAAATACTGTAATAAATCATTTTAAAGTGTATTTTCTTACCTTTATCAATGAAAGGGTGTGTGTTCACCCAAAACACAAGCACTAGGAACACGGTGAGAGTGGCCACTAGAAACAACTTCCCAATAAATGCATCCGTCACTTCCATATATTCATAATACTCTGGTTCATATCCTTAAATTTACTAATATCAGCCTTAAAAGTACAGATATAAGGCTGAAAGTTAACTGCAGAAGTTCTCTTCTTCAAAGTGTTTGAATGATTCTTCTTCAGGGAATAGAATAGATTTTTCTTCCTCGTGTTTCTTTACTTCAATGTATTCTAGTAGCGGCTTTCCTTTCACTGCTCTTTTCACTATCTGTAATGAGAGATATGTATTGTGTTAGTTACTGTAACCTAGTTACTAGTTGTTATTCTGTGCTGTAACTACTAATATGTAGTATCAAGTAATAGACATTACTTTTTAGGTACTTATACAGAGATGTCCAATAATTTGAAATGTGTAAAATTCGTAATTCATTCATCTTTTTTTGATGTTAGAACTATGGAAGGAAATTGTGTCAAGGGATAATGCTTATCTAGTAATTATAACAATGGATCCATAAAACTGAGTATGAGTGCAATAAAGTGGAATTTATTGTGCTATTCAAATCCATTTATAACTTTATGAAATACTTACTAGCCCTCCAAATTTTACTTAAACTGTGTTGGTCATATCAATTTTGACCCATATTCTAACTTAACGTTTAAAGTGTAGTTATCCAGAATTTTCATTTTTAAATGTAACATTTATATTTCAAAAGAGCTGAAGACGCTGTTGAATAGAAAAGGCACTCCTTGAGAGAGGCCTATATGTAGCAGTCGACCTTTGTTATGTACAAAGCTTGTAAGTACTCACCTTCTCAGTCAGTTCAGAGTCAGCTACGGGCTTGGACAGGGCCAGGAGCTTCTGTATCTTGTCCTCAACTGTCTGTGGAGCCCCCTCCTTACTGCGCTTCTTCACCTTGCCACTGAAGTGTTGTCTCTGGTCTGAGGAAATGAGATAAAATACTGTTTAAAAAAAGTTTTGGTATAAAAAAATATTGAAGTGATTCAAAATTAAAGGTAATATAACATATGTATAGAAAACTTATAAGTGTACATCACCTGGAAATGATACTCTACACTAGCCCTCTTTATGTTTCGTAATTAAAACGCTCCACTAACAATAAGTACCTGTTGTGCCTGCAAACCTCAGTCCCCAGAAACTTAAAAAAATTACCTATCTCACAAGTCCAAGGTATGATGTAAAACAACTGTCTGAGCCAAAGGTAGTAAGAAAGTGAAGTCAAAACTATTAGAAAGGAAGGACTTTGTCACATTCACGTGTCTCTAATTCACAGTACAGTGTGATACTAGAAACTACAGCTACAGAGAAATGTGAGTAGATACTGCGACAGCGAAAACGCTGGTGTATGACGTAAAGTTCGGAATGATTAGTGCAAGTTACCTTGACCCGCGGGCAAGCGACGTTTCTTGCTTCGTTTATCGCGTTTCAACTCTGAAACAAACATTCACCAAATTACCAAACGCAACTACAAATCTGAATGTAAATATTAGGGCAATGAGGAGGTAGGAAGTCTTACCGTCTTGGTCAACGAATTCCAGGGCTTGTCTGATCAATGCTGAAGACATTTTTACACACCAAAACACATTTGAAATTGTTTACTTTCGTATAAATTGAAGAAATTAATTTTCTAACCTACAAATCGTAGACAATGTGACACTGACAGTTATGTGACATTGACAGTTAAAATTCACACGTGACGTTGCGTTTCATTTTTGCTTGTTTTTTTCCTCAGAATAAAGATTAGTGAACGTATTCGGCTGTTTAATCCTTGTAATAAATAATGCGTGCTACCATACACTATACAGTCATGCTTCAATCTAAATCATGTATGATCATCATCAGCCCGTAATCGTCTACTGCTGGACTAGGCCTGAACCAATAATCATCAAAGACTCTATATCCCTTTGTCCCACCAACAAACACTCCATAAAATATAAAACCCATTAATTGGCCTCCCGTCCTATACCTACAGGTTATCCTAGTTTAGTAACCACAGGGCTATCCCATCTTGTATATTATGTATGCTCTGTATGTTCTATATTTCTTACATTCTATCTGAGGGGGGTAAAGCCTCTGTACGTGGCTCTCTCGACTGGAACCCTTGTACATATGGGGGATATGTACAAGGGTTCCAGTCGAGAGAGCCACGTACAGAGGTCAACCAGCCCAGTTCCCGTGTAAATTGGAGCAGAAAGCCTACATGTTGCAAAAACTGAGATAGTTACAATAAAGTTATGCTTCTGTTCAGATTCTGTATGCTGTACCGCGCCATCAACGGCGACAGCTCGAGCGCGGGCGTGGAGCGGCGCGAGGACCCGGGGCCGCCGCCGCACGCGCCGCACCAGCCGCCGCCGCCCAGATACGAGGTAATTAACTGCCGCTCTATAAAGTTACAAAATACCCACTAAAGGCGAGGCCCTATTTTCGCGTTGCATCATCGCTGCCATAACTATATTATTTTTGGGACTATTCATTTGCAACGCAACGCAGATGCTGGAGGTCTTCAAGTGTAGTCTAAAGTCTAACCGTCATCATCAGTGCCTAAACGGACGCCCTGAATCAAGAACTTAGTCTTAAGCCTTGCATATTCTGAATGCAGTCCAACCCCAACAGCTTGCAGTTTGTCCGATTTGCGACATCTTTAAATTCCTTTTCTACAACAACTATTAAAATGCTTCCCCAGATCCAACGACGGCTACAAGACGCATTCCTAGAATATCTTTGTCTTCAGCCTACTATGAGAAACATCTAGCCGAGGAGAATTATGACGAAACTGCCCGAATTGCGATCACCTTCCAGCCATGTCCAAGCTTCTGATCTAATTACCCTTTCTTCACCCAGGGTCCGCCCACCCCGTGCCCGGCTCGCGTGGAGTACGCCACGCCGGTATTCGCTCGCAACTACCAGGGCGTGTGGCGCTACGTCGTGCAGATACCGTATGAGGGGTACTTCACGCAGACTGTGGAGGTCACTCGGTGAGTTGTAGTGTGGAGACTTGTTGAGATGTTTGTGGCCCTGGTACCAAAACTAAATAAGACCGCAGGTTACCTAAGAACTTCACGCAGACTGTGGAGGTTACTCGGTGAGTTTGTTTGTGGGTGCAGAGACTTTTATTAGAGTATTTGTGGCTTTGGTATCACAACCGCAATAGAGACAAAAGAGTGTGATGTGAGGTGTATACTTAAGGTGCCTTTAACTAAGTATTCATGTAAACTTTGTAAAAGCCACGTATTTATAGGTGCCTTCCTTTTACGAAATTCGCTAGATCGATTTGGATGACTTTATTCTGTTTGATAGCACTTCACGCAGACTGTAGAGTTCACTCAGTGCGTGTACTTGCGTGGTCATGGTCAGACCTTTAAGTAGGTATCGCTGACCGATCCGGTGTATCTTAAATAGTTATCTAACAAACCCTACCCTCCCACAGTTGCATGCAATCCCGCTGCCACTACCTGGACGGCGGGTGCCTCTCCTCCCCTCGCTGGGTGTCTCTCCTAGTGGCAGAACTGCACTACCCCGGCGCCGCCGCCACGCCCGCGCCCGCGCCGCAGCCCGCTGACTTCCAGGTTAGTCATGCAAGCCTGGTACTTTGAATCAGCTTTCTGAGGTTACAGTAAGAATAAGAATAAGAATAAGAATAAGAATAATTTTTATTTCCATAAAAAAATGTTACAGTTACTTGTTATACAAAAACAACAATTTAGTATGTCTCTACTCCCTAAAGTAGGGTGAACCCTGTGTCTTAGGATGAGTAGTTACACTTCCCGAAAAATGAGAATTTATGCTAACAAGTCTCAACAACAGCAAAACAAAGAATTATCCAAAAACTAAAAACAACAATAGAAAAAACAAATTATTTTACATGCATATTCATCTTACTATTTAAATTTTTATACAGATGAAAAAAATATAAAAAAGGTGAGGTGTGTAGAATTGTGTAAGTTTTAGAGAAGATGTGGAGTGTAGTGCATGTATGTAAAGTGTATTTATAGTGAGTGTTAGTAGGACCAGTGGCAGTGACTTCCAGGTTTGTTCTTCAAGCCTGGTACTTTCGAATGAGTTTTCTTACGTAGCATGGTAGCCTGTGCCTAGGTTGTCTGACCTACACTCGCTGGGTGTCTCTCCTAGTGGCGGAGTTGCACTACCCCGGCGCCGCCGCCACGCCCGCGCCCGCGCCGCAGCCCGCTGACTTCCAGGTTGGTTATGAGAACCTGGTACTTTCCCAACCAGTGTCCTTACTCCTTACCTTAGGTATAATGATAACTCCGAAGGTATGATACGACTATTTTTTTGGAAAACACGACTATTTCACGACTATTTTTTGGCATCATCAAAAATAGTTTCTATTGAGTTTAAATTTTGGAGGATTGTAGCTGGAGGGACGTGTCCAGTTAACTAGTTACTTCCAAATGAGTCATGCAATCCCAGTACCTACTTATACCAGCTTCCTTAGGTTGCATAAGTAAAATAGTACAGTTAAACTATAGCGATATATAGACCTAACTTGCGGGCTAGTTCTGCGATCCTGGTACCTACTTTTGAATGTATTTTCCTTACGCTGCATGGAGGCATGGAGATAGTAGCCTAATAGCGATAAGACCCAGTAACTTAGTTATGCAAGCCTGGTACTTTACGTTCGGCTGCATGACTGCGTCGTTCTGCAACTTATTTAACAAATTATATTCCTTCGTAGGACTACCAGCAATACCTTCAGAAGCGCGCCGGTCAGCCGAGCGACGCGACCAGCACCGAGAAGCCCGCGCACTGCGACGGACACGACGAGCTGGGCTGCTACCAGGTGAGATATAACTACCTAATATAATGAATGACGGTCATCTGAGTGGCTGATTCTTTATTAACGGTGACAAACAATAGAACTAGCTTTGTCAGTGACATGCTAAGAAGAAGAATCATGATCATAAGCCAATAATCGTCTAAGTACCTGATGGACGCCACAACGATCTGTCCTCACTCCTCAGCCATCTTCATACACCCAGCCATTTTCTTAGTCGCCTTCAGCCCGGCGTTCCGCACCAGACGCATTTAATAAGCAACAGTTGACATATAACTCTGGGTGGTCCATTTCGTGCACCCCAAAAGTCTTGAGGTGCAAATTGGCGGCGCACGAATTAATTTAGCAGCTACCTATCTATTGACGTGCGATACGTCGGCCGCTGACAACTGCCACCTTCATACACGTGCAAATGTCTAAACCCCGTTTATCCTTCCAGGTGCGTCTGTACTACGACTGGTTCCTAGTCCCGGGCTCGTGCAAGTGCTGGCGGCCCGACTACTTCGCGCGGTACGTGCGCCGCCGCCACTCCACCACCGAGCTGTAGGGAAAGTCAGGAGTGAGGAGTGTGGTGATGAAGAGAGATGGGTGAAGAAAGGGAGTTGTGACAATCAGGCGTCGTCCTAATACACTCACGTGCAAAAAAAAGTTCCACTTTCAAAACCCCAACTTTTAAGATTTAATTTAGAATTTCATCAAAATAGGTATTTACGTACTTACTTTTCTCACTGGAACTTTTTCAGTGCCCGTGAGTGTAGAACGCCAGATGTATTGGCGCGACTAAAATGTGTGTATGCAAACCGGCATGGCAATTGTTGCGATTCGGGTTCTATTAGGACGATGCTTCATGGAGAAACATACACATATATATACATATGATTATTATATGAAGTGTTGGTGTTGTGCAAAATAAACCGGCTTCCAATACATATAAACTGAAATCCCATGACCTGATACCGATGCTCTGATAAACGTTTTAAGGAACTAAGGAGTCACATAGTTATCAAACATTCAAACTCAATCTGAATATGGTGTGATCATGATGATTATATTCTTGCTGCTTTCATTGAACGGGGAATAGGAGTTATGTCGTGATGTCTCATTTGTCCATTTTGGACCAATCGGGTTATGATTTTTAATTTATAAATATTAAGTTATATGAGCTAAGTACTTATGTATGGTGCTAAATCTGTTGTGAATTCTAAGACTGTCTCTATTTATTATTATGTATAATTTTCCATTTATTTGATAGACATAAGATAAATAAACCAAAATGCATAATATATTTTAGGATCTCTTCTTCTTTTATTTATTAACTTCGTGCAAATATTTGCTTGTAAGTGTATTGTGTGTAAAATTTAGAATAATCAGCTCAAATGTGCATTTATTATCATTATAAAAAATATAATTTATTATGTAAGTAATTTAAAATTTTAAGCTAGGTATTGCAAATTCGTTTAGGTAAGATTAAGGAATCTATTAATAAAGCACCAGAAACTATAAAATTGTCTTTCAATAAATAAAACCAAGGTTTAAAAACCTATAATTTATTTTTAATAAAAATTGATAAGGCAAGTAAAGGTTGCATTATTTCACATTGTAGAAACACTGCTACTAAAGGAAATGTAATTCGTAGACCCATTAGAATGTTTCACCAAAACAATCGATAGGAATATACTACGAGTATCTACTTAGGTAGAAGTGTTCTCTACAATTAGCTAACAAGTTTCGTTACGGTAGTTATAGGTAAGTATTTAATTAACAATTTTACAAGATAAGCAGGTTTTGAGGAATTTACATGGTTCATAAGAATAGATCACCCATATAAATTCTGTGGCATGCCATAAATATTGTCGTAGATAAACGTCACTTTATCGTGATTCGTGTTTAACGCAGCGAGCAGCGGTGTGATTGGTGATTGGTGGGACGTGTATGAAAAGAGTTTATCTACGTCGATAAATATGCTATGCTGCCTGAGACACTAGATAGTAAGTACATAATATTTTTCTTAAAGTGCACTCGGTAGAGTATCTATAGAGTTTATGTGTAAGTAAGTATAATTTAAATAATTGATTAAACATACCGTTACAGAACGTACGTACTTATATGTACAAATATAGTTTCAGAGTAATAAATCATATTTTCATTATAATGCCTTAAATGTTTACAAATTAATTATATTCAGAATTGTTTGAAATTACCTAGAAACTACAGAACCTATACGTGATGTTACTACAATATGCAAGTACATTGTATCTACTTATAGGTATTTTATTGCCAAACTGCCAAATTGCAATGAATAGGTACAAACTTATCAACTAAAGATTTCTATGAAATATTGGGATTATTATCACAAATGTAAAAAATACATCCAACCCTCCTATTATTAAATTATGAACTATCTTTGGTGTCAAGATTCTCGCTCCTATACCTATCATGATAATTCTTGCATTTACAAACATTTCCATTTAAATACAATAAGTAGCAGAACTATTTTGTCTCTATTCACACCTACTATTTATTAAACCCTAATGTACATAAGTAAGTTTCTATATTATGTGATATCAGGATGAATAAAGTATGAGTGAATTACTAACCTTAGGTACTACATACTGTGTCAAACCACAACTCGTCGTGAAATTTACTTTCGTTCGACCTACTAGTTGAGATTTTTCAAAAAATAAACCTTCCCTTACCCATACTACCATTGGTAAGGTAGGAGCAAGCAGCTATGTCTAAAATGAGTAAGTAGTAGGTAGTATTATGTAAAGCGTCTATCATTCATAATCCATAGATTACAAGAGAAAAGTAAATACCAAAACTGACTGTCTAATTGTTCATACAGCTACCGGGCGTCTATGCTCTTCGACATTCGACTCTCCTGCCGAGCTATTAGAAGCTACATTCCCCGGATTCGTGACAGTCACCTCTTCATTCAACCCATCTGTCAAATCCCTCAACCCATCTGTCAACTGATTCAACCCTTCTGTCAACTCCCTCACAGTATCCGCTTCTCTTCTTAACTCCTCACTATTCTCCCCTCTATTTCCCTCCTCATTTGTACCTTCACTTGTTTGCCCTGTGTCTAAAACTAGCCTCGAAGTTCTGGATTCATCTAGAACGTTCTGTCTTTCGCCGTTCAGGAACTGTACCGACGGAACTCCATCCTTTGGATTAGAAAAGGCGACATAGCAAGCGGAGTACGGCGGTGGCGGCTCATCAATAAACTTGGGTCCAGTGTTGGGTCCAGTATTGGGACCAGGGTTGGCGCTGGCGCAGGCGGAGTATGGTGGAGGGAGGTCCACACTCAGCTGTGTGACGGTGGCGTGGTCTTGGTAGGGGTCTAGAGCGTCCAGGTCCTCGTCTGTCATGTCTTGAGGACGGTCTGGAAAGAGAAACAGCGAAGTTTTAATGAGAGTAAAACATTCTTCAGGGTGCCGAAAAAGGACATACATAGTTAGTAGTTAGACGAATGGGTGTGCCTCAGAGTTGACTCTCTACTTAGTTACTAGTCTTGTAAAACCCTGAGTTCTCGAACATAAGTTGATAATAATGAGCCGCTGATTCACACTCTTTCCGCTTACACTTTTGCACTAACTACTATGTAGAGCAAGTTAGACATCAATTCTACGGGCTATAAACAAGAATGGTTATGATTCAGGAGCAAAAGGCAAATAGGGCTACCATTATCAATAGCTCCAATTAGAATTAATTAAATAGTAAATAGAGCGCGGTGCTCGTAAATTAAACAATCACTCTAAAAATAGACTAATTGAAACTGATGAAGCCATCTAAAGATCTTAAAGTTAGTATTCCTATGAAGATAATTATAGACCATGTATGAAGATAATAATTATTGTGTCATCATGACAATCCAGTCCTTACTACGTAGGGAATAAAGGTGACTTACGGCTGGTGGCGAGGACATTGGGGGTGGGCCACTCTACGGAGCGTCTTCTTCGAGCTGAAACATAGAATTGTTCTGATGTTAGTTTACCTACTGATGTAGGTATCACTACAGTATTAGCAATCTATGTAAACAAATTTAACATAATACTGCAGTCTTGTAAATATGAATATCTGGTTAGAGTAGATTAGCCAATCCCAAGAAATGACACAAAGCCCATTCCTCAGCCTTCCTCTACTATGGGCTACCTGTTTAAGGTATCTAGACCAACGGGCTGCTTGCCTTTTCATGACCTCTTCCAGAGATTATAAGCGAGCGCTTTTCGCTGTACATTTTGTACTCACGTGAGTGGCCGCGAGCCATATCGCCGTTTTTGAATGAGTACAATGCACTTAATTAGGATACACAGACTCTAGATATACAGGTTTTCTCACGATGTTTTCCTTCACCGTAAGAACTATGGTATATATACATACATTGCCCTCAAACTCCAAAGAACTCATTGGTACATGTCAGTGCCGGAATTCGAACCCGTATCTCTTGCGTGGCAAGCGGGCGCTTACCCGACTAAGCTACCATCGCTCTCGATAAGAAGATCTGATCCTCACCTTTAAACAGCCCAATGTCGAAGCACTTCTCAGACAGTCGTATCAGCATGAGCACCACGGCGAGCAGCACCAGCGCCGCGCCCCAGCCGCGCGCCGCCGTCTCCCACGCGCGCTGCGCCGGCGCCGGCGGCCCGGGCGGGGGCAGGCGGTCTAGCGCCACCTGGGGGGAGAGATGGGGGGTTGTTGTAGTAGGATTAGAAGAATAGTAGAATGACATTACGAGTAGGTATATGTATATGATTGTAAGGTTCCATAATGTGGTTGTGGTGGTGTTCCATATTCATTACACAAAAGTGTAATGAACATCCGTGTTTTCTTGGTTGTAAAGTGCGTTTTAGTAGTTTTAACATTCATCTATAGATTCGACAGTAGGCACCTACATAGAAGGGATGTGCAGAGTAAGCGAGCCTTTCTGTGAGATATTCACTATAGTAGCCTGCTAGAGAAACTGGTGGCGACTTTGTTGCAAAGTGCGTGTCAGTGTTCTTTGTTTATCAACCCCATTAATCACATAAAATCTCATAAGTAGATTATTTTATAAATACAGTACATCTACCAAAAGGGCTAGTACAGGCCGCATTTAAGACGTGGCAAGAGTTTTGCATCGCATTCACTCACATCGCGCAGCCTCAAAAGCGAGCGTGACGGAGAACTCTTGTCACGTTTTAACAGCGCCCTGTGCTACAGGGCTAGTCCTGTAGTACTATGGATTCTTCAGTACATGAACGTCTCCCACCGTCCAGTCTCTTGACCCTCGGCTGCCCCCTACCTGTATGTCGAGAGGGATCTTCCAGGGCTCGCGCTGGTCGTGCAGCTACATGCTATGAGCTACAACTCCAACTCCATATACCAGCGCCCAGCCACTAGACCCTCGGCTACTAACTAACTGTATGTCGAGAGGGATCATCCATGGCTAGCCTCTATATCTACTACCGTCCAGTCACTAGACCCTCGTCTGCCTCCTACCTGTATGTCGAGGGGGATCTTCCAGGGCTCGCGCTGGTCGGGCAGCCACATGGGCGGCACGGTGCCGCTGAGCTGCCGCATGCGCCGGTGCAGGTTCTCCAGCCTGCAACCAGGAGAGAAAATAGGTTAGGAACTGGAGATTCACGCACTGCACAGTCAATCAGATCATCCCATTATATATACGGGGGCACGTGTCGCACAACATTTCATTTCATTTATTTATTGCCTTAAATCACATGTTACAAAATATAGATTTACATTATATAATTTTATAAAAAGTTTCAATGCAATTTTACCCAATGGATGTAGCAAAATGTATATAGTTAGTAAAATGTCATGCAAAATATTAAATTATTAAAATTATGTTAGTTATTACATTTTATTAATAGAATAAGAACTTAATGAACATTTATCCAATAGTGGTCCGGCCATATAATTATGCACAAGAACTGATGACTGCGAAGCGAAGCGAAGGTAGGTGGCATGGGACGCCTTCCCGCTAAAGGCAAGTAGCCGTTAGTGGTTGAATGAGGGGAGCAGCGTATTCTGGCGCTCCTTGAAAGAAGTTTGTGTTTAGCATTGGACGATTACGGGTCCATAAGATGCTCAGAGGGTCACACGAGCTGGTCTAGGGTTCGTCACCGTGTTGAAGGGATTACCCAATCATTCAGAAATTCAGAATATCTTTAGTCGCTGAGTGCCCATGATGGATAAATAACAGTTGATACATCAATCAACGAGGGTCCTTTTATGCAACCCATGATGATCTACTCAGCAGTACCTACCGGATCATCTCCCTAATCAGGTCAGCGTTGTGTGGCTGGTGCTCGTAGAAGGCGAGGTCTCGCGGGAAGTCGGGCAGGCGGCGGCCGCGGTACGCCCAGCGCCAGAGCGCCTCGCGCCACAGCCCCGGGGGCAGCGTGACCGGCTGGCACTGCATGGCTGGGGAAGCAGGCAAGCTCTTCCGACTGCCTGTGGCCTTAAATACATCCAGCGCGTTCTGGTTTTTCAGCGAGTGACGCTCATCCGACTGGATTTTTTCGTATATACGAATCTAATATCTAATCCACTCACCTTCTAAATGGCGTAGGGAACCCCCTTCGAACAGTCCAATATTGAAGCACTTCTCGAGTGGAGATCACGAACAGGCTAGCGAAGCGTGGCGTTTTTAGCCTTAGACATATAATGACGCGGCTCAAAGTACCAGGCGCCTATGACTCCATAGGAGCTATATTTCACCTCGATGCCTGAGCAGTGAGTGATTACGGACTGATGACAAATTCTTGGCTTAACATACCGGATCATCTCCCTAATCAGGTCAGCGTTGTGTGGCTGGTGGTCGTAGAAGGCGAGGTCTCGCGGGAAGTCGGGCAGGCGGCGGCCGCGGTACGCCCAGCGCCAGAGCGCCTCGCGCCACAGCCCCGGGGGCAGGGTGACCGGCTGCCGCTGCATGGCTGCGGAAGAAAGGGTGATAAGAGATTAGAGTTTTTTGTTATGTGCTTGAACAATACATGTGAACTGTATAAGCCTCCGGCTCGAAGGACCGTGAAGGGGAGTGGACTGTATTATATTGTAGTTAGGGCTTAGGGGATGGTTAGAGCTTGCAGAAGTAAATAAAAACATACTCTAGTAACTTGCCCCTGCCACAACATCGGCAGCAGGGTGACCGGCTGCCGCTACATGGCTGGAGAAAACGGGAGAAAAGCGGTTTGAGGTTTGTATTCTGTGCTTGAACAATACATGTCGACTGTACGATCGTCCGGCTCGAAGGACCATGAATGAGAATAATAAATACCTACTTTACTATGCTGCTCCTAACTATGAGACCCGGCGGCGTTCAATAGGCCGCTGAGATATTCAGTAAGTATACCTATATTACACATAGAAGTTAATAAACTAATTGTAAGTACTTAAAGACAGGAACCAATGATTTCTAATCATCGATTGCATTGCCTATTTTTGAAGAAAACCAACCTACATGCAGCTGATAGGAGCATAAGAGCAACCTGCATACTGTATGGCCTTGCTCAGTCTAATTTAAATAAACTACTCTAATTGACGACCTCGTTATTTAACCTTCCCAAAACTCTACATTTGATAACATTTGAATAAAGTTATTCTTATTTACGTGTAACCTCTAGAATACTCGAGATAATATTATAGACGTGATGCCTACTACGGAATAAGATCTCCTTATATTTGAGGGGCCATGAAAAACATCATCGTTAGGAAGCCTTGGAATATTTTGACCTGATCTAGATTCTAGACCTTAAAATGCATTCCATTTGAGTAGGTATAGACAGTAGGCAGCGACAATAATTACTTGAAGCGGATCACTGCAGTAGGGACCGCATTTTTAATCACCGGTTCCACTAATCTAATGTTTTGCAATCGCTATGCCGTTTCGAGCGTCTCACCAGTATATACTGACACCTGACTTCAGTGATACCTGTACGGAAAATGGGTGCTTTGACAGGTCTCATTAAGCCGGTTGATATACATGGTCATGCCTGCTGAGTTATTATGTCAGTCGCATTAAATATACATTTGTATACGAAGCAGTGTGTTCTTTGCCTTGAATTCGCCATTAACTCATCAAAGACATCTTATCGATTAACACTCTAGCATTTTACTTATAAAATTTAGGGTCAACCCTGTTATTGGCGTTATTTTAGAGACCATTGCACCAACATATTAAATCTAGATTTAGTGTTAAATCTCGATTTAGTGTCAAACTTGATATGGATTGACGTTTCTTAGATTAGACACTAAATCTAGATTTAAATGTTTGTGCAAGTGGCCCTTCATGAAACAAAAATGCAAAGCAGAAAGTGTGTCAGTTTTCCGAATTGACGTAGGTATTTGTTCACTCTATCTTACGCAAAAATAAGTACCGGAGTACTGCTGCTACGCTAACACGACTGTATCCCTTGTATTAACGTGGGTTATACCTACTTATAAATATTAATCAGCTATCGTTCATTAACTATTTTTTTTTATCAAACTAAAAAAACCCTTCTGTACTTAATGTGCGTTCCAAGAAGTGTTTTGTTTTTTCTACAAACATCTCGGTACTTATCCCTAATTAGGAACCATCACTAGGTACCTACTTACTTACTAGAAACGAGGAAGTCTACATGATCATGTCGTGCAACTCTACTAGACCATGTAAGGACACCTGCTTACCCACTGCGAGACAGCTAGGTATGTGGTTCACTCCTTTTAAGGTGTGTACCATTTGCCATCAGGGAGGTAGTTGGTAAGTTCTTTCTGCAATATGGGCCTGAGATACCTCCGTAAGTCAGTCTCTACATAAATCTTACGCCTACGTATATTGATTGATTAATCATTTGTTTACACTGTGACTCTTTAGGACAGTTCCTCACTTGATAGTAGATCTACATTAGCACAAAATTAATATCCTGAAAAAATGAAATTCAGCCAATCAAAGTCATAGGGTACCTACGTAAGTTCTGCTTAACTTTACGTTCTATGTTATGAAACGGGACTGATAGGGTCAAACTATTTTACTGGACTTAAGTAACTATAAGTACTATTTTGATTTATTGAGGGTAGGTAGGTTACTTATAGCATACTTGTTATTCTATGGTTATAGGTAAACTACATGTACAGTCAACTGCATAAATAGCTATACACTTCTGTACCTTGTCAAATTGACGAACCGCCAATGTTTCCATGAATGGATAGACGGTTTGTTAGATTGACAAAGTACATAAGAGTAAATAAGCTACTTATGTAGCTGACTGTACATTATGTAAATAGGTCTTCAAATAAATTTAACAGTAAGTGTAGCAGGCGTATAGATTTTAATGAACAAAGGGAAAATCTCTAGATTACACAATTCAACCAAGGCCCTGCGATGGTTCAGAACATCGTATGGTCGCATCACCCCTCGCCCCTAACTATAGAGGTAGAGATTCTACCTCTAATAAATAATACGATAGAGACTTAGATAGCTCGTATTATGATTACATTGTGTACCTACATAGTCTGCAATAAAGATATTAAACTAAGCCTACCACAATAAAATTAGGGAAAACGATACAAATCACCAAGGACAGTGTAAACCACTCACCAACAATAAATTGTTAACTTCAAGCTACAACTCCGGACACCGCGATCGATACCGCACCACACTTTACTTCTTCACTTAAACTACATCTTGATAGCACTTTAAACACTGTTTAGTCTAAAAACTATGTAATTATATTGTTATTTATTGGTTCATTTCGGTGTTGGATTGGTGGTTTAGTGAGAAAAGAGCAGTGGTAAATAAACAGGAGTGATGTTGGTGTCTGGGCGTCGACTGTGCGACCGCGCATGCGCTGTGCGGCGGTGTGGGGCGCGCCGGGGCGTGCGGTTGAGCCCCAATCTAAGTTAGATAGATAGATAAATATTCTTTATTTGTACACAAAACCTAGTAAAAGTAAATATTATTTAATTTTATTTTTTATTATTTTATTGCATAATTTTACAAAGAGCTGATGTACAATCAGGTGGTGTTAATGCTAAAAGCATTCTCTACGAGTCAACCTGCAGAAGGTATAATCAGATGGATTAAATAAAATATTTGGTTGTTAATAACTACGTAGGTACTATAGTAGCTTCAATACATATATTAAAAGGTTATTTAGACAGCGTAGCGCTGTAATCTGCGAAAAATACAAATTAGAAATAAAAAAATAAAAAAATACGTTTTTTATTCCGTATAATAATTCTTAATAATATTTATGATGTCCCACTAGCTTTTCCCGCGAAAAGTACAAAATAAAAATCAGTTCAAACTTTCATGTTTATAATAGTAATGCGTTTATTTATTTATTTATAAACGCTTTATTGTACACAAACAAACAATATACAAAACAGATTACAAATTTAAAACATATATGACGTATACAAAGGCGGGCTTATTGCCAAAAAGCAATTTCTTAAAAGCAATTTGTTTAATGCATTATTTATTATTTTGGGTTCAAACTCACCAGCCCAATTAGTTTGCCGCCAATTAAAGAAGGTTGTACTTTCACAAACTACTGACTTCCATAGATACGGAGAGTTATAAACTTTATCACAATAGCAGTAAGGCCCCTTCACTATGAACGAATTAGTTGGTAAGTGCGTAATTAGTCTATAAGACGTGGTATTGTTGTCTACATGGTTAGAACAGGGTCATTAGGTAATATAGCTACTGTTAGGAGTCATATAAATATAATAGACACATTAAAATGCACTCAAGGTAAAGTTGGGATAGGACAGTCAAATAGATTACTAACTACTGCTAGCCCAAGAACCTCGGTGAGATATCAATTAGTTTTGTAAAATTTAAAAACATGATCAAGACAATCTATATAACATGGGACGCCCTACTCCTCGCTGAAACGATTGCTTTTTGTACTCTATAACGCAGAATACCTGAGGATTTAGGTACCACTCAATCTAAGCCGTAGAATTACCAATTTAGATAATGTAGTTATAAACCTATAAGGTAGTTTTTACATAACTGCGAGTAGGTTTCTACTGTGACGCCAGAAATAAGGCCATTAAATATGTAACAATGTCCACAGAGACTTCGCCAAAGTTACAAACAATAACATGGGAAAAGTACAGCCATAAATTCCAATGGAATATTGTACTTTTAATGGAAAATAAAGGTTATTGGGTCAGTTGTAACGAGTATATTTGCATTAAGCGTTATATTAAGGTCATAGGATTGCTACCAATTCAATAAAAGTTACATTAAGCAAATTTTTTAATGTTCTCGTATATTGTAACATTGTTTTTCAGGAAAATTATTAAATTTAATCAATTATTGAGCCCTCTGGACCCATAACAGGCGTCTTATGGTCAACGACTATGGGATGATGATGATGATGACTCCATTATTTGAGGTAACTTAACTTTGCGATAGTGTTGTACGTAAATCTACTTACCATGCCTCGTGGTCTCCAGGTAAAAGTTATATTTTAACGCCTAAAGGTTCGTGTTTAACTAATAGTAGGGTCCATATTCTAACCTCTGTGCTACATAATCCTTTCGTCCTACAAATTGATAGGTATTCAATCAAATAAATAACAAAAACAAAAGAATCACTCTCAGTATTTTGCAACAATTACCACTGATCCCATTATCTCCAGCTGTTAGACTATCCATACCTCCCATCCCTTGCCTTTCTCTCTACTCCTGTAGCAATAAGGGTAGTTTTACCTTGATCTGGTGTTGTGATACTTTTCTCTTACAAGTCCTGCTCTCTACTCCTATAGCAATAAGGGTGGTATTGCCATGTTATGGTGTAGTGGTGGAGGGAGGCTGTGAGGATCGATGGCGGGCGCCACTCCGGCGCCGCGGCGGGCGGGAGGGACACTGGGAGGAACATGTGAGGGAAATAGAAAGAAAGGAAATCATAAGTAAGTACGTAAAAAATGAACTTCCCCTAGTATGAGTGTCGTTCTTTTTATTTTGTTCACGCGGGTGGTTCTGTCTGACTTCTCCCTCAGAAAATTGCTTAATATATTAGTGTTGGACAATTTATATGCCCCAAGTACGGCGATAGTAAAATACATAATACATTGAAACAAAATATACTTAGATATTAAAAAGAGTTAGTACCTATGTAGGTAAGTAGATAAAAGAAGTGCCGAATGATCGGCTAATTTGTGATTAGAGATTAATTTAAATTTCTACAATAACTTTAATGCTGCTTACCCAAATTAATTTTAAGAAAAGAAAGAAAATTCTCCTCGTTCGGTGTGCCTCCACCCTAAGGCCCTATAGTTAGCAGAGTTTTCCCAAATCGCGAGGAATGTGTCAGTCTCCTCCGGACTGCTGACGACACACTCACATACACGCTCGTAGCTCACTCTGTGTACAGCTAATTATTCGCGGTGTCGGGTAAATTGACCGCGTGCAGGCGCGAGGGAGTGACTGTTGATTCGGTGCTGGTGGTGGCGAATAGTTCAGTTGTTTGGGACGTTTTAGATGTGATTTTCAGGGGTGGGTCAGGTAAGTCTACTTACTTACTTACTTACTTACTTACGTGTTATTGGTATTATTATATTCGACTCATGACTCTTTAGATTTCATTGAGGTTACAACTCCTTACTTTGATTAGGTATAGACCTCTAATTAGAGCAAAGCTTAACTTTGGGATAATAACATATCATCATCATCATCAGCCACCGATTACGTCTGATGCTGAGCATATTTCTCTCCCAAGGAACGCCACACCACTATATCCTCGTCCTTCCTCATCCAAATACTAACAGCAAGGTCAAACGAGCTAGGGCAGGACGACCTTAGATAGTTAGTTGGTAGTGCAAGGTCGAAGATAAAGCCTTTGTCTAATAATAGTGGTAGAAGATTATTGGTTGATCATGATCGTAACCCGAGGAGTCAGGGCGCGATTGTGTATACCATCTATGCAATGACCACATCCCACAATTTCGTATGGTTCTGCGTCTGGAAGTGTCAGAATCACTGCACTGTACCGCCTATGTATTCTATTTAAATAATTTATGATCAAACGAACCTGTAAATGAAGTTCGATCCATAATAATTATGCGAGCAGCTTTATTCGACGCGATTTATACTTAATATATAGCCGTTTCTCTGTCCTGCCCCCGCAGCATGGGCGCGCTGACGGGTGCAGCGGTCTAGTATCAGAATCACTGCTCTGTATATCCCCTGTCTTTTGAAGGGTTTATGTCAAGAAACTCCTGAGCAGTATTTTCAAAATACT
Organism: Plutella xylostella; assembly: GCF_932276165.1. NCBI lineage: Eukaryota > Metazoa > Arthropoda > Insecta > Lepidoptera > Plutellidae > Plutella > Plutella xylostella. Next base: position 8,867,263 of record NC_064008.1, read on the forward strand.
TAGTATTTACTATTCTCGTATGTACCCTGTCCCCGCAGCATGGGCGTGCTGGCGGGCGCGTGGAGCGGGCTGGCGGCGGCGGAGGTGTGTGCGCCGCTGCTGCTGCTGTGCTGGCTCTGCTGCTGGCCCGATGACGCCAGCTCCGGTAACTTACATCACTTTATTACATTATATCCTACTGACTATTTCATTGAGCTGTGGTGACACTGGAAACAGTTTTTAGGAGTACTTATAGATTAAAATATAATTATCTTTCAGACACATCCAGTAACGGCAAACATCCTAAAACGCCTGTAGTCAAATACCGTAAGTCTTGAATGCTCCTCACTAATTATCTACAATTTATTAACAATATTTGAAGTAATTTAATGTTGTAGCTCACAAACGCACTTGTTACTATAAGTTAAGCTGAGTTAAGCTTATTGATTATTATAAATCACAATTATCTGTGTCTCCCCAGACCACGGCCGTCGCTCCAGCGAGCTATTCACACGTCGCGGCGGCGGCGGCGGCGGCAGCGGCAGCGCGGCCGACCTGCACCGACCCAGCACCTCTGGTATGACGTCATCAGCTGCCAAAAGTCCCCTGATAGACAAAAGAGAATCCCGTAGGAGTCCCATAAACCTCTTTCCTTGACCTTCCTAATCCAGCCAGTACTGGATACCTGTCTAAGGTCGTCAGCGGGCCGAAGGGCATTCCAACGCTAAGATTACCTGTTCGTGGACCTCATTCCGTCACACTGCTCATCAACAGCTTACACATTTTAAGACCTTAAAATTTCATTCATAACCCAGTAGCTTCTAACTCTCAACTCTACTCTAACAAGTTAGCATACGTGCAAACAAAAGATCGCTCACATCGCGCAGGAATCTTTTGCCTCGTTTTTCGTGCGTGTCTTCCCTCTCAGCTCTCTAACCCTCCAGTTCACCCCTCAGGTCACGGCAGCGCGCCGGCGCACCGCAGCCACGAGGAGCTGCGCCGGCAGCTGCTGGCGGCACAGGCGGACCCGGGGGACCAGGGACGGTACGTGGAGATAAATGGATTTTTAGGCTAAGACTCACTGTTGCTAACAAATTTTATGGATTTGAATTATCTGAAATAAATGAAATTATTTACGTAACATGATGTCGCCAAACAGGACCCTTACTGTAGTGCTTCATAAAATGTGCGATAGCTTATCGTGTGGACTCATATGGACAGGTGTAGTAAATGGCACAGACAGAAAGGAAAACTAAGCGGTGTGGAAATCATGCTGTGTTGATGGTCATGGTCATTATCATCAGCCTTTCCTTGCAAAATTCTCCACATTCTCAGTATGAAGAAAACATTATTATTGAAGAGCCCATGTTCATAAAACAGTGCTTGAAACTTATTATTTGAGAAGAAACGTAAATCCGACCGTTTCTTGTCACCTTAAGTACTTATATGGTCACTTCAAAGTATTCTTTATGTTTGACCCCTACCTTCAGGACTTCATGTTGTCATATCCTATCTATGTGGGTGTCTGGAAGAGATTTCTTTTAGTAATAAGGCCGCCGATTGTACTATTTCTTCTTTTCTATGTTTGTGAAACTGTTTCTTTTTGTGTGCAATAAAGAGTATTTTATCTTATCTTTTTTATCTTTATCTCAGCTACCACTCGGCCCCGAGCGTGATCGACGAGGTACTTCACCGGCGCGCCTGGGAGCGCTCCTCGCGGGACCTGCAGCCAGACAGGGACGGCTATATCACCGTCCCGCTCCGAGCGCCGTCTGCGGGTGAGTAGAGAGACAGAGACGGCTATATCACCGTCCCGCTCAGGGCCCCGTCTGCAGGTGAGTAGAGAGACAGAGACGGCTATATCACTGTCCCGCTCAGAGCCCCGTCTGCAGGTGAGTAAGAGAACAACGGCTACCATCGAGGACTACTCGTATTCAGTATTCATTAGGGACAACCGGACCACATTTGGCGGAAGAACCGATGACCAGTGGGGTTAACGACCATGAACAGGGAAACGTAGCGTGGCTCACCCTTGCGCATGCAAGGAGTGCTTTTAAACAAGTAGCTGGTTATAGAAGGTACAGTATTGTTGCGCTCTTGGGTGAGCCCTATATCCAGCAGCGTATGATTACGGTTTGCTGATGATGGCCGCGAGCAAGGCTTACTAGCTTATTATACCTTTTATTCCTTCCAGACACGCTATCACCAGAAAGCCTTCACACCCCGCCCCGAGCGCTCCCAGAGAGCAGTTCCATCGAAGACACCATCGACTCAACCCCCACCTGCAAGAAACATCACACCAACACCAAGAACGGGAAGGGAACCGCCAAAGAACTCACCAGAGACAACGAGAGCAAGGAGGAAGATGTGACGGAGGTCAGGAGCTTCTACATCGGGGATGAAGATGGAGGAGGGGAGGGGAGGAGCCCAGGGGAGGAAGTGGGAAGGAGGGCTCGTAAAGGGGAAGAGGCGAAAAGGGCCCTGTATAAGGCCAAGGTAAAGATCACGCTTAGATCAAAGGTTATCGAAATTATTATTATCAGATGCTCTCAAATGTAGGTCGTTTTATTAGATTTATCGCCATTCCACATGTGGAAGCCAGCTAAATGTCCTTTTCATTTTACATATTTTCCTTTCAAAATCACCCAACATACTTCTGAAATATAAGCGTAGGTATTCATACGGACTCTACACTCTATCCTCACGCTTTTTCAGTACCGCTACCGGCGGCGTTACCACCTACCTGTCCCAAATTATGTCTTGAAAGTCTTTCCAAACTATTCCAGGACGCAAAGCAGTCATTCAACGAGTCAGTCCGCTCCAACAAGACTCTCATCAGAGTCGAAGAGCACCGTGAGGCACAGGGCTTCGGTCCCGGAGGTTGTGGTCCCGGAGGTTATGGACCAGGAGGTTATGGACCAGGAGGCTATGGTCCAGGCGAAGACCGGTCCGGTGCAGTGAGGCACTGTGAGGAGTCCAGGAGTAGTCTGACTTCTAACGCCTCCACAGTTAGATCGGTCGGTGAGTGTCATTCTCATCAGAAAAGGAGCATCCACTGCTGGATTATATAATAATCCATCCAGCATCCAGCAGTGGATAATGGCTCTATTTGATCCATAATCAAATAGAGGCATTTTGTTGAAAGTAACTACGTAACTTATAATAGCAAATTAGAAATTATAGCCAAATGCTGCATACATAAATGAATGTTCTGGCTTCATTGACTTATACAGGGTGATTGGAAAGTCGATGTATTCCTTTAAATGGGTTATAGTCGAAGGCATTTCCAGTCGATTGAACCCCATAATGCATTATCCGAAAGTCAACCATTTCTGAGTTATTTAAGTTTTTTTTATAATTTTGCCAACATTTATGTTTAAAGGCCAAATATTTAAAAAACTAACCACTTTATTAATACTTTTTTTATTGTTTTGCATCAGTGACATCTTAGTCAACTAATTATAATCATTAAATGCGCAATATTCAACTTAATTTAGACACAGTGCTTCAAAATAATTGAAACATTAAGAAAATGTTTCAAAAGGTGAAAACAAAAATGCTTAAGTAATTAAAAAAGAATTTTATCTGAAAAAAAAATCAGGCACTACAGCTTAAAAACATAGCCAATTTATAAGCTTACAAATCTCAGTAGGGAAAAGAACAAGATTTGTTCCAATTTTAAGGTAATAAGTCTTATAACTGGACTTTGTAGAGCTTCGAACCGTTTACTAAAAAATCAATCATTGTCGAACAGTGATATTGTCGCGTGCTACTGGCAAATCATGCTTTCGGCGAATTAACCGTCGTCGAACAGTAGTTTTGGGGAACCGGGTTGTGAAGTATTATTTTGTGTTACCAATCATAATTGAAAAGTACTTTCGGCTAACGTGTTATCGGACAAGCATTGTTTCGGTGAAGCAACCTTGTCGTCGATCTATGCTTTTGAGAAACCGCTCTATCGGAGAACAATAATTAGTAATCGGTTCGGAGCTCTACAAAGTCTAGTTATAAGACTTTTACGAGTACCTTTAAATTGGAACAAAAGTTGTTCGTTTCGCTACTGAGATCCGCCTATGCAGTAGTTTTGGCTATATCTTGGTCATACCTAAATCGATTTTAGATTGTAATATGTCATTTTAAAGCTTATAAACTGAGTATGTTTTTAAGCTGTAGTGCCTGAAAATTTTTCAGATAAAATTCTTTTTTAATTAAGCATTTTTGTTTTCACCTTTTGAAACATTTTCTTAATGTTTCAATTATTTTGAAGCACTGTGTATAAATTAAGTTGAATATTGCGCATTTAATGATTATAATTAGTTGACTAGGATGTCACTGATGCAAAACAATCAAAAAAGTATTAATAATGTGGTTAGTTTTTTTAAATATTTGGCTTTTAAACATAAATTTTGGCAAAATTATAAAAAAAACTTAAAACTGAAATAACTCAGAATTGGTTCACTTTCGGATAGTGCTTTATGGGGTTCAATCGACTGGAAATGCCTTCGACTATAACCCATTTAAAGGAATACATCGACTTACCAATCATCCTGTATATCTTGCATTCTAAACATATATGTAGATAAAAATATAAGACAAAGTTACCATTTACATTGTAAATAACGCATAGTTTGACCTTTGGTCCGGTCATGTAGCATCTGAGGACATCACAACAGCATCACCCTCCCTAAACAAGGTCAGTTCCATCGTTCCCCTTACAGCCCTGGCAGATTACTCCAGCTTGACAAAAAGCTACCAAACTAGAGTTGTCTTCCAATCGGTACGTTTAATACAACGAGATAGAGCCGTGGTTAGAGCAGTGTAGCTCCGAAGCTTGGCTTTTCGTAATGTAAAGTGACCCCCTGACTACTATGTCTTGGCTGGATGCCAGCGGGGGTCATTCGAGGTTGTCGTGGCACTTGGCTGTACGAGTAAGTGTTGTCGTCTTTGCCAAATATTATCGAGTCATTTAGAATCCTTTCAATGGAGCTTTCCTTTTTCTTTTATCAGAATTTTTGCTAAACTCCTTCCAAGAGACTTCGCGATCAACGTATATTGTATAGCTAACCAGAGAATGATGTATCGCAGTTAATTAATTGTAATTGTATTTTCACAGTTTAGATACAAAAAAAAATAAAAAAAAAATACCAAATTATATATTTTTATTTGATTTTGTGTACGTATAATTATTCATTGTCAAAATGAATGCTACATGGCATGGCGTATCTGCATGGGGCTGGTTGCTACATAAATGTACTTAGTCAACATGGATTGCCTCTGGGGGCCAAAGAGATATACAACCTGGGGAGAAGGTGCCCTCCTATGCTAATCCGGTCCGGCAGTTGAGGGACAGCAGGTCACGCAATCAGTGAACCTCCCTTCTTCTTAGCGTCTCAATGACAAACTAACAAAGCCCCAAACTTCTCCTGTAATTACCAGACTTTTCCCTTCTCCCTCAAGCTTTTCCCATAGTGACATATAGCATCTCCCTTCACAGAACCAGTGGGCTACGAGGGAGCAGCTTGCTATCTGTCGGAGCGCGGCGGGGGCGGGGGCGGGGCGGGGTGGGGGCCGCGCGGGGGGAGGCACGCCAGCGATGGAGACATATTGACACCAGCCGGGAGACCGGAGTCGGGCGCTTTCTCGGGTTAGTCTCAGTTGATCTGACACGTGGTATTTCCGGAGTCAAGTGGAGACCTGATAACCCTATATAAGTGACCGTCACGCTCGCGCTCTTGAGGCCGCGCGATGTGAGTACCTAAGCGTGATGCAAAACTTTTGTCACGTCCTAATTGAGCCCCGTGTTAGCCCTTCTGGAGTGACTAGACAAACGTAATGTAGGACGCCCTCCGGCTAGATGAGGTGACGATAGATCGCATCCAGTGGATTGTTTTGGGAGAGGCCTACGTCCATCAGTGGACTGTTATGGGCTGAAGAAGAAAAAGAAAATCTAACAAACACAAATAAAATCAGCCTGTAAAGATAGGTTGTCCACTGCAGCACTGCAGGCCCCCTCCTTTTCACCAGCCTTTCTCATTCATACCTGGTAGTTATGTTACATTTGTTTCCTCATTATCATCATCAAACCACCACACCACAATGTCCACTATTGACCAACCTTTCCCTGAGACTGATGCCCCTCATCCCGTGGTCCACAGAGAGTGAGTTGGAGCTGGACCTGGCGCTTCTAGCCGCAAGTGAGGAGCCGCCGCCCTACGGCGACGTGGAGGACTACTGCTGCGGGAAGGAGACGGCGATATAGGCTGTCCTGCTCACCTGTGACGTCACACCCGCGAGAGTGAAGGAGACGGCGATATAGGCTGTCCTGCTCCATCGTGTCAGGCGCTTTTCGCTCGTTTTTCTCCAGCATTGAACCACAATGCACGTTGCACATTGTAATTAAACTAATTCGAAAGTACCAGGATTGCATAACTAACTTGGAAGTTACTGTTTCTATATCGCCATTAACTGTACCATTCAACCTAAGGAAGCTGGTAAAAGAACAAGAGTCACATCCTGTCTAAGTAATAGTTATGTTATGTACTTATGTGTTACGTACGAAGCGAAACGCTTCATGTTATAAAGTTCTATATCGTAGTCAAATATTCCTATGGTAAGTGTTTTAGTTGCAAAAATATTGTACAGTTTTAGGGCAAAAACTAAATCGTTTTAATAACAGTATTTTTTATACTTCTAACTTTGTATACTTAATGCAACGGTATAATTACATTAATTATGTAAGTAATTATTATTTATTTTAATCTTTAGCACTAAGCTTTGTTTGATTTTAGATGCGGAAGGAGAGGATATAAGACGTACATATTATTTTCCGTTGTAGATGATTATTTATAGTAATAAGTATTTTTAAGTAAATTTAAGTTAAGTAGGCACTTAGTTAAGTACTTTATACTAAGATATGTCCCAAAGTTTTCAGCCATTCATAATGTATGTGCTTGTAGAGTTTATCTTCCAAGAGGTAATAATAAATTAATTTGTAAATAAGAGCGGATATAGAGGAGAACTTACAGTGTTGAAAATTTGCATTTCTATTACTAATTTTAGTTGAGTTCTAGTCAATTGAAACTGAATTTACTTTAAGCATAGGGTGATAAGTAGTAAATTATAATTATTAGCAGTAATTTGTTATGTTTTTCTGTTAATACCGTGTGCTGTATGTTATTTGTGTACTTATTTACTTATTAAATGTTATAAACACGTTCATTTCACCTTATTTCCCTTCGTATAAAATCCTGTTTTTATAAGAATCATTTGTGTAAAAAGTAGGTAAGTAAATCATCCGGTTAATTAGGTATATTCACTGACACCAATATGGGTAGGCACAGGTAGCACTATAGCATTAGTGCAAAAAGCGATTGAAGTTGCAGTGTGCTCCTGGCTGACATACTACCTACCTACTAAGCACTGTTAATCCATACCTAGTTCAGATTTAGCCCAGGAGGTATCAGGAGTGACTACTACATAAAAAGAAATAATAAAAATGAATTTTATAAACTTTATTCCAATCAGACATTCATTACAGTAAATATTTTTAATAATTGTATCTTAGTATTGAGTTGATTTGGTCAGTAACCTTAAACAAAAAATAAAATAAAATGTGTCTATATCGCAGTTAACATCAGATCAGTAAAATTAATACAATTTGACAATCACTACTTTCACTACTAATATTATTTATAAAACGTGACATAACTTTGACAAAGCTATAATAAATATGTCAAGTTACTAGTAGTAGCTAACAAGAACGACAATAATATTAATAATTAATAGCACTTTAGGTACTTACTTCATTTGGCACAAATAGTATTTGATTAAGTAGGTACATACTCAATTTTAATTTTTTACAACATCGAAGCCTATAGGCAAGTACATAGGTTACATAAAGATTACATGATAATATTTGAGGCACGTTGAATGAATGCATCGAGTGGCTGAAATATACACAATTACATAGTACTTACTGATTTAGAAAACTATAAAATCTAAATATTATTTATACAAAATCTTGCATATAAAATATTGAAAAATGTTTATTTATAAAGTCTTATGTAAAATATTAGACAATCGGTTATCAGTTGTATTTACAAATCAATGGACGTCTGGACGTAAGTATTGGTTCAATTACTTGGAGCTTAGAGCTACAGCATATACAATATACATAATATACATAGCTAGGCTAGACACATTATACAGGCAGATACATTGTATTTTGTTCCTAAATTTAACAGTAGTGGCAGTAGTCAAATCATTATTACATTCTTAGTCAGCCTCACCTGCAACCATACCACCACCTCGTTGGCAATCATCGATCTATAAGCAGATAAGCAGCATTGGTTATCCGTCAGAGGATTCGACACATAAACAAGTTCATCATCATCATCATCATCACAACCCATCACGTCTTCACTACTGGGGCACAGGTCTCCTGAAGGAAGGGTTTTAGGCCTAGTCCGCCATGCTGGCCTAGTGCGGGTTGGTGGCCCAATAAACAACTTGTCGATTGCTAATGCTTGGTGGTGGTAGGTATTCCCGATGAACACTCTACCTAGTACTCCCACATCCTCCTCCAATCCCTCATTCCTCAAGTTATCCACTGCAAATGAGCGGTATTGCGCATGCGTTTATTAAAGGTTGGGCCATTTACCAAGCCCTAAAATATTATTTCATAAATCATTATTGTAAAAAAGTATAATAGCTCCCACCTGATACCTCTACCTGGCACTGCCGTCCCCCTCTATGCCCTCATTCCTCAAGTTATCAACCTGTGGCGTGGTGGGGCTGGGCCCGAGCGGCTGCGCGGGCGGCGACGTGGCCGGATAGACCGTGTCTCCAGGCTTGCTGGCTGGCGGTGGCTTGGTGGTTGGCTGTGGTTTGGTGACTGGAGGTGGCTGGCTCGGGTCTGGGAGTTGCTTGCAGAGCTTGGCCATGGCGGTGGCGCTGTCGCGGACCACTGCAGGATAGAGAGAGTGAAAGGATTGTGTTGTAAATTCTGGTTGGACTGAGAAAATAGATCACGAAACTTAAATTGCTGCAAATAACGCAGGGCCCATCAGTAACCATCAGACCGTATAAATTAGTACAATACAAAACATGCAGGTTTCTAAACCAAAATCTACGCATTTTGCCTTTAGGAACAAAAGTAAAAGCTGGATTCAGAGCGTGTCATTGTCACTAAAGACTCGAATTTAGCGGCCATGCTGCAAGCAAAGAGCATATTACACACACACACACATCCCACCCGGCTCTTCCAAGGGACTTTAGGGTACCTTAAAACGCATTGGTCTTAACCTCTTATACTATATACTATCTCTATCCTAATCCTAAATATATAATATTATAAATGAGAAAGTAACTGTGTCTGTCTGTTTGTCTGTTACTCTTTCACGCCAAAACTACTGAACGGATTTAAATGAAATTGGTATACATACGGTATAGACCCTGGGAAAGAACATAGGCTACTTTTTATCCCGGAATTCCCACGGGAAAACTTCTTAAGGCGAAGCGAAGAGCGCGGGAACAGCTAGTTGTTTAATAAATAAGCTATCATACCTGGCTGCACGGCGTAACTGGGCGGAGGACGCGGGCTGGTGGTGGCGGCGGTTAAAGACTCACACTCCGACAACTCTGCAGGACAGGGCCGAATAACAATAATTATCAACACAGCATTAGATGAGGCAAAGATTAATGCATTGGGATAGTGGGCTTAGGATCCAAGGTCCCATTGGTAGTTGGTAATAGTAAAGCCACAAGGATGACGGGCCCACAATACACGAGATATATAATGTAGATACCTATAAAGTCGTGGTTAGAGCTGTTGCTCGTTTTGGAACTTCGTGTTCCGTAAGCTAAAAGGAACCCCAGAATATGCATGGGATGCAAGACACGCATTACAAGACGTGACAAAAATCTTACGTCGCGCTTCCTAACATTACTCCGCGAGACTTCAAGAGCGAGCGCGTCGCAAGATTTTTCATAATTTCTTGCGCCCTATGTATGTTAAAGATAGTACTATCGACTCACCGTGTATCTTACTGGCGCAAAAGTACAGCAGGTAGCAGCACAATAGCAGAAGCAGCAAAACGCACCCCCCCAGCGCCACGTAGTACGCCACGTGCGAAGGGGGGCGCGCGCCGTATGTACCGACCGGGGGCGCCATTGTGGGGGCGCTGAGGGTGATGACAGCTAGCCTAAAACACATTGGTTTGAGTATACTGGCGGTCAGCTGAGCTACATAAGTAGCTGTACACTTCTGTAGGTACCTTATCAAACTGACGAATCGTCAATGTTTCAATGAATTGATAGGCGGTTTCAGATTGACAAGGTATAAAAGTGTATAGCTACTTATGCACATGACTGTACCTACATTTAAATGTATATTTTATACATAAGTACCACGACTAGTAGTCTCCGTAGGATATTTAGAGGGTTAGAGGAGATCAGGTGATTCGAAAGCGCTATTTTAAAGTACATTTCATTTTTCATTTTTCATTTCATTTATTTATTCATTCACAACATGCTGTCATATTTGAAATTACAATAGGCACTTAATTCTAACTTAATTCTAAAAAAATTCAATTTTCCAGGGTAATTTACACATGAGATATTAATAGTTAACAATAGTGAAAATCATAATAATAATAAAACAATAGAAGATAATTAAATAAATTAATTCAAATTGTAATAAAATAAATTTAATTTTAAACATTATCTAAAATTTAAAATGTCGATTTTTAAAAGAAATTCATGTCAAATAATGATACAATAAGGCAGCGTTCCCACTACGCCGGACCGGCAGATCTGCCGAAAACCGGACACCGGACAGAGTGTTCACATTACATCGGATCCCGGAAGAAATTCAGACAGTCCTCAGTTGAATTTGGACAATGAATTTGAATTCGTAGTGACAAAACGTTCGGTAGAAATGCCGGGCTCGGCAAAAATGCCGGACCCGGGATAATGTGAATAGCTTCATATAAATTGTACAGCCACTAGCTCTTCCGGCAGATTTACCGGCGCGGCAGATCTGCCGGTCCGGCGTAGTGGGAACGCTGCCTTAGGCAGAATTGCCGGTAGAACGACCGGGCCCGGAGTAAAGTGAACGAGTTTGTGCCGGTATCTGTCCCCCGCTCGCCCCGCTCGTGCTCCCCTCGCCCCTGGATGTAAAATGAAAAGCATGGAAAATCTTTCCCGTAAAATGAATTAGGTGTTGCACAAGCCTATTCTTTAGTAACTTCTCGAATATTTTTGATAAAGTCGGAAGTAGTGAAATCGGCCTATACTTTTTAGGATCCGTCTTAGAGCCTTTCTTAAAGATTGGTAATATTTTCGCAATCTTTAATTGTTCTGGGAAAATATTTTCTTCAAAGCATTCATTAAAGAACAATGACAGTGCCTACGATACACAATGATTTACGTTCTTTTGAAATGGTTGTGACGACTCTTTGTATATTTAAAATGTATAGCCATATAACATAGGCTGTGTCTTATGTGAACATAAATTAGTAGGTACAGTTATATGATAACAATGAGAATGAAAGATAAAAAGGTAGTTAATTTGACACTCACCCTTAAAACCAATTTCCCATATTTTCCTCTACCTCACCCAGCCTGAACATCTGGTATTCACCTTGTCGGCACGTTCACCACATAAATCTTAACTTTCAGCTGAACTGTTGCCAAAACACCGCGCGGCTGAATGCCTTCAAGTTCCGGCGTTCACTTCATTGAAAGGAAACAAGGCGTTAGCAACTATGACTCAGCTTTTTATCTGTAGAAGAAGTAATATGAAATTAATTTTTATTTTAGTTATTTTTATGAATTTAGTACTTAATACGCACTAACTGAAGTGCACGCACCGCAACTTTAAATCACTTGTAGTTATAATTTATTTACTTAAGTATATATTTTTTATAAATATAAAATGACTTTGGTGTGTGTTCCGTCCGATATGATGATGAATATTGTGCGGTCTGAAAGACTTCAGGCGACGGCTGAAGGATCGAGGATGCTGCAGGGGTACCATGGAACTTATTCATTTTGTACATTTATTTTTAGTCCCTATGTTCGTAGTATTTTTAATTTATACACATTTAAAACAGTTACTTGCACCACAACTACCTAACAATCGTTTATAAAGACATTCTGTTCCATACAAAGTTGTCTGGTAGAGATTACCATTTTGCCTCTACCATTTACATTATTTGTATTTAACAGTATGATGGAGCTGTTATTTATGTACATTTGTACAACTGTAAATGGTAGGTAAAATGAAGTGTTGGTTGTATGACGATGGCTGGGGACAGTGTTGAGTCTGTATCATGAACTTCTCAGTAAGTGTAGAGTTGTATTCGTGAGCTCGTAGTGTCCCTGCGGTCTGCAGGTCGCAACAAGTCGTCGCGCCGGCCCGGCGCCGCCACAGGGCTGCCTCTAGCCACCACCAGTCTCTTTATCATGAAAAATTTATCAAATTTCACTTGTGCATCTAAAATTGTCTGAAATATTGAGCATTAAGACCGCAGATGTAAACTTTAATGTTTACTCTTCGATGATCATGACTTTGTATCGATTGAGAGCTACACATAATACACAAGCTATGTATAGCTACATACACCTAGTGCCTATGTACTAATTTATTAAGTAAAATATTGAAATCCTGCTACGCCGCCCTCCGTAGCCGCTTCTTGCTACGACGCTACGAGTCGTAGCACATTGCTACGAGCTACGACGTAGCAGGGCGGCGTAGCCAAAAGCTTTTCGTAGCAGGATGATTTCAGAGTTCAAAATAATTCGACGTACGTCGTTGCTAGTGGTTATTTATAATTTAAATTTAGTCGCTCAAGCAAATGCATCTAATATTAGAAAGCTTCATTTTCTAAATTTGTAGTCATTTGCTTTTATTTGGCTTAAAATCTCCTTAGTTTTAAGTGAATATGATATATTATTAGGAAGTTCTAAAAAATATGCATTAATTTAATACTATATTCATTAGCTAGTGCTAGCTACCCCTACACGTCGTCGCGCCAGACCGGCGCCTCTAGGGCACGCATGCGTCACTCGCCGGCGACTGAATCAGGATTCACTGTGATCACGGCTCATTCACATAGGCACTGATTACAGGGCGGCGGCGGCGGCGGAGGCAGGAGTATAGCCTTTTTGGCTATGCATGGCACGTTTGTTGATGTGGAAAACGATATAGTTACTTAAAGAACCTGAGTTATATGTATGTAATTAATAATTATAATTAACTAGATGTACCCGCGAGCTTCGCTACGCCTTAAAAAGTTTTCCCGTGGGAATTCCGGGATAAAAAGTAGCCTATGTTCTTTCTCAGGGTCTAGACCATATGTATACCAAATTTCATTCAAATCAGTAGTTTTGGCATGAAAGAGTAACCGACAGACACAGTTACTTTCGCATTTATAATATTATATTTAGGATAAGCGAAAAATGAGTGGCTCGCTAACGAGTCACCTCTGACTACCCGTTCGAGGATTACAGTCGTGACTAGTCGTGAGCATATATTATGTATCTAATGAGTATTATAACCACCGACAATATTAAAATTTGTCCTACAAACTTACGGATGTCTTCTTCTTAAGAGGTGCCTACTTGTGTTCTCAGGCCTTGAATGTATAAACCCACCCCTTCGGGGGAAAATGGCACTTACTTACTTACCTTCCCGTTGTATTTTCTATGTCTTTTATAAATATACGAACAACGAACATCAACAGCATTTAATCTGAAATAGAGTGTAATGAATTACAGTGGAAATAAAATTTCAGTAATCCAGGAATAACAACATTTATTTTTCAAATTTGGTACAAAATTATATGGAATTCAAATTTTATTATTCGTTTGTGTACAATTTACTACAGACATCAATAACAGGTATAAATCGGTTCAGATAACTTCCTGTTATCTGAACCTATTTGAAGAGAAGAATATTTGGACACAAAGATCATAGGTTATGTTTAACTTTCTTTATGAGAGTAATTACATATGACATATTGAGGAAATAACTCATTGCGAATTAGGACGTATCACAATGTCACAGGGTGTTGACCGATTGAATCACAATAGTTCAATTTGAGCCTCTATATTTGAGTTTTCATTATTTTTAATCTATTAATCTCTACTACTCTCTAGCGGGAAATCAGACCATTTCGATTCGAAACAAACCAAAATTAATTAAAAAATAGCATGCTTTAAGTTTATACACATTTTCATGTACATTGCTACTGACATTCACATTTATTGAATAAGACGAGTACGATTTATACCGATTATAACATGTTCTTAAATATGGCTTGCTGATTAACCTATGTACCTATGACGTATGAAGTTGCCCGATAGACAAGAGACCCGTGAGACTAGTGTGTGAGGAAAATTACATTTTAAATCTATAAGTCATCACGTCTTTCATCTCTTGGACCACTTTATACGCAATATTACTTGATACTTAGTATATTTTGTGACCAAACTTAATTGGAATGATTCTCGCGCTATTAACAATGGAAGAAAATATGAGCAACAATTTGTTTATACGTACGAAGGATTAGGGAAAGTATAAGTAAGTATACCATATTAGCACGCTTACAATAACGTTTATATCACATTTAGTCAATTCATTAAATTATATAAAAGATATAGTGAAATTTTGCTTTCTTACAAGATAATCTATTAGTTGCACATATTTCTGAGAATAAGCTTTTCATAATCGAAAAGTATACTTACTCTAGTAGTTTAATAAGATTACAAAATACATATTTATGAATTTCACCTACAAACTCCTTTCCATTTCTTTAAAAAAAATCAAAACTAACAAAACGAAAATAACTTTATTTTGTGAATAAAAAAATATTGGCGATCTAGTTCCGCACTAAACTTTTTTAAAGATACCTACTTAAATTATAACTTATTCTAATTATAAAAAATATAATTAATAACTTAAATTAACAGCTCCTAAATAAATAAACATTTGACATAAGATCTATAGTGTAAAAAAATAATTCGGTTATTTGTCGACCCTGTAGAGTTGTAGACAATCTCAAGTGCTAATAAACGTGGAATAGCGACAGTATATACAATTATACAGGGTGCTATTTAGCGTATAGATAGTGAATATGAAAAGGCCAATGCTATGCCATTGTTTATCGACTATACTTAACACAAAAATTGTAATCAGTATACAAGGGAAATCGATTCGGATATTCGAATAATAAAAGTATCTATTTCGAGAGGTATCTAGTATTTAAACATAGACATTTATATAAAAATGTTCTAGATATAACTGCAAAGGTATGTATAATACAGGGAGTATCTACAACTACGCGTATTTACATAATCCTATAATCTGTATTTGAACATTTATTTATCTCATATTGTATTATCTCACAAAATGTACCTAAGATATATTATATTACATACATCGCAAAAATAATCTCGTTTCACAGTTCAGTTATGTACCTGCACACACCTCATGGTCTATAGTTCTAGAGTGGAGACTGCGACTAGATTAAATAGTATTTCTCGTATTGTTGGAAGTACATACCCCATTATTTCACCACGAACACATCTAGAATAAAGGCCCTATTTACTCGATATATACTTACTAATGTATTCGTATAATGTTAAACAGAATCACAATATTGATGATGAAATACCTTGTTATTCTCGAGTAGTGATGGTGAATATCATGAGCTAATGTCCACCAGTCGAGGGAGCCATGTTAGGCCCTTAGACAAGTAACAGGCCTAATGCCACCGAAGAACCAGTGGTCAGACGGGATCCACTGGTGGTCCATGGTCCATGGTCGAACTGATGGACCATGGTCACACTAGACAGATAGGTTAATTGTTTATTTACTAGTCCACGGCCCAACTAATGAGACATGGTCCAACCGGTGGTCCGTGGTCCATCTGCTGGTCCGTGGTCCAACGGGTGGTCCGTGGTCCTACTGCGGCGCGCTGGGGTTGTAGGGCGGGTGCTTCGCGTATGCCTCGTTACAGACCGCCTGGTCGTATGTGGGCGGCAGCGCTGGAAGTACACAAATACATTGTTATTTATCTAGATTTATTGATTATGCAACTACTGATCGTGAGTGTCATCTAGGGGGCTATACGCTTGCTTGACGATTTACCTACGAAGTTTTGGTGCAATCGGTATATACCTACGTTGAATAAAATGTCTTCTTTCCTACTTTATTTTTATTTCCTGTGTCAATACTAGAGAACTTTGTCATTTTCATGGAGGCTTGAATCTATTTTTATCGCTTAGACACGTATTTTGCATACCTATACAATAGAAGGTTTTATCAAGGCGGTATTCAGTGATGCGTGCGTGTCAACAGTAATCTAAGTTCTTATCTGATCTCTACTCGTGTAATCCTATTACTTTCATAGATACGGGATGTACAGTCCGCAAAAGAGATAAATGAAACCACATCCATAACTCTAATTAAAGTCCTCTGAACATGTAATCTAAAATATCAAATACCGAATTATTCAATAGAGTTTGGATGTAGTTATCAATAACAAACACAAATGATTAAATGTGATACAGATACATCTATCTTCTACCATACAGATTTATTATCTTAGTACCAAACTGTTTTCGCTGGTGATGGATAGTAATCTCTTTTGTTGACTGTACAAGGATGTGTTGTACAATACAAGCAATCCGAATATGAAGAGCATTCGTTTTTGTCCTGTATTTTTTCCACATCAATCAATCGATATTGCCATACAGATATATTTTCATGTGCTTATTGCTTTGAGGAACTATCTACATCTATTTCAAGCTCATTAGCTATTGCATTGGAGTAGCATTCTCTACAAGCATACTATTCCAAGTATCTACAGATTCTACAGTGCGGTGTCAATAACCTACAATAAATAATAAATGTTTATGTGCGACTACATACACATTACAAGATACTACAGTTACCTGTTCTCTGCCAGCCGGGCGGGGCCGGTCCATAGCAGACTAAACAAAATAATGCACACTGTTATAGTTACAGAAGATAACAATTGGCCCACGTCAACAGTTTCGTCTTCTATTAATTTTGTTCAGACCTTTTGCCAGTTTTTTTATGTTAGGCTGTATTCCCAGTATGCAAACTGTCCGCAAAGTGCAAAACTACTAAACTGTCAATAGTTTGCCCTACTGACTAAGCAGTCCTAAGCCTTGTTTATGTACTTTAGTCAAGTGGAGAGTAATTTAGTGATGAAATCACTTGTTATTGGCAAAAGAGTCTCTTAGTGACAAAATTTGCCAATATCAAGTAATATCGTAGTCTCATTGCTAACATATCATTCTACATAATCAAAGTGTTGGTCCATCAAACGCATAGCGGATGCTGAAATCATGAATGTTAGAACTTAATTCATAAACAAATGCATTATGATATTGTGATATTTTAGAAAGGAAACAGCTATTCATACCGACATACGTACATACGACATCATACGAAGATAAATCTTTGAATAAATAGTGGCACGTAACTACATATCATTAAATAAACGTTTTGTAACAAGATAGCACGAGTGTTTCCGCAGAAACCTTACAATTTATCTAGAAATGTAAGGATTTATAAAGACTCAGGATGTTGGTTGATGATGCCTAAAAGACGGATGATATAGTATTTATTACTGAGTTTAAAGAGCTAAACATATTTGTTTAAAACTAACAAATAGTACAATACAAATCCATACGGATAAATATCCCCATACTTCAACATTCAAAATATTAAACACGGTTAAAAATATAAAACCAACATTCTATCACGTGTGAGGCTCAATAGTGTAAACATTGCATGTCATATGTACCTACAAGTACCTACCATCGCACATACCTACGTCACTAGGTAACCAGATTAGATACTTTACAAGAGGATTTGTTCACTGTAGCACACTGTAGGTACTGAACCGAAGTCATGAATCATTGGACTGCATTATTATATTTTTATCTGATGCATCGGAAATTAAAACATGTCATGCAATCACTTTATTAATGAATCACAAAAGTATTCTCAATGCTGTAAAGTGCAACGAATGAATTTTTCGCAGATTGATTGTGAATGTATTTCTTTTCAATTTCTTCGAAAGTCTAAACAATTAAATGGAGATTTACTGTCGCTCTGCCGCCGACCGTTTTGTAGACAACGCTATGTTTTTAATGCATTTGATTGCATACATACACGTGGTCATTTTGACAAAGCACAAAAGTGTAATCGCAGCCAACCAAACCGTAGGTTCAGCTGTAATACTATATGTTCTATTTAGATGTTGCCTAGGTGACATGGTGACTATATATAACACAACGATGTCACTGTGTAATGTAATGCAACTCATGCACGACTGGCCGGTCGAGCGACACGCGTGAGCGATCGTGGGTTCAGCACACGGCAGTGCGGACACTGGGTGGATGGGTGACCTACAACTGTCTTGTTTGAGCTATTAGGTCTCTGCTAGACAAGGTGCTAGTGCTAGGACAAAGTTGATAAAAAAATTGAAGAAGAAGAATATTTAAGAATCTAGACTATTCGCGTTGGCATACTAATTTAATATTAGAATTTGAGGTATTTAACCCTATTTTCATCGAGACACCTATCTATTAACAATAACAAAAAGCATTTAAATCGAACCACTTTCGATACAATGCGCATATGGAGATGACTACTTTCTATCATTATCGGACAAAAGTAAGGCCTGTCGTAAGGCAACGTCCTCAGTGGACAAAAAATTTAGCCGTAATCCGCCGCTGTAACTTGTGTAGGGTGAGCTTAAAACTTTGAATACAAGGGACGCAGCCTAAGGATCTTTCAGTAAGTAATCTTTGATAAATATAACCAAAGGTAACTATTAAACCAACTCACCATTAACATCAGGCGCGGTGGGGCCGGCGGGGTACGGGGCCGCAGTGGGGTAAGGCGCCGCGTAGGGGTAACCACCTGTGGGGTAACTACCCCCCGCGGGGTAAGCGGCCCCGGCGGGGTAGCCCGCGGGGTAGGGGGCGGGGGTCATGTTGTAGACGGTGTCTTGAGGCGGGTACGGGGCTGGCGCTGGAAGAGGCAAGATTTTGAGGTTAGTGAGTGTTGGGGTTGGTGGTTTGACGTTTGAGGATATAGGGCTTTAGCACAAAAACTTAGAGTTTGACATCCAGTGTACTTAATATTAAAGCAGCAATGAGCTAAACGATTGGCTGATGGGTACGTCGACACTTTCTTGCAATTGCAGTAGGCGCATTAGGAAACTTGAAATATGAACGAACACATAGAAAACAACATCAGCAGACCTTATATCTATGTAGGTACCTATCGATGGTGAAGGCTCATTTTTCATAGAGGGTGCATACCTATAATAAAATATCAAATCAGTAAATCCAAATGGAATGGAATCCTGCTGTATGAACCTTCGTCACTGCTACCTATACATATTGATACCTACTTGTTGTGTGTGTGTATTAGTTGTATGAGTGATTTATATTATAATAACTTATAACAACGTACGACAAGTGAAAGCGGAGTTCTGTTATCTACCTATAGAATGGCATTAACAAATCAGCCTCTTCACATGACCATTTTAAAACTGCACCTACTATTAAAGCTCACAAAGAACGGAAATGTTAGATATCCTTTTAGTTGATGCTGGTCAGACCGGTTTAAACATTTCAGAATTAAGATAAAGTTTACCATTTGCCTCATTCGTGGGAAATCATCATCAGTACGTCAGTGGCACACGTCATCTACACGTGTGGGTATTATCATCAAATCATAATTCGTTTAGAAATTAGGAACACCTCATTTACACATTTGGATATGTCTGATGTTCTGACGTGAAATCTTTCGATTTGATAGTCCGTTTACGTCTAGTACTTAGGACGACTTTAGTTAGGTATGTACCAGTGAGCTAAAGTCTACACAATAAACTAGGCACGCCCGCCTCTCTTCTACTTACACTTCTGTATCAACAGTTCAATCATTTATAATGTGACAGACAGAACCACAGTCGAGTCGTACAAACTCTTCTTTGTTTACAGAATCGATAAGAGTCAAGTTGTGCCATACGATACCTAAGCTTTAATGGTTTTTATGTCGACATTTGTGACGCTAGTGCTGCAAGTATTTATCATTATGCCAACTCATCTGCATCCGTACCGCAATAGCTTAGCTGAGCATGGAAAGATCAGTCAGTGAGTCACCATTTCCTTTTATTTATTTATAAGATGATAGGCACAGGAAGTATCAAACGAGCCTTCTCTGAGTTATGTACCAACTGTACTTTTCAAGTATAATAATATGTACAATATTCAGCCGACCCTGTGCAGTCAGCGACTTAACCACGTCTACTACCAATCTTATAGGCTAATCCATTCACCACGGTGAAAACTCTGGTGTTGTGTTGGTCACCGACATACTAAAGCTTCCACTACACGTCCGTAGACTGAAGATTTAACAGTTGCGTCCGCTGATGTGCAGTGGAGGCACAAACAGTAGACTTCAGGCCAACTTATAATAGGCGTTAGGTTTTAAAATAGGCATTAGCTTGATAAACATTTTGTACTTATTGTAGAATCGATTTTGAAGAGATGTTACGATTGTTTTAATGTTGAGAACGCAATAGGTACAGTCAGCTGCATAAGTAGCTGTACACTTTTGTACCTTCTCAAACTTACAAACTGCCTATTGAAACATTGACGGTTTGTTATATAGTAAGTTTGACAAGGTACAAAAGTGTACAGTTACTTATGCAGCTGACACCGTACCTACCATAGCCTTTCAAGAGTATTGGTGCTGATGAGCAGATGGAAGTAGGTACAGACCTGGCGAGGCGTACTGCTGCTGGGGGTAGGGCGCGGGCGCGGGCGCGGGGGTGGAGCCCGGGCCGGGGGGCGGGGGAGGGACCACCGCCGCTGCGAAACACATATCATATTACTATATATTGACAATAGGAGTTATTAGGGCTCCCACACAAATCTACAAATTGGCATCGCATCGCAAAAACATCAATGTGTTTGGTATGGAGTTAGCTGACGCCCTGGATTAAGGGTCTGCAATAGGGAATCGAGGGTTGGCATTGTCATAGAATTATGTAGTAAATGATGCTCTACAGCCTTGAAAAAAATCACACAGGTAGTTGAAGAGTCTAGCTAGGTGCTGAATCATTCGAATTTAAGTAAATGATTATGGATAACTGTAAATTAATTTCAGAATATCAAGAAAAACCAGTCAATCACACTCCCGTATTGTAACAACTGTGTCGTAATTATAAAGAATTTTCATATGATTTTTATCATATTATAAAGTTAAAGGCTTGGACTAGGCGCTAAATACCTTGTTTTTTAATAAACACACACTTATTTTGTGTAAATTAATCCCAAACTTGAGCAATTTTTTTCCCTCAAATCTTCATACAAATATCTATGGCGGCTTTCTGTGTTATAAAATCATAAACACAAGTGACGTTTGACTCAGTTGGCCGCTGGCCTCCAAAGAAGGGTCACGTCGGTTTAGGCAGCACTGACAGCTCGCGATCTTATCGTGTACAGATACAAAATCACTGCACATTGGTTGTCATTGCACTTTTTCAACTTTTATGACACCAACATAATTTGATTTGAAATTGAGGAAGCATAATTCTTCCAGTATATTCAATACATTAAATTAAATTAGATAGTGTGCAATATTCTCGTGATATTGATTGATTTTGATTTGATTTTTAAAGTTCTTTATTAACATAAAAGGTTGATACATTTTTTAAAGTCTAGTGTACATTTTATTCCTAGGCTAAAAATATCTTAAATTCTAATGTTTTACAAGACCTGTCGGTCTTTTACAAAACTTATGGCATGAGGTAAGTATATATCAATATAATTAAGATTTAATTTATTTATTTATAAGACTACATACGTATTATAACAGCTATGCACGTTTTGGTTAAACGATACATTTTATGGGCATTATCGAAGTTAAATATTATTATATAGAAAAGATACATATTGTTTACGTACTTACATAATGTAACTGCTTATAACTATTTTAACATACATTTAACTGATTACTTATATCTAGGTATCATGAACAAAGCAATAAGGCATTTATTAGTACCAACTCACTCGGCTTTAAAACGTAAAGTTGAGGGTAGATACGCAAACAACGCAGTGAGCGAGCGTCGCCGCGCTGGCTGGTGCCGAGGACCGCGCGTGACGTCAGAGAGCGTAGTGATGGGGTAGCTTCGTTACATATTTATATCGATTACTTAGCTGAGGTCGGGTTTTACCTAACTTTGCGATTAATTTGTTATCATTATGGTCTGCATTTATATAGAACTTTTTTGTTGTCTTAGTTATGAATTCTTTAATGGAGGGAAATTTAATTTTTGTATGAAGTTTCATTAAATTGTGAATGTATAATCTCGTGATATTACAGTCTCGTAAAGGTCTGATGAGGAGCAGGAATATAGCGAATGGATCTAAGTGATGACAATACGCACGAACATTAGGTTAGGGATCAAAAATACAGTCTCTTGGTGCTGGTTGAGGTATGGTCTCGTGAGGATCTGATGAGGGCAGTAACACGGTGGTGGCTCAATTTTATTTCAAAGATGTTAATAGCTAAAAGCATCGAGTTTGGGCTATTAAGTATGTTTTCCAGAGAGAGAGAAAGAGATTTTGTTTTTCCTCTGGATGTGTTAGGTTTACTGGGTTTACTAAGTTCATTCTGTTAATGGCATCAAGTTGTTATGTGTTCATAAGTAATAATTATTTATTAACAAAATGCTGTTGATTCTCCACGAAAATGTAAAAATAAAAATAAAATAAATAAAAATAAATTCGTAACGTAAAATTGTCAATGACGGAATTTCTTCTATAGACAGTAGCCACAAAAAAAACAAACGATAGATGGCGTGATTAGAAGATAAAGATACATTTTTTCGACACATAGACAGCAACAACAAAAAAAATACAGATTTAAAGAAAAGAAACACATACTTATACAAAACAACAAAGAAAAAAAAGGATACACATCAAAATAACTGGAAAAAATATAAGCCCCAATTTACTTGTGTGGGACAGGGAGTACCATAATTATTTTTTTGGGGTACTCCCCATCTATGCGAAATATAAGCTTGATATCTTTACCCGTTTCTGAGAAAAAGGGCGGTGACAGACAGTCAGTCAGACAGACGGACAACAAAGAGATCCTATAACGGTTGCTTTTTTTCTTTTGACGTTCGAAACCCTAAAATTAAGTAAAAATATTATGCTGCCAAAAAATGTACTTACAGGTATTGAAAAAGCGGTATATAAACAAATTATACCAGCAGAGGGTTCACCATTTAGCTGAATGTTACTTAGAAAACGGCCTTGAGTGGCGGTCAAGTTGGTCCCCGCCTGCGATACCTACTTTCCATTAACATTGGGACTCGTTTTCATGTTTTTAGCGTACAGTCAGGTTTTTAGTTTTTTATAATTGTATTTTTTTATTTGTAACTTTTTAGTTGTTTTTATTTTATGAAATTTTACGTCGGTAGGTAGTTCATGATAATTTTTTATTTCAATAATTTTGGTGTTGTTATTTAAATACCTTCAATATGCATATTTTTGTAATGTGAAAATCAAGTCCTTTCATTTGATACCTTACACGGCAAAGTTGAATTATTATTTTTTCGATCATCACGTTATGTCCTCAAGAGGGCGCTATGTACATTTTAATGGAACGTCACATAGCCTATAGCCATCGCGCCATCAATACGCTTCTAACAATACCTCATACATCAAAATCTATCAAGCCGTTTAGGCTACAGGAGGGAACAAAGAAACAGACAAACATACATATATACATACATACAATCAAAAAACATTACCCTCCTCCTTCGGCAGTCGGGTAAAAAGGAGTAAGACAGGGGGTCATTCTGAACTTTTGCTCTACGAGTTTTGGAAATTAACAAAAAAAACCTTTTTCATAGAAACTTTGTTGGACATGTGACTTTTTACCATGGAAAACGAATATTTTTTTTCGCGAATTTGCAAATCTCGTAGAACAAAAGTTGTTCAGAATGACCCCTTGAGTCATCCCCTTTTGGCTTAGTATAGCCCTTTTGCGACACTATGTATTTACTTTGCTTTGTCGTCGGGGTTCAGTTGGCTGGAGGATGCCCGAAACTTATTATCTACACTTTAATACTTGTAGTTACCTTTCTACAAGTAAATACCACATTTGTTTGAGAAAGCTAATCGGGTTCCGAGTATAGAGTAAAGTGGCACCCCTATTAATTTCTAATTTCTACTCTTTCCTGGTGCCTACCAGTGTAAGTAAGAATTATACTTACTTACCCTAAAATCACCCAAAATGTACTTGAACATAATTGTCAATAAAGTTGGCGAGTAAAAGTTTATCGACCCACTGTGCAAACTTACATGTGTGCGTGTCACTGCGTGTGCTGTGTGAAGAGCATTGAAAACCCAAAATTGGCGCGGCACGTCACCCTGTACGGGCCCTTAACACATAGGCTACTTTTTAAGGCGAAGTTAAGCTCGCGGGAACAGTAAGTTTATCTATAAGCACTACGTGTAGATAGTTAGGTACTTGTTGAAGTGTAAAGGTTATACAGCCATGAGGCGGCAGATTTGGCAGATTCAAAAGTTTTGCAAATACTATAGGTACTACAAGCCCAGCAATGTACGTTTACTAAATACTAGCATGAATCGGCCTTAAGGGTGAGGCCAGACGAGCGTAATTTTGTGAATTGTGAGTCGCGTATTCTGATGCGCGGGGTCAAGGGGGGCGGGGAAAGTTACTCGCTCCCCTCGTCCCCGCGCACATACTTCTGCCGGAATACGCGATTCACAACAACACACAAAATTATGCTAGTCTGGCGTCACCCTAAGTCTCCTCGCTCCTCTCACCTGTGAGCACGGTCCCGCGCGCGCGGCGGCGGCGGCAGCAGCACGCCAGCAGCGCGGCCGCCACCGCGATCCCGATGAGGATGTACAGGATCGACATCAGACCCATGCCCAGGAACGACGACTCCTGCAGGTCACAGGGGTGTTAGTGTAGTCAAAGGAGGGTTGGAATCAATCAGGTAATTTTAGGAAGTGAAAAAGTAAACAAATGACTTCTTCAACACATTGAAGCAGAGTCTGAGCAGTGTCCTAACTATAAGTATTTGCAAGGCAGTGGAAAAATGTCTTTGTGTAGCCTGCAATATCTCTTGCAGATTATACAAAGACCTGAAACCAGGGCCAATGACTTAATTATACTATACACAGGCCCAGTTAGCTCTTCTCAAGTCAACTCTTGCGGGTTGTAAAATTCAGTACACTGTCAATACATTATTGTTTAATAATAATAAATGATGACTATACAAACACATGCATGGAGCAGCATCACACAAAGGCAGTCTGCATCATGCAGGCATTGTTGTGCAGTTAGCTGATACTGATGTGCCTTGTCAGGGATATTCTAGAGGCTACACTTATTGTCTGAAGAGGAGGTTGCACTCAAATAATGATACAATGATGATATCAAAAAAAGCTCTAGAGCTCTAGTTCTATTCTACATTATACAACTTCAGACCAGGGTGCAAGTTAAAAGTGAAATAATCATAATTATTATCAACAGCTACATATTTATTTACAAGCACAAATAAACAGTGATACCAATTAAGGTGCCCTTTAACTACAGCAGTTTTGGTCCTCACTAGCAAGAACCGACACTCACCTAATGTCACCGAGACCTCCTCACTCAGCACTGCCCAGTGACAGCACAAACAAAAAACAATTGTTTATTATTAGTTAGTAGTTCACATCAGCATTCACGGCGCGCGACTAATGGCGACCCGGTAACGCACTGACCATAACAGAACACATCCAGTCCAAGGCCCCGCTTACCTTGTGGAAGTCGTCGAATTTGTGGTTTTTAAAGTCGTCGAAATCGAAATCCTCGTCACTATGATCGCGGTGAAACATCGTGATCACTGGCACATGCACATCACTTGGCACACTACACTCGACTGTCTAATGCAGAAAACACCGTGTTTGTTAATTTTAAAGACGTGAGTCATCGGCGAAGCCCGAGCGAGGGGTTTTACCGAACGATTCACAAGTGCCCTCAGCTGTGATAAGGAAAAATGCAAGCCAATAGAACCGGTTTCCAGCTGGACGGAGCGTATCGTGTGGCTTAGCTAGATCATTATAGGAAGTACCTATACGTTAAGATGCACAAAACAACAGTGACCTTCAGCCTTTAAATTTGTTTGATAAAAATAAAAATATTAATTTAATTTGCGATATCGGCAAAACAAAGACCACAGACAAAAGATAAGGCAAATTTTGACATTGACACCATTTTGGGCTAAATCCTTATTATTCTGTGCTTGTCTTTCACTGAACGGACCCTTTGTCATACGACCTCAGAACACGGATATTTATGATCTCCGAATATTCACAGATCACATGGTCTAGTGCTGAAAAATACTTATAATGTGTTATAACTTAATATTTATTTTTATTCTAATGTTTATTCCAAACTTAAACCGTGTCTACTGACAATCTCTGAGTCTTGTTACTTGGATAAATGGTGATGGAATTTAATTATTAAAAATTATTATATCTTATAATCTTAATGCTTCTTTCTGTGAATGTTGGATTGCTTCTATCGGAGTTCAGTGGTGGCGTAGCCAGCGCAGACTCTACCACACTCTACCCCACCCTCATCAGAATAATACCAATGAACGGACTTGTAGTGCCGTCTGATGACAGTTCTGACTCAGACAGCTGACACTTGACAGATAGGGTAAAAACATAACCTCAAACTCACCTCAAAGTAGTTTTTCAATAATTCCTTCAATATTCCTTGAGTTAAAGCTATCACTTGACTGAAAATGTATATAAGTTCGTTGCTACGTGTGCTTCCTCAATGCAAAAGTACACTGTCGTGTTCGGTGATGTGGCTGCACGTCGATGCAGCTCTGAATGCCGCTGTGAAGAAGACCTCCGCAGCTGGAGGTAGAATCTCTATTTACGGGACTCCTATACGGTCCTTATTTTGTTGTAAATGGCTAAATATATAACACTGAGGTAGACGACCGAATGGCGTAGTGGTTAGTGACCCTGACTACTGTACCGAAGGTCCCGGGTTCGATTCCCGGCTGGGGCAGATATTTGTTTAAACACAGGTATTTGTTCTCGGGTCTTGGATGTGCCCGTAAAATGGCAATAGGCCCGCCCCCTATTACATTGGGACTAACAGAACACTCTGGCGAAAAGTGGGTGCAGCAATGCACCTCTGCCTACCCCGCAAGGGAGTACATTAGTACAAGGCGTGTGTGTTATATAACACTGAGGTTCATGAAAAGAGCCTCGTTGAATAACATATAGCATGGAGTTATAATCTACCTACCTACTAAGATTCATGTCCCTATTTTACTGGGCAGTCGGCGAAGGTACACCACGGTGACTAGCCTGTACTTTAGTATCTACACTGAAAATGTTTCCTTTTACAATTATTATACTGCTAACATTCTAATGATAATGTTCCAGGTGTGATGGGTCTGGGCAAGGGCAAGAAGGGCAAGCTGGGCAAGCTCGGCGCGGCGGAGAAGAAGGAGCTGCCGGTGGAGACGGACCCCGTGAAGCTCGTCACCCGGGTCTGCGGCTCCAACATACTCACCACCGGGGAGGATGTTGTGGTGAGTAATGAAGTGGATATTGTAGAGGCAAATAAATGAAAAAAGTTAGTTATTAAAGAATTATTTTTACCATAATCCATCACGTTTCCATTGCTGGGCATGGGACTCCTTTCTTATGTTTTCAATCCTATTTTAAATTTATATGGTGAGACCAATACATAGTTTTATGTTTGAGACATGATAGTGATAGCTGATTACAGCACTTGTTATATGGGTGAAATCGCCAAAATTTGTACGTAACAAAAGGGAAACGTTAAAAAAATGTTACAAAAAGGAAATATTCGGACTCGAACACACTACTATGAATAAATAAATCAATTTTTATTTAATCAGCTCTACGGCGAAGCGAAAAGGAGGGTTATGATTTTGACCGGTATCAATTCAATAATTAAAACACGTACTTTCGTAATTTTTGAACAAAAATATTTAAAAAATATATATATCTATGAGGTTTTTTTTAAATTATTTTGGTTGTATTGAATTATTAATTATTTTGGTATTAGGTATCATATCACTAGTTAGGATAATTGAAATTAAACTTCTGTACAAATTATATGTTTTTGTAATTTATTAGTTTAAAAAATGTCATCACATTCTTGTCAGTCTGAATGTGCCATTAGCTTTCCTTTTTGTAATGTTACAAAGAAAATTGTAACAAAATGGAACAAAAATTCTTACATTCATAAGCTAAAAATATTTTAACACACGTGGATTTAGTTTTCCGAAAATTTGACTAACTGAATAGTAAACAGACTGAAATTGTGATTTTGCGTGCAGGAATTACTTTGTAAATACTTTCCTTTAACTTAATTTGTCGGTTGTTACAAAGGGGAACACTGAAAAGTCTTTTTTCTTCCGAGTTCACTATAACTTCGATAACGACTACAAACAAAATGGCGGAGACGCGACACTAACGCCACTTCTAAGAAAACTTTTGCTCGTGGTGATGCCAGTAAAATAATTTAGATTTAATACTATTTTATACAAAAAAATACTCTTACAAAGAGCATAACAAAGAAATATGATATTTTTATTAAGATTTAAATTGATGTAAATTTCAATAACCACTGTACAAAATATGATAAAATACAAATAATTTAATACGTTACTTATTCTACTAATATGATTTACCAAAATTTTCTATGTGAAGTTGTTATATTTTTCTCATTTAGAAGGTTTTAGTGCAACCAAGAGAAATGGACAAAAAATGTAAAAATTTTGGCGATTTCACCCATATTATACTCTGTCCATTATATTATTGGTTTTTTGACATTCCAAATCCCATACCTATTTGACGACTGCAAAGAAAAACCAACTTTACTTACCAGACATAAGGAAACGTCTAAAATACAATAACGTAGTGGAAGCTCTATACGAGTAGTAGGTACTTACTTGCTTCTTGCGGTACACAACACAATTTATTGTTATTGAACAATCTCACAACTCTCATTTCCATCGTCCTCAGCTGAAGCCAGACAGCGAGTACCCTGAATGGCTGTGGACGTTGAACACCGGCGCTGCGACCCGGCTCGAGGACCTCGACCCCGAGTCCAAGCAGTACTGGCAGCGAGTGCGCGCCGAGGGGATGCGGAGAAACAACCGACTGAGGAGTCTGCGGAGGTTCCAGTGATGTGCGGGTTTGGGGCAGTTGTTGAGCGTTTTGGGATAAGACTGCTTTGTAGTTTCCGCGATGTGACTAAAACCATACTACATTAAATAGATAAAGGTCAGGCTTCTAAACTAGTTAGTAATAATATTTTATCTGGAAACTGTATCAAAGTTACGGCAAATCAATGAATCTGAAATGTAGCCATGCACCGCTAAACTGAAGGATATATGATAAGTTTAGATCAGTCTCCAGTCAGTCTGTAGAAGACAATCCCAAATGTTACAATGTGTAAGTACCTAATTTAAGTAGTCATAGGTAAATTGTTAATAAAATTATTATAAATTTAAATTAAATTATGTCTTTTAATAAAATCACATTGTAGAATACAATAACAAAACTTTATTCAAAATCAAATTCACTTAAAGTTACCTACACATACAATACACAGTTCAATACATCACAAAGACTAACAATAATTTAACGAAATTTTACCTATTCGAAACTTTGTATTCAGTAAAGCTTTAAAGAAATGGTAAGTAAATCAGTCTTTGCTTATTTATGTGTTATTTTGATTTACAATTTTATCATCTTTGGTAATTTTCTTATACAGCTTTTTAGGGGCTTATTTCATAGTCTTCAGGTAAATATCTACATATCTAGAACACAAGTGTTCGAATTTCAGTAAGTAAGTAAGTAGGTTTTATATTTCATTTCACGGGGAAAGACATCTGATACAAACAAAAACTACGCTTATTCGAATGTAATAGGGGTTCTGTCAGATATCTTTCCCCGTGAAACAAGGTATAGTGTAATACTAGAGACAGTCCATGGCGTCCGCGGCCACGACCATGGGCGGCACCCACGGCGAGTGTCGCGCGCCGAACGAATACGCGCGGGGACTCTGCGGACAAATGTAATAATTATAACACGTGGGGACATCTCACACACGGACATCCGAACCCAAACTGGGCAGAGCCTGTAATATGGGTAAAGGACAGCTGATATATCTACTTAAACAGATACATAATATTATGTATTATACCAGATACATAATGTGTATTATGTTTTAAACACAACATAATATTATCTATTAAACACAACATACTTAAACATTAAATTTAACACCCAACACCTCGGGTGCAAATCGGGTAAGTAGGTACAAAATATCTCACATAAAAGAGTGCTAATGCCTGAAATACAGGTCTCTACTGGCCTAGTTCAAGCACAGATGCAGAATGTAATAGGTATAAGCTTATTTCTGAATTAAGATTCAGTGGTATAAATATAGAAGAAGCGAAAGTACGAGTATGTCGGGATCGTGGCATGTGGAGGTTTACAGACTCTGCCAACCCTTCCGGGAGACAGGTGTGAGCATATAATATATTATGTACCAGCTGTTCCCGCGAACTTCGCTTCGCCTTAAAAAGTTTTCCCGTAGGAATTCCGGGGTAAAAAGTAGCCAGTGTCCTTTCTCAGGGTCTAGACTATATGTATAAGTAGGAAATTTTACCAAATTTTATTTAAATCCGTTCAGTATTTTTGGCGTGAAAGAGTAACAGACAGACAGACACAGTTACTTTCGTATTTATAATATTAGTTAGGATGTATGTATTATTAGTATTATTACCTTCTTATTATTGTACAGGTTGGGCGGGTAGGCGGCGGGGCCGGGCGTGCACTGCCCCCAGCGCCTCGCGCGCCGCGCGCCCAGACTGAAGCGGGGCGGACTAGGGGCAGAATGAGGGTCGTTAGTGAGCTCATTTACGAGAGATTTTATAATTTATTATAATGAACTATTTAGAAGGAGTAGAAGGTTGCTCCTCACTATTTATATTCTATTATGGTTAGATTTGCCACGCAGCTCTCAGCAGTTTTTGCACAATGGATCCAGAAGGGCTAGCACGGGGCGCAATTAAGATGTGGTAAAAGTTCTCCGTCGCGCTCGCTCTTGAAGCTGCGTGATGTCAGTGAGCGCGATGCAAAACTTTTGTCACGTCTTTGCTACCCCTTCAGGTCATCTGGTGAAGTATTTTATGGCCTGCACCTCTATGGCATTAGGTTTGGATTAGAGTTACTTTGTGTCCATTGGATAGCATTTATAGGCCCACTTATTCGGTCCATCCATCACCACAGCTACACACAAATACGCCGAGAGTTAAGTACATGAGCTCAAGTTGCCATGTTACCCAACTAAATTAACGCTCTGATTTTGACAATAGAATATGAACGAAGTCCAAGTGTTCTATCAAAAGTGACCAGGTTCAGCTAGTCTCGTACATCCGACAGTTTCCCTTTATCACTAAATTAGTCTTATAAACATCAAATATGCAGAGAGTTAGGTATCTATAGGTATATATGAGCTCATGTTGCCCCAATTTTGACACTAGAATATGAACGAGGTCCAAGTGTCCTAAAGCCGACAGCACTAACCTAGTCTTATAAACGTCCTGGTCCCGCTGGTAGTAGGCGGCGGGTCCGGGCGAGGCCCACGCCAGCCCCGCGCGGACGCTGCGCCGCGCCAGCGAGTAGGCGGGCCCGCCCAGCGAGGGCCGGAGACAGTAGGCGTTGGGCGCCGGCCCGGAACGCTGGGATTTCAGGTGTAAACTTTAGTTAAGGCGTTACTGGGGCTAACTAGCGCCGCAACTGCTATGCTAAATGAATGCGAAGACTTATGTAGTTATGAATTATAGCTAGAAACTTGGTAAGTAACTAGGTACATACCGAGCTTTTGTAGGTTACCCACAAAAGCTCGGTACTTACCTCTTACACAAATAATTAAACACTACAATACAAAGAATCGAATCAGAAATTTAATTACTACAAATGAGGAATGGTAGTACGCAAGTTAACTGAGATTATTGCTGCTTCAAGAGTGCAATAATCTGAGATATAGCAATAAACCAACAACCATTGGAGTAGCAGAGTTCCCGAGCACAGACGACAAAGTGACAAACCCGTAGCGTACTGAAATTTAACCAGCGAAACATTAAAACATCCAGGCCCACCTTAAACTCCCGTCCCTGTAGTCGCGCCCCCAGGCTGTAGGCGGGGGGGCGCGGGGCGCACGGGGGCGCTCGCTCGGGGGCGTACGCGGCCGGGCCGGGGGTGCGGTGCGCGGCGGTGCGCCCGCACAGTCTGTGGGGGCGGGAAAACATACAGTCATCATAATAAAGTACCTAATGCATAGGTGTAGCGAAAGTAAAGCCAAGTCAGAGGCCTTCGGGCAGCTTGAAAACATCTGACAGTCGGGTCCACTTAAACGACGTAAATATCGTGTTTATGTGTAGAGCCCTCATGTTCGTAAGTTATTACTGAAGTGTGCGGCCGCACAGTCTGTGGGGGCGGCAAAACATACAGTCACTATGATAAAGTCAAAAGGCAGTACACAATGGCCTATGTTGGCCCACTATAGGCGATTGCCATTGTGTACTGGGGGTAATGGCATATGATGGCGGACAAATTATTAATCGTGGTGCGCAATCGGGGACTTGTCGGTTTTTTGGGCACACTTTAAAGGAATCGTGGCGTAGCGTTACCTGTGGTGTTCACTCAGTAGCCCATTGTACCTACATACAGTTCTGTAATACTTGTAAGTAGAATGTAAATACATAAATAGACTTCCATCGCAAGTGGTCTGCCAGGCATCAATGAGCCATGCGCCATTGTGTGAACACCAAGTGATCGTGGCCTATAGTTGTGCATTGCAAGGCGTTGTCCATCACAGGCCATTGTGTCCTGGAGCCGAGGCGCAGAGGGTCTCCACTAACGTCCGCCACTCTCACCTATACTTCTTTGACTGTACTTCTGGCTTCGCTCCAGCTAAGGCCAGCGGCTCGTGTCATGCTTTCCACGCTTCGGTGCCGGAGTTCAGACAACTAGAGTCATTCTAAAAACGTCTCCATAACGTCATACGAATCATCTTATCTGAAATGAGGTATAAATCTAAATAAGTATATTCTATCCACAGCAGTTGTTGTGTGACATACCTGACGCCGAGGCTCCAGGCGGGCGCGGTGACCGGCCCCTCGCGCGTCATCTTGTCGATCTTGTAGACAGGACCCGGCCCCAGCGCGCGCAGCCCGCGCAGGCCCTGGAACAGAACAATAATGTAATGTTGAGTAGACATACTTTTTTCACGACATGTTGCATGAATGGAGCCTCTTGGAGTGACGTGTCAACTGTATGTTCAGTATACTTACTTATACCTACCTACCTACGTTCGGCAAATCTTCGACAGTCAGCATACCTGACTGATAATAAAGGCTCCGAGTTTCTACAAAATTAAAACCTTTTTATGATGAAGTGATAGCCTGGTAGTCTTAGACAAGTAAACCACCTGGTAGTAGATGGGAGGGTCTCTAGCTCTCTGCTGGTGTCTAAAGACAACACCTTATCAGCCTATTGTTAACTAGTAACGCATCCCAAAAGAAAGCGTTACGTAGGTATACCTAGGTAAGTAGGTATAAAACCCCTTTTAAGAAACTGGTTTCCTAACTTCGGTTTGGTTCGTGTTCTGGAGTGGAGACCGCGACTATATAGGCAAACGTAGTGTGGGACGCCCTCCGGCTATATGGAGTGACGACTTGCGAAAGGTGACTGGTTATGATTGGTTGCGGAAAGCTATAGATCGCATCCAGTGGCGTGCTTTGGGAGAGGTCTACGTCCAGCAGTGAACTGCTTTAGGCTGATGATGATGACCTCCGGTTGCCTATACGGTAGAACCTAGGTCCCCTCGGCTCTTTATCTCACCTGTCTGCCCCCCATGGAGTACATGGGCGCGCGGTACCGCGAGGGGTCGTGCTTGGGGTACCCCACCGTGGGCGGGAGCAGGAACGCGCCTGGGCCCGGCCCTGGAAACATCACTTGTCATTTAATACCTAATTTAAGGCCCTGTAAGCAAAACCCGTACGAGCGGACGCTCGTACACGTTTATTTCCCTACCCTTATAGGCTTAGGGTAGGGAAATAAACACGGAACGACGTGCCACTCTCACGCTCTGTCTGTTTTTTTTATGAATTGATAGCTACGCTCCAGGCAATGATTTCAAAAGGAAGGATACGCCCGTCAGAACGTTTTCTCAAAAGAAAATGGCAACCGCGCGCTGGCCCTAATTCATACAAATTATGACGGATTTATAAGATTTTAGGGCCAACAAGAGGGTTTCATTTTCTAGAGCGGTTGGGCCTGTCCTTACGCTAGTAATATAAAAGTCAATGGCTCCAGGGGAATCGCCTTGCCTTAGATGTTGTTGTCGCGTCTATTAGGTTTACACAGATGTTTGGTGGTAATGGTTTATGAATGTATGGTGAGTTCTCGAGTGTAGACCACGAACAGGCATACGCAGCGTGAGACAGGCAGCGCCCTACTTAGGCCCGGGTCTCCTATTACGCGCCATAGATCGCGTCCAGCGTCAGGCCGTAGGCCGCGTCACGATGCTCACTACGTCTACGCGCCAACGTCGGCGTGTGAGGGAGACCGCATCAGTACATTTCTATAGTGAGCATCGTGACGCGGCCCACGGCGCGACGCTGGACGCGACCTACAGCGAAAATAGGAGACCCAGGCCTTACCGCTGGATCGAAGACCTTAGGCGGGTAGCCGGTAGTGGTTGGATGAGGACGGCCGAGGAACGAGTGTTGTGGTGCTCTTTGGGAGAGGCCTAACTATGTCCAACAGTGGATGATTATTGCGGAGAGTTACTTACCCACAGGACTAGCCATTTTAGAGGTTTATATTTACAATTTTTATTAAATTAATAAAACTCCTTATTGTTATTACTTAACAGATAATTTGGAAGATAATTGAAAATATTTATTACAATAATTTAGACATGGATAGGTTGGCCACAACTTTGATTGATGGATCCAAAAACAAAAACAAAAGATGAAGAAAAAACCCACTTCTAAATGTCTGTTTTGTCTGTGCTTTTATAAAAAAAGGTTGTATGTTTTGACCTCGAGACCCTACCACGAAAACCTACTACGACGACGACGGCATGACGACGGCGACGTAACGTTGGCGTAGCACCGAAAATTGTTTAAGTATTCATTTTATTTACTACAGTCGTTTGCAATAGAAACCAACAATCATGTAAACAAATATGGCGGACTGACATTGACAGCGTATTGTTTATGCCCATAGTGATGTCATAGTGTTCTAATTAGATTAAATATATAAGCCATAGACTATAAAATAAAACTGATTATATATAAAAAAAAGTGTTTATTAAAACAAATTTAAATCTTCGTCTTCGTCATCATCACTATCAGAAAGGTGCGTATTGCGACGTATAAAAACGAAATGTATAATTTCACATTAATAACGTTCACAACATATAATGAACGTTACGTATAACAACAAAATCTATATTTTCATAAGGTATAAGATTCAATTGGTATAACGTACATTTTATATAATATCAAAATATATAATACTTACGAGGACTAATATCAATTCGTATAACATACATTACGTATATCGTTTAAAATATATACTATCATTTAGTATACAGTTCATAAAACATAAAGCAGAGCGCAGCGAAGCGGAGCGGAGCGTTCCCCCCACATAACATCAATGATAATGAAAATACGATACGACAATCTTCTATACTTTTTGTGCATTATACATTATGATAATTATATCCGTTGTAGAATATATGTTATAAACGTTATATATTATAAACGTTATGCATTTTAATCGTTATATCAATTGAAATTATACTTTTTGAACGTTATTCTTTACGAAATTATGTATTTAGTAATTATGCCTTTCGTTTGTTATGCACAGTGATCGTTATACTTAATAAATTTATATCATATGGGCGTATACCTTGTGAATGTTATACCATTCGTTTTTATACCTCGTATTACTTACCCCTATCAGAAGTGTCGCCGGTGACCGTAATTATAAATGGAACCACTATGTCATCGCTTGCCATGTCTAAAATGCCGTCGAGCTTTTTCATTTCTTCCTCTTCCTTTTTTCGTTTTGGTTAATTATATTAAGCTCTTGATTTTTTTTTAAATTGTATTCAAATAATATTAAATTAAAATAATTTATTAAATTAAAAATAAAAGATAACTTCAGATTACGAACAACACTAACTTTTCAATGACTTATAGAGTTCGATGAGTAAAAAACTAAGATGACAGCTTGTCAAATACTTCGAAATTTGTACGTTGCAAATGTTTTAACAAATTTAACTTATAAATACAAGTTAAATCGTGCTGAAGATAATGTGTGTTGACGACGAATGCTGAAAACAATACGCACCGCGGTAAACAATGCCAAAAGCGGCCATGTTTATGCTGCGCTAAACAGATAGCGCTTGCGTGACCAATTCCGCCTGGGTCTTATTTTTTGTGAAAATTTGATTGTTTTATTTACCTTTTTTCTGTTTAAAATCATGATGATTACGCTTATTTTGTTCATGTACATAAGTTATTAACTAGTTTTAAGTTCAATAAAGAGATATTGATGATTGTGCAACGTTAGAAATTACTTAGTAAAATGTAAGGAAAATTGTTATAACTTTTTAGTTTATGTACCTAGAGTAGGTGTGTTTTATTTCCCTGCTAGACTATTTAGTAATTAAGTTGATTAAAACATTAAAATGTACATAGGTTAAGTCTTTATAATAAATAAATGCGTTTGAAACAGTAAAGGGAAGCAAAAGAGGGCAATAAAAAATGATCAAAAAACAAGGTTCGTCTGTGCGGCATAGCTTCGAGGTAGCTAAGCAACCATTTCGCTAGGTAGAAATCGTACTACGCCAGCCGAACAGAGGAACAACAAGAAGACTAGAAGAAGCCTGAAAACACTTCTGCCTCCCTTTCTGCTCACTTTTCAAGAAAGAAACTGGAGTTTTACTTCTGCCCCGGTCACCTACCTAAGCCTAGGTATTCAACAACCTTAGAAGCAAGTTCAAGTGGATTACGGCCATCGGTTATCTTCGTTTTGCAACTGTAAGCAATCCGCTACAGTTCATGGTCCTTCGAGTGCCGGATTCTGCAACCAAGAAGCTTCATCGAAGAGGAGGAGACCAGCAGCTGAAGAGGAGGAGAATCAAGCCTATAAGCGATTACTGGGAGTAATACGCTGTGAAGAGGACGATTCGAAGCCTACGCTGATGCGATTACGTTGCCACTCTATCGGCTCGTATATTGCTAAGCGTCCCACAGAAGAGGCGGAGTGTTCGAGAAACTACGCGCTCAGCGCGGTTGCATTACGTAACACCTTGACGTTGCGTATTTGCAATTAACGCTTTAGAAGCGGTGCGGTCGATTGAAGTAGACTGCCTTCGCCTTGTACGTGAGAAGATCGCCGAGGGACATCAAGTGGAGCCCACATCAAGCAGAACGGCGACATGATGAACACACGAGCGAAGACCAGTCGGAACACGACCCCCACCGCTGAAGGGAGAGCCGTCGAAACTCGCGAGAGAGAAGGCACAACGAACAACTCGCCGGCAGAGTCAGCATCGACAGCAACAACCGACGCCACCAGATCCACGGAGGCCACCGGCACCACGGGCACGTCCGGCACCACGGGCACGTCCGGCACCACGGGCACGTCCGGCACCACGGGCACGTCCGGCACCACGGGCACGTCCGGTACCACGGGCACGTCCGGGGCAACGGGAACCTCAAGAACGTCAAGAAACTCAGCCAAGTCGACTGCCAAACTCGACGAGCCGGCCAGCAAGCGAAGTACCAGCAACAAGCCAATGGAGAGAGAGATGACTGCACCGACCCATCACGAGAAGAGGGCCGGGTCAGAGCACACTGTGGTACCTCGAAGGAGGCCAACGTCGCACGCCTCGACATCGAAGACAATAAGAAGAAGGAAGGAAATCGAACAGATGATCGAGATCAAGCGACAAGAAGCGAAGAAGGCGCAAGCTGAACAGGAGCTAGCCAAGATGAGGCTGGAGCTGATTCACCTGGAATCCGAGACAGATCTGAGCGACCTGGAGGAGGACAACGACGAGCCTCATGGCCAGGCCGGACGATCGAGCCATATTGACAAATGGGTCGAGGAATCAACAGCGAAGCGCTTCACTTCACTTCCAACATCACACGTGGAAGCTCACACATCGGCAAGACGACACGAGGGGGAGCGACTGGAGTACGGAAGATACTGTGAACAGGCACCCCACATGTCAGAACCGCCACGTCTCTACAACGGCAAACCTACGGCGCCGCACACACGCGCCACCCCATATGATGGACAAGTTCATCATCATCAGCCGCCGCCGATAGCACCCCGGTACATGAGTGAGCTGCATACATTCACCGGGGAGCCGAGCGACTGGATCGCATTCAGAGCGACATACAGAGATACAGAGATGTACTTCAGCGAGATTGAGAACATCGCAAGGCTCAGAAAAGCCATACAAGGAAAAGCTAAAGAAGCAGTACGTTCGATGTTATTCAACGATACAAATCCGAAGCTTATCATCGACACATTACAACGAAGATTCGGTCAACCACTACGACTGATAAGAAGCGAACTAGAAATCATCGAGAAAATGAAGCCGCTGTCTGACGACGCTCGCAACCTCGCTCACTTCGCCGGGGTCGTAGCCAACGTGGTGAACACCATCCAACTCACGAAGCGCACACACATGCTACACTCTGAAGACATATATGAGAAGATATTATCGAAGATGAGCATCATGATCAGATTCAAGTGGTTTGAATATAAAGCCGCAGAAGAAGCACGAGAATGGCCAGTATTACTCGCGCTCACGTCTTTCCTGAACCGGACCGCCGATCAATTCGAAGCCTGCGAGTTCGAGAGCCGACCATACATCAAGAAGGAGAGAGAACCACTGCGCAACCGTATGAAGAACAAAGTGCACATGACAAGAGCGGACAACTATGAAGAAGAAATAAGCGACAGCAGTGCCGAGTCCGAGAACGAGTCGATCATCGACGACGATGAAGAATACCACCAAGTTATGTTGACCTCTCGGAAGGACAATCAAGAGTGCCCAGCCTGCAGTGACAAACACGCTCTGAAATCATGCAAGAAATTTATGAAGCTACCACTGGAAGAAAAATGGGAGGTTGCCAAGAAGGCATACGTGTGTTTTCGATGCCTGAGCTCCACACACCGGGGTTTCAACTGCCGCGCGAAACCATGTGGAAAAAACGGGTGCAGAGGATCACATCACAGGCTCCTCCACCGAGATAAGGAAGGCGAGAAGGAGTCGACCGAGCCTAAAGACACACAACCCACGAATACACCACAGCAAGCTAAAGACAAGCAGACGCACTCAGTGAACACCCTGTGCACCATGAAAGGATACCTCAAGATAGTGCCGCTGAAGTTATACGGCCCGAAGAATACTACTGAAGTCTACGCCCTGCTGGATGAAGGAGCCACCATCACACTCATAGAGGAAGAAGTGGCCGACTGCATCGGAGCCACCGGTCCAAAGGAAGGTCTATGCATAGAAGGCATCGGCGGACATCGAATGAACGAGCCCGACTCAAGGCGACTGAAACTGAAGATTCAAGGAAGATACGCACGAAACATTGAAAAAATGAATGCCTACACGATTTCGAAGCTGAGCATTTCGTCACAAATGGTGCCACACACACTAATAGAAGACTGTCCGCACCTGTCCGACATCGCCGACGTGATTACCTACGACAACGTGCGGCCGAGAATAGTGATTGGACAAGACAACTGGCATCTAATCATATCACAAGACGTGAAATCCGGAGACCGAAACAAACCTGTAACCTCACTCACAAGACTAGGCTGGACATTACACGGTTGTGCAACATTCAGCACAAGACCAGTGATAGCCGTGAACCACATACAAACAACTCGCGAAGACAAGATGGACGAGCTAATCAAACATCACTTCAGCATCGAGTCTCTAGGCGTAACTCCCAAAACGCCTTCAAATGACCCCGAGAAGAAAGCCAACGAGATACTGGAAGCAACATGCCGACGACTACCCGAAGGCCGACTCGAAGCAGGTCTATTATGGAGAACTCCGAATGAAACTATGCCAAACAACCGCGAAAATGCAATGAAGCGACTAATCGGTATAGAAAAACGACTGAAGAAAGATGAAAAGCTGAAATGCGAGTATGAGAAGCAAATAAGAAACTTACTCGACAGTGACTACGCTGAACCAGTACCTGGACCGTCTACATCATCAAGAACCTGGTACTTACCTCATTTTGCCGTCGTGCATCCCCAGAAAGGGAAGGTTCGCCTGGTGTTCGACGCAGCCGCAAGAAGTGGCGGAAAATGTCTAAATGACGCGCTACTGACTGGACCCGACCTACTGCAATCATTATTCGGAGTACTACTGCGTTTCAGAGAGGGACCGATAGCAGTCGTGAGTGACATCAAGGAAATGTTCCTCCGCATTCAAGTGTGCGAGCAAGACAGAGATAGTCTCAGATTCCTGTGGAGAGAAAAGGACAGCGAGAAGCCGAAAGAATATCGAATGAAATCACTCATATTCGGCGCAGCATCGTCACCGTGCACCGCAATATATGCAAAAAATCGCAACGCAGCCGACTTCAAAGAAAAATACCCGGAAGCGGTACAAGCCATAGAACGCAACCACTACATGGACGACTACCTACAAAGTTTTCAGTCTGAAGAAACCGCGAAACGTGTCATCTCAGAAGTCGACTACATACACAAACAAGGCGGATTTCTACTCAGAGGATGGGCTAGCAACAGGCCACAGATATTAGAACAGTTCCCCGAAGACGTGCGAAACAACGGTTCTATCGACCTGGGAAAAGATAGCGAACAAGTCGAGAAAACACTGGGACTCCGATGGAACGTGTCTTCAGATCAACTCAA
Organism: Plutella xylostella; assembly: GCF_932276165.1. Taxonomy (NCBI): domain Eukaryota; kingdom Metazoa; phylum Arthropoda; class Insecta; order Lepidoptera; family Plutellidae; genus Plutella; species Plutella xylostella. The sequence goes on from NC_064008.1 coordinate 8,908,396, forward strand.
CTTCACGCTGAACCTGCGAAACACACCGTCTGACGCCATAGAGGGCACGAGACCGCCAACGAAACGCGAGGCAACAAGCGCAGTAATGTCCGTGTTCGACCCGCTCGGGCTGGCCTCGCCGATAACTGTACAAGGAAGAGCTATGCTACAAGATGTATGCTGCACGGGCATCGGATGGGACGAGCCTCTGAAAGAAAATGAAGAACGAAAATGGAAAACGTGGCTGCAAGACCTGAAAAAGCTACAAGACCTGAATATACCTAGATGCACTACAACGAAGCTAACTGAAGGCGAAATTCACGTATTCTGCGACGCGAGTGAAAAGGCATATGCAACAGCAATATACTGGCGAGCAATACACCCCGATGGTCACGTCGAAGTAAAGCTGTTGTCAGGAAAGTCACGGGTGGCACCACTCAAGCCCGTGTCTATCCCACGCTTAGAACTGCAAGCCGCACTACTGGGCTGCCGCCTAGCCGCCACAGTAACAAAGGAAACGGACTTAACAATAAACAAGTCTACCTACTGGACCGACTCGAGAACTGTCCTCGCATGGATAAAGTCGGACCCGAGAACATTCAAGCCCTTCGTCGCACACCGGCTAGCCGAAATTGAAGATCACACGAAGCCGACTCAGTGGAGATGGATACCTACTGCTCAGAATGTCGCAGACGACGCTACACGAAACGCGCCCTCTCACTTCGACATACAACACAGATGGTTCACAGGCCCACCGTTCCTCTACTGTGATGAAACAGAATGGCCAGAAGACAAGAGCTCTCCCAACATACCTACTACCGGTGAAGAAAAACCAAACTGCGCCCTGCACGTCATCAACACTGAAGAACAGCTCATCAAACCTGAAAAGTTTTCAAAATTCACGCGACTGCTACGAGCGACCGCCCGCGTGTTTCAAGCCGTCGACATATTCAAGAAACTAATTAAATCAAGAAAAAATCAAATTCAAGTAACTAAGAAAATTACACAAGATACCACTTGGCGTATCAAGAAGACTGCCAAAACCATCCCGCGCAAAATTGTTCCTACTCAACAACGGAGCACAATAAATTACGTGATACTTACGCAAGAATACCTAAACAAAGCTGAAAAATACCTAATCCGCAAGATACAAGACGACTGCTTCAAGAGCGAAAAACATCACCTGAAAAATAACACCAAAATACCTAAAAGCTCAAAACTGAAAAACCTGACGCTCACGCTGAAAACTGAAGACGACATAATATACCTATCAACGAGAGTCGGCGCCGCTTCATACCTACCTCACGACTACAAGAACCCCGCCGTGCTCGATGGAAGTCACTACGTCACGCTCCTACTCATCGAAGAGAAACACCGACAACTTCACCATGGCAACCATCAAACAGTCATGAATGAGATAAGACAACGATACTACGTGACGAAATTACGTAACTCCGTGAAGAAGATAACAAGAGAATGCCTAACGTGCAAAATACGCCGACAGAAACCACAGAGTGCTCCCCTGGGCGACCTACCTAAAGAAAGACTGAATAGGTATCAACGGCCCTTCACATGTACCGCCGTGGACTACTTTGGCCCAATGACTGTGACAGTTGGAAGACGTCATGAAAAACGCTGGGGTGCATTATTCACATGCCTGACTACGCGTGCAATCCATCTAGAGTTGGCCAACTCACTCTCAACCGACTCTATGATACTGGCGCTGAGGCGAATGGCTGCCCGCAGATCGACCCCTGCAACAATATACAGCGACAACGGAACTAACTTTGTGGGTGCGAACAAAGAACTTCAAGAACAGCTGAAAAGTCTATCACAAACAGGCTTAGTACGAGAAACTGAAAACTACGGAATCACGTGGAAATTCATCCCTCCCGGGGCCCCACACATGGGCGGAGCCTGGGAACGCCTCGTACGCTCCGTGAAGACAGCACTAGCAGCAACTCTGAATGAAAGATCGCCCAAAGAAGAGGTGCTTCACACACTACTCCTGGAAGTCGAACATGTGGTAAACTCAAGGCCACTCACTGAAATAAGTCTTGACCCAGACGCAGAGGAAGCACTAACACCTAATCACTTTCTGATTGGAAAATCATGTGGACTGCCGACACTGGGAACGTTTCACAATAGTTCTCTTGTTGGTACTGCGACGTGGAAGACCTGCCAACTCCTAGCGGATCACTTCTGGGCACGATGGACGAAGGAGTACCTACCTACACTGCTGCCACGCCGCCACCCAGGCCGACCTTACACTAACCCAAAGGTCGGTGATATCGTACTAATCGTGGACTCTTCACTACCACGTGGTACGTGGCCTAGAGGCGAGATCGTCGCGACACACCCTGGACCAGACGGCACAGTAAGAATCGTCGACGTGAGAACCAAGCACGGCATCCTGCGAAGACCTGCAACGAGGCTGATCATCCTGACGACCACAGCACCACCCGATATGACTTCAGCATCCTGCCGCCAGAACCTGCAACCGGTTACTACGTAACGAGGGGGAGACTGTTGACGACGAATGCTGAAAACAATACGCACCGCGGTAAACAATGCCAAAAGCGGCCATGTTTATGCTGCGCTAAACAGATAGCGCTTGCGTGACCAATTCCGCCTGGGTCTTATTTTTTGTGAAAATTTGATTGTTTTATTTACCTTTTTTCTGTTTAAAATCATGATGATTACGCTTATTTTGTTCATGTACATAAGTTATTAACTAGTTTTAAGTTCAATAAAGAGATATTGATGATTGTGCAACGTTAGAAATTACTTAGTAAAATGTAAGGAAAATTGTTATAACTTTTTAGTTTATGTACCTAGAGTAGGTGTGTTTTATTTCCCTGCTAGACTATTTAGTAATTAAGTTGATTAAAACATTAAAATGTACATAGGTTAAGTCTTTATAATAAATAAATGCGTTTGAAACAGTAAAGGGAAGCAAAAGAGGGCAATAAAAAATGATCAAAAAACAAGGTTCGTCTGTGCGGCATAGCTTCGAGGTAGCTAAGCAACCATTTCGCTAGGTAGAAATCGTACTACGCCAGCCGAACAGAGGAACAACAAGAAGACTAGAAGAAGCCTGAAAACACTTCTGCCTCCCTTTCTGCTCACTTTTCAAGAAAGAAACTGGAGTTTTACTTCTGCCCCGGTCACCTACCTAAGCCTAGGTATTCAACAACCTTAGAAGCAAGTTCAAGTGGATTACGGCCATCGGTTATCTTCGTTTTGCAACTGTAAGCAATCCGCTACAATGTGAAAACAATGGTGTGTTCGTTGAAATCAGACTATGTTCATAAATTGATCGAAAATGTATGTGATTACGGAGTAATCGTGACAATTTGGTTTGTTTACATGATTGCTGGTTTCCATTGCAAACCACTATAGGCCAGACATAGGCATAGGCATAGTAGTACATTTCTATAGTGAGTATCGTGACGCGGCCTACGGCGTGACGCTGGACGCGACCTACGGCGTAAATAGGAGACCCGGGCCTAAGCGCACAAGCAGACGACACATAAACGCGGTGCTAAACTGAATAAATAACCACAATAACTTATACATTTTAATATTTATTTTGACCAAAAATTTACATTCTTGTAACAATGGGAAAAACTTCCAGCCTATATTAATTTTCCTTCCTTCCTTGCTCTACTGTCCCGGATTTCAGACGAAGGGTTCCTGTGGGATAGTGAGACACGTTAAAATTTGTTGATATTTTTACAGCTGCTTCATGCAATAGATAGTACGTATTTAAATTACAGTGCACTCACTACCTACAGACAGTCTATGTTGTCAGCTACAGATAGTTACAACTACACCTACAACGGCCGTGGCGAACTATTCTGCAATCCTTGTAACCGCACCTTTGCCACGAAGCTGGGTTTCGCGAGTCACATCCGCGCGCACCGCCGCAGACGTCCTACTAGCCCCTGAGGTCGCCGTCATCGGATCACGATGAGGAGGACATCACGTTGTCAGCTACAGTCGGCTACAGACAGTCCATGTTGTCGGCTACAGTCGGCTACAGTCAGCTACAGACAGTCCATGTTGTCGGCGGGGGTGACGAGCGGCGGCGCCCACGGCGAGTGCCGCACGCCGAACGAATACGCCAGGGAACTCTGCCGACAAATATGGTATTTAAAGATTATATTATAGTGGCAGAGTATGAAATGAAAAGGGATTTTGGTAAGTGTTCATAAAAATGTAAGGATCTGTTTCTCGTAGTCATCATTTCGTAGTGGATGACATGAGGTTTCAGCAGGCCAATGTACCTATCATAACGTCAACCCTGTTTTCTGCAGACGTGTCGGCTGACGAATGAATCCCATTAGAGCTGCAACCTTTATTCTCCCACCACGGTGAATGAAGAAGCCAAGAGTAATATTATGACTTTTGACAAGTACTTAATTGTAATATTATACGTAAAAAAATCAACGATTTCATTTCATTCATTTCATATTTCAAGATGAAGAAGCGAGGTGTTACCTTCTTGTTGTTATCCGTGCAGGGCTTGTAGGCGGCGGGCCCGGGCGAGGCCTGTGACCGGCGGAGCCCTGCCAGCCGCGCGCCTAGCGAGTACGTCGGGGGCCTGCCGGGCGCACAAAAATGCAAACTAATTAGTTTACTAGCTGTAAAAGGCTGCTTAAAAAATCCCGTGGGAATACTGGGATAAAAAGCAACCTATATGTTAATCCAGGGTGTCAGCTAACTCCATACCAAATTTGGTCAAAATTGGCTCAGCTGTTCTGACGTGAAGAAGTAACAAACATACACACACAATCACAAACTTTCGCATTTTTATAATATTAATAGGATAAACAGGTTGGTGATGTACGGATATTACGGCTGCACCTCTAGTAGGCAAACCATTCGCCCATCGCATCACTGCTAATTGCGTATAGCGAGCGCAAAACTTTACAGGTGTTGCAAAGCAGAAAGGAGGTGACTCAGGGAGTCAACCTTAACAACTTTTGTTATACGACTTTTGAAAATCTGCATGTCTGAGTCATCCCTTTTTGACTTAGTAACCTCTACCGCTTTTCCGCCACCCTAGAGCGGCTGTTTGGCACATATTATCTCCTACACCACTGACCGATACTTGTAGACATCCTGGCTCTTCTGGTAGTACATGGCTGGGCCGGGGGACACGACCTTCAGGTGTCTCTGCTCGAGGCGCGCGCCGAGGCTGTAGGCGGGCAGCGGCGGCGGCTGCCGCACGGCGTAGGCGTTCGGGCCTGGGCCGCCTTTCTATAGTGGGACGATTCGATTAAGGGCCTGTTTCACAATGTCTGGTTAGTGGCTACCTGTGAGATAAAATACATGCTGTCACTGTCTAAAAAATTATTACAGAGACTGACAGCATGTCTTTTATATCACACTAACCAGACATTGTGAAACAGGGCCTAAGAGTTAATAAACAAGGGCCTACTACTGAGAGGCCTACGTCCAGCAGTGGACTGCTATAGGCTGATAATGATGGTGATGATGATGACAGTCAATTATTTTTCAAAGAAATATCTTAAGATATTTAAATTAAGCCCGATTTTTACAAATGCCCACGTTGTAATTGTCCCTATAGCTCGACAACTTCGTGCGCGACCTTCCTTACGGGGTGACAGACGCGGTGGGCACGAAGTTGTCAAGCTATAGTACACAGTAAATATACCTGTTGTGTCCTGTGCAGGCGCGCGCCCATGCTGTAGGCGGGCGCGGCGGGCCCGGGGCGCGGGCAGCGCTCGGGCGCGTGCGCCGCCGGCCCCGGCGAGCGCTGCGCCGCCGTGCGCCCCTTCAGTCTGCGAGCAACATGTTCACGATTTAATAATAATAATTTAAATAATAATAATATGTGGGGACATCTCACACACGGCGATCCGACCCCAAGCTAGGCAGAGCCTGTGTTATGGGTATCGGACAGCTGATAAATCTACACAAATACATAGATAGATACATATTAAATATAAATATCAACACCCAAGACCCGAGTACAAATATCTGTCTTTAAACAAATATCTGCCCCAGCCGGGAATCGAACCCGGACCTTCGGCATAGCAGTCAGAGCCACTAACCACTACGCCATTCGACCATCATTTGTTATCATCGTTTCAAAGTCAGCTGCTAAGCAGTCATTGATAGATGCGAGTAAAGTTAAGAAGGGTCCTAGGGTAATTGCAACGTGTCATGGATTGAAAATGTCTATTTCATCATTCTATTTTTAACTAGAGCAAGTTGAGTTTGTGGGATTAGCAATAAAAATCTAGAAATAGCGTATTGAAATCGAAAAAAAACGCATTTCCCCGATGGCATCAATCAATCCAACATCCACTCACTCAATAATAATAAGTAGGTACACTTGTCCAAAATTTATAATGCACATGCAGATCTTCACACCCGAATCATTAAATCGTAAGATCCTTAAAAAAACACTTGCATTTTGCACCTTGTTCGAAAGAAATAGTCCAGTCAAGGAATCAAGTGTAGAGTGCGTGAGCAGGTAACTAAGCGATTCCTTCAGAAACTTGTTCAGGGGGCTTAGGTTGTTAACATACCAAAAGTCCTGACTCCTAGGTGATGAGCGGGGGGAAGGAGGGGGGGATAAAGGTACGAATTTTTGGTTATTGGCTTATATCTCGAAAACTGTGCATCGGAGAGAAATATTTTCAACTAATGAAATATAGCTCTTAAAATTATCTAAAACTTTTATATCATATGTTTTTTTCTAATTGTTAACCGTTTTCGAGCTATTACCCTCGGAAAAAGTTGAAATTTACAAGAGAAATTCATTCATGTCAAAACATTGCATCATATTGTCTAAATCTACAACAACTTTTTCCGAGGGTATAGCTCGAAAACGGTTAGGAATTAGAAAAAAACATATGATATAAAAGTTTTAGATAATTTTAAGAGCTCCATTTTATTAGTTGAAAATATTTCTCTCCGATGCACCGTGTTAGAGATACAAGCTAAAAACCAAAAATTCGTACCTTTATCCCCCCCTCCTTCCCCCCGCTCATCACCTAGGAGTCAGGACTTTTGGTATGTTAACAACCTAAGCCCCCTGAACCAATTCCCTAAGGAATCGCTTAGTTACCTGCTCACGCACTCTACACCTCATTTTGAGTCATTTGTTGACTGGACTAAAATAGGAGTCAATATCATGTGTCACATAATCGAAAACAACCCATCTGTCAAAGATTTCTATGCGCATTATCAATTTTGGAGCACTGTAGGTACTTACCTACAGTATTTATCATTACCTACACCCAAAGCTCCAAGCGGGCGATGTGATCTCGCCCTCCCGTGTGACCTTGTCGACCTTGTACTGGGGCCCGGGCGCCCCGGCCCGCGCGCCCAGCCCGTGGCCCCGCGCGCCTAGCGAGTATGCGGGCCAGCGGGTGCGCGTGGCGTCGTGGTGAGGGTAGCCCACCAGCGGCGGCAGCATGTAGGCGCCGGGGCCTGGCCCTGAAGTATTAACAGTATCATCATCATCATCATTATCAGCCCGTATCTGCCCACTGCTGGGTATAAGCCTCTTCCCTATCACGCCATCTCTTCCAGTCCTGTGCGAGTCTAGTCCAGTGTCTAAAGATGGTCAGAATATAAACAAATAATCTCCTTTCACTTTCACTACACGACAAAAGAAAGTGGTGCATGGTGGTTAGATATAGGAATACGGAAGACATACGAAAGGATTCACGTTGATACTTTAAAATGATGTATGCAACTTACCCACAGGTCCCAGGCCTACCATGATGCCGCTTCGCTTTCTCTATAACTTCATTAATAAAACACTAGGGATTTTGGGGAAAATATACAAATAATTTTACAGAAACATAGAAAATAAGTCCGTTACAAAAAAACTGTCATATTTTGGTTTGACAGATCACATAAATAATCTCGTAGGTTTTTATGGTATTTAGTAAAGAGGTTGTAGTTGTAGGTACCGTTCATTTGATGGTCTATACCACAAAGCAAATACAAAGTAGAGCTGCCATATATCGTTTTCTATATAGGATGAGATGAAGCCACTAATCGGGGTTGAAGGCTGAGGTGTGCGGGGGTGCGGGACGCGAACTCCATCTTAGTTCAAGTAGATGAACTTTTATGTAAAGCTCAGGTTAACGCCATCTAAGTTCAAGTAGAAAAAGAAGCCTCTGTGGTTATACATTGCGTAGCTCATATGATATCTGAAGGCCAAAGAAGAATAAATGACGTAATGTATTTCAAATTTATTTGTCATTGCGAACTGGTAGACAGGGACGGACTAAGGCGTAATATAAAATTGGGGTGCTAAATGGTCAGAATTAAATACAGTATGAGGAAAGGGAAACATGAAAAAAATATTTTAATATGTTTATTAAATAGTTACCTACTTGACAGTTAACTTTTTTATTATTAATATATTAACACTTATTGTTAATTAAATGGACAGTACTCACTATCGTTATTACTCAGTAGTTTTACTCGAAGTAAAGTAAAAATCTACGTATGGACCGCAAAACTCAGCTCAAAAAACAGCTCGAAGGCTCGCGCCGAGCCGGCTCGATGGAATTAAATGAAAGTAATTTTCGTCGAACCTACTCGAAGCTGCTCGAAATATGTGTATGAGAATACTAAACGACGCGCCCCACTCGATAAATCAAAGCTGAATAGGTGGACGAAAGTCCATGCCATGGGTTATATTATACTCGACAGTTTAGCTCGATCGAGTAATACCGTATGTGAGTAGGTACGGACCAAAACTGATGATGGCGATCGGGATCGACAGCTCAACGTGCCCTCCAAAGCACGGAATCGTTTTCATTTCGGATATTCAGGTGATTAAAATCAGGTATAATATTAATCACCTGTAAAAAGAACAGTCTTATTAAAATGCTGTCGCTTTGTGACTCTGTTGTGTTTGGAAGTAGCAATATGCCTGAATCTAATATTTATATATTTCTCTATAATTGCTTTGGAGAGGTGTGTGATATGATTAAGTAAAGGTGGCTGTTCTTGGATATGTGCATTTAGTGAATGGAGCCAATCCTCATTTATGGCTGATAATCACGACGCACCCACACACTCTCATGTCGCCGCCATTGTTGTGCCTCAGTGTTTAGTTAGCGAGATCCTTCTGCCTTTTTGTCAACATCGATTGTTTTAGTAATTAATTTAAGTTAGCTTTTCTTGTGATGGAATGTTAGCCGCATTAAAATGTAAAGAACATACTTTGAGGTATTTTGTTGGACTCAGTGTGGATTAGTTTTATTCATTGCTGCTTCAATGCAGTGTCAGGAAATTTAAAAAGAACTACGTCTTTAATTCATAAATAAACATGACGCCCCCTATTTATTTTTTATCCGGCCTTTTTGGCCGGCTGAGTACGACCCTGACTAGTATTTCTATTTGACACTAGATGGTGCTTCCAGCAATTTAGAATGTTCTAGAAGTAAAATAAAATATAATTTAAAATATTACTACGCGTGAAAATATACTTTGCTTTCGTCCACAAATCTTCTATCATCACTGTAGCTCTTACATCCAACAATGCAACAACTTCATTTTGATCGAGAAACACGTAAAATAAAATCATTTCAAGACTCAATCGTACCGCTCAAGCTCGGGACCTGTCACGCACTGATTTCAGCACCCCAAGCGTGGAGTAACTGAACTACAGAACGTGTGACGACAGGTCGAACTTGGCTACGTCACGGCTACGTTGCTTACAACAGCTCTACTTTGTATTTGCTTTGTGGTCTATACTCTATACCTACACATCCGAACACTTTCTAATCTAGCCTAGGTCCCGAGTTTATAGCCTGGGTCCTAACCAGGTCCTAACCGATTGAAGATTCGTCGACATTTTACCCAGCGGCGGCAACAAAGTTTGCTGTGACCTACTAAGTACTAAGGGATGTCTAGCTTGTAAAGGGAATGAAAACCAAACATTAACGTTACTGCTTATACTTAGTTTAATTTTATTAGACAGTATTTAAATCATGTCATGCCATCGGTACATCTAATACACAATGAGATAGAGTGGTAGTTAGCGCAGTATCGCTCCTATTTTAATCGTGTTCGTAAAACTAAAGTGACCATCCTGCTGCCCCTAATCCGATCGTGGAGGCGTCCGTCGTAGATGGAGCCACTAGCGCAGGGTGTCGTAGTCCCCCACCGCGACTGTAGACAACTGCAGATCTTCGCCGTCTTCCTCGTCATCATCAGAACACTGCAAGTGATGAGCATCGGTATAAAGACAAGTAACATCTTGGATGAACATATTTTTATCCCGCAATTCCCAAAGGAAAACTATCTCATCTACCGAGTAGAGTGCCGAGACAGTATCCTCGGCCGATCGATCAATGAACGGCTAGCAATGGACCGAGCGCTCGGCCGAGGATACTGTCTCGGCCACTTTACTCGGTAGGTGTAATCGAGGAAAAGCTAATAGGTATTCAATGGAACGTTCGTTGGGCGTAAAAATCCGAGTGATATCTGTTCATAGGCCAATCGACTGGGAATAGGAATGTGCCATTTCAGACTCCTTTCGTGCAGGCTGATGATGACACTAACCTGTGTGAGCGGATCCTTCTTCAGCGCGCGGTAGAGGAACACGGCGTACAATAGGTTGGCGACGCCCATGGCCCGCAGCAGCGTCTCGAAGCTCAGCAGGTAGGAGACCAGCCCGCCCAGGATCGGACCTGAACAAGGCAGTTTAATGTCATTTACACAAGGGGGAGTTGAAGTGGGTAGGTCGGTAGTCAGACCGCTACCAGTGGTGCAGTATCAGTGGCCCAGTTCTGGGCATGTATTATTTAGCGACTTTGTTGGTTTGTCGTTGACACGATAAGAAGAAGAAGAAGTGGTAGGTTGAAGATCGAGACTTTGTAGAGCTGGATAATGGTGGAGGTGGAAAGGATGACATAAGGGTGCTAGTGGAGACAAATGAATGGGACTGTGTGGGATGTCCACATGGATGTAAATCCAAAGAGTTTATCACAGATTACTAAATAGTTATTAGCTTAGAGTATATATTTGTCTAGAGAAGAAATGGCCGTGTTCTGAATTCTCCTTCTCACTCAAATCATAGATGTTTCTACAAAATAAAAATAAAACCTAATTATGGGGAATTTTATCTTACGATTATTATAAAAAATAATACTTGACATATCGTCGGTTGATAGGAAAAACACACAAAGGCTGATTTTTCTTACATAATACTTTATTTATATTTGTTTTAAATATAATTATTTATTGTACACAAACTGAGTGGATTGTATGATTGATTGATCCGAGCGAAACAACCCTCTTCAAAATCGGCTGTCCAATTTCAAAACACAGTAACAGCCAAGAGACAAAATGTTCAGGAGAGCCAAAAAACGTTTGTGTCCCTTCATTTCAATGCCCTGGTAAAACTATGATACATATCTAAACGAATGTAAGCTTAAAAGAACCGGCAGAACCTAGGCTTTACATACAATACTATTTCATTTAAATATGACTAATATTGTTGCTGTAATGCACAAAAGAAAACACTAACTAGGTTTTAAATGGTTTTCTCACCCTAAAACCGCTCTCACTGACCATTTTATAACCTAGCAAGAGCCATTATTGTGTAATTTAAGACAAGTAAAGTATATTGAAATTGCAATAATAACGTAATAATTTATATGTTTTTTATTTTTTTATACGTTTTGGATCCTTCACATAATATAAATCAAATTTTGCAGCACTTTTACACGACCGAACTAAGTAATAGCTGAAATACCGGCATATTTTTAAGTTTTATCTAAATGAACCAAATCGCCATATTAAGAAGGCATGTCTGACACGAACATTATTTATGGCTGCCTTAAATTAGACAATATTTCCTAAATTTTGAGCTAAAATTAGTTTACAATGTTTGAGTTTTTTTTGGTTTATGCAAAATAGGGCTAGTAGAAAGGTTCTGATGAGAAAGGTCTCTATGGCTTTTATAAAGAAGACAAAATTTCCTTATGTTCTACTTTTAATTCACCTCTCTAGGTCTCATTGGTTCAAAGATACAGGTTCTGAAATATCTGATATTTTTTCGAAAAAAGTGTTTGTAATAAAGTATGCCATTTGTGACTTACTAAAATTAACGGGCAAAAATTGACCTTTGCTGACCATTTCAAAACCTAGTAAGCGCCATTGACAATTTTAAAACCTAGTAAGTCATTTTCACTTACTGTGTTTTAAAATGGTTGGTGGCTCTTACTGTGTTTTAAAATGGTTTTCGTGGCATTTTTGATTTCGCAGGGTGGAGTTACTAGGTTTTTAGAAATTTTGTTTTCGTTTCTAAGCCGTTTTTTGATATTCTGACAATGCAGGAATGTGCAAAATCGCCTAAAATAATGTATAAATCAAAGACCCGTTTTTTTTAAAGTTGGCGCTTACTGTGTTTTGAAATTGGACAGCCGAAATGTGCCGAACACAATTTTTGTATGATTCTTTGTTTCCCAATTTGTAGGTCTGGTAGCGTTTATCCATTTTCTTAATGTTTTTTCTCCTGTCGGAAACCTATGAAGCAGAGATAAATGGGTGAGTATGAGCATTATGATTGTGGGCCAAATATGTGATGGAGGTTATTTTTAAAGGAAACACCTAAGTATTTTATAGCTATACAATAAACTTAATATGCATATACAGAAGAAATCACACATTTATTCAATTAGAATTCCCAGAATCTAAGTTATTCATCTTCTACCCATATCAATTATGGCCAGCAGCATCGAATTCTTATATTATAAACTTAGTTACAATTTCTAGTATTTTCTTTACATAATATTATATTGTTTCTGGGTAAAATCAATTTTCAATAACTGGCAACACCATGAGATTTGTTATTATATGGTACCTCGTAATTTTTACTTAAAATTGATACTAAAAGACCTTACAGTATTAAAATTGGTATCGTTTTATATTAAAATCAAGCCAACAGATAGTACTGTAGTGAATGTAAGCTTGTAAAACTTGATATTATCTACTTACATGTGAAAAGATATCTCATCCATAGTTCCATCGTGTTTTCGTTCACTATGCTCTGTACAACCGAACAAACTATACCCACCCATGTCTCACAGTCGTTAAGTGGTGATAATATTCTAATAAACTTAATAAACATCCACAAACCACTAGCAAATTAACAATAAATAACTTTTAGAAATTCTTTGTTGTAACTGTCAGCCTTTGTTTGTCATAGTATTCATTGTTTGGCAAAGAGAACTGCCAAAACTGACGTAAACAGGCGCCAGAGCAAAAAGGACAAAAAAACCTGTACAGCTTAACGTTTCTCTCTTACGCTTTAATGTAGCTAAGCGTCTCTTTTTCGCAATGTCACAACTGTCACGATTATACCCCTGTGGTTATTAGGTAAGGCTACCTCAGCCGGTTAATCTAGTTAAGGGCCCGTACAGGGTGACGTGCCGCGCCAATTTTGGGTTTTCAATGCTCTTCACACAGCACACGCAGTGACACGCACACATGTAAGTTTGCACAGTGGGTCGATAAACTTTTACTCGCCAACTTTATTGACAATTATGTTCAAGTACATTTTGGGTGATTTTAGGGTAAGTAAGTATAATTCTTACTTACACTGGTAGGCACCAGGAAAGAGTAGAAATTAATAGGGGTGCCACTTTACTCTATACTCGGAACCCGATTAGCTTTCTCAAACAAATGTGGTATTTACTTGTAGAAAGGTAACTACAAGTATTAAAGTGTAGATAATAAGTTTCGGGCATCCTCCAGCCAACTGAACCCCGACGACAAAGCAAAGTAAATACATAGTGTCGCAAAAGGGCTATACTAAGCCAAAAGGGGATGACTCAAGGGGTCATTCTGAACAACTTTTGTTCTACGAGATTTGCAAATTCGCGAAAAAAAATATTCGTTTTCCATGGTAAAAAGTCACATGTCCAACAAAGTTAATATCCAAAACTCGTAGAGCAAAAGTTCAGAATGACCCCCTGTCTTACTCCTTTTTACCGGACTGCCGAAAGAGGAGGGTAATGTTTTTTGATTGTATGTATGTATGTTTGTCTGTTTCTTTGTTCCCTCCTGTAGCCTAAACGGCTTGATAGATTTTGATGTATGAGGTATTGTTAGAAGCGTATTGATGGCGCGATGGTTATAGGCTATGTGACGTTCTATTAAAATGTACATAGCGCCCTCTAGAGGACATAACGTGATGATCGAAAAAATAATAATTCTACTTTGCCGTGTAAGGTATCAAATGAAAGGGCTTGATTTTCACATTATAAAAATATGCATATTGAAGGTATTTAAATAACAACACCAAAATTATTGAAATAAAAAATGATCATGAACTACTGACGTAAAATTTCATAAAATAAAAACAACTAAAAAGTTACAAATAAAAGAATACAATTATAAACAAACGAAAAACCCGACTGTACGCTAAAAACATGAAAACAAGTCCCAATGTTAATGGAAAGTATCGCAGGCGGGGACCAACTTGACCGCCACTCAAGGCCGTTTTCTAAGTAACATTCAGCTAAATGGTGAACCCTCTGCTGGTCCCCGCCTACGATACTTTCCATTAACATTGGGACTTGTTTTCATATTTTTAGCGTGCAGTCGGGTTTTTTGTTTGTTTATAATTTGTTTAGTACTATATACCGCTTTTTCAATACCTGTAAGTAAGTAATATTTTTTGGTAGCAGCATAATATTTTTAATTATTTTTAGGGTTTCGAACGTCAAAAGAAAAAAAGCAACCGTTATAGGATCTCTTTGTTGTCCGTCTGTCACCGCCCTTTTTCTCAGAAACGGGTAAAGATATCAAGCTGATATTTCACATAGATGGGGAGTAACCCAAAAAAAATATTATGGTACTCCCTGTCCCACACAAGTAACTTGGGGCTTATATTTTTTCCAGTTATTTTGATGTGTATCCTTTTTTTTCTTTGTTGTTTTGTATAAGTATGTGTTTGTTTTCTTTAAATCTGTATTTTTTTTGTTGTTGCTGTCTATGTGTCGAATAAATGTATCTTTATCTTCAAGTCACGCTATCTATCGTTTGTTTTTTTTTGTGGCTACTGTCTATAGAAGAAATTCCGTCATTGACAATTTTACGTTACGAATTTATTTTTATTTATTTTATTTTTATTTTTACATTTTCGTGGAGAACCAACAGCATTTTGTTAATAAATAATTATTACTTATGAACACATAACAACTTGATGCCATTAACAGAATGAACTTAGTAAACCCAGTAAACCTAACACATCCAGAGGAAAAATAAAATCTCTTTCTCTCTCTCTGAAAAACATACTTAATAGCCCAAACTCGATGCTTTTAGCTATTAACATCTTTGAAATAAAATTGAGCCACCACCGTGTTACTGCCCTCATCAGATCCTCACGAGACCATACCTCAACCAGCACCAAGAGACTGTATTTTTGATCCCTAACCTAATGTTCGTGCGTATTGTCAGCACTTAGATCCATTCGCTATATTCCTGCTCCTCATCAGACCTTTACGAGACTGTAATGTCACGAGAATATTGCACACTATCTAATTTAATTTAATGTATTGAATATACTGGAAGAATTATGCTTCCTCAATTTCAAATCAAATTATGTTGGTGTCATAAAAGTTGAAAAAGTGCAATGACAACCAATGTGCAGTGATTTTGTATCTGTACACGATAAGATCGCGAGCTGTCAGTGCTGCCTAAACCGACGTGACCATTCTTTGGAGGCCAGCGGCCAACTGAGTCAAACGTCACTTGTGTTTATGATTTTATAACACAGAAAGCCGCCATAGATATTTGTATGAAGATTTGAGGGAAAAAAATTGCTCAAGTTTGGGATTAATTTACACAAAATAAGTGTATGTTTATTAAAAAACAAGGTATTTAGCGCCTAGTCCAAGCCTTTAACTTTATAATTTGATAAGAATCATATGAAAATTCTTGATGATTACGACACAGTTGTTACAATACGGGAGTGGTTTTTCGTCATATTCTGAATTTAATTTACAGTTATCCATAAGCATTTACTTAAATTCGAATGATTCAGCACCTAGCTAGACTCTTCGACTACCGGTGTGATTTTTTTCAAGGCTGTAGAGCATCATTTACTACATAATTCTATGACAATGCCAACCCTCGATTACCTATTGCTGACCCTTAACGAACAACTACATAAGTATCATAGCGCCGCATGATCCCTCTCGTTCGTTACAGTACTGATAACGAACAGTCATGATGATGGGGAATGATAGAATGAAGAATAGTAAAGACATAACGACAGACAAAGTTTAGATACATCGCTGATCGCTACAAGTGTTAAGAGAAAAACAGGGTGTCCAACAGACAAACGCTGAAAAATAAAGATATTCACTACATCTACGCGCCAACGTCGGCGTGTGAGGGAGACCGCATCAGTACATTTCTATAGTGAGCATCGTGACGCGGCCTACGGCGTGACGCTGGACGCGACCTACGGCGTAAATAGGAGACCCAGGCCTAACCCATAAGCTACGCACCCTGAGTGTAGGCGGCAGCGGCAGCGGCCTGCAGCAGCGCGGCGGCGCGCGGCGCGGCGGCGGGGCGGCGCGCCAGCAGCGCGGGCACCAGGGCCGCGTCCGCCGCGCCCAGCCCCGCGCCCAGCGTGAACTGCGGCAGCGCCAGCCACCATACCTGGAGAGATGCTGGTCAGTGTTGGACATTATCATCATTCATTCATCATCAGACGGTCGAATGGCGTAGTGGTTAGTGACCCTGACTGCTATGCCGAAAGTCCCGGGTTCGATTCCCGGCTGGGGCAGATATTTATATAGACAGAAATTTATACTCGGGTCTTGGGTGTTGATATTTATATTTAATATCTATCTATCTATGTATTTGTGTAGATATATCAGCTGTCCGACACCCATAACACAGGTTCTGCCTAGCTTGGGGTCGGATGGCCGTGTGTGAGATGTCCCCACATATTTATTTATTTAAGTACGTGCACCTGGCTCTCTCGAATGGAACCGTTGTGCATATCCCCAAGGTCTAAACTGCCTTCCTAAGCTTGGACCATTTACCCACCACGCTGGTCCACTGCGGGTTGGTGGGTTCACAAATCTAGATGTGCTAGATCTAGATATGCAGGTTTCCTCACGATGTTTTCCTTCACTGTAAGAGCGATGGTATACATTGTACTTAAGTTAAAAGAACTCATTGGTACATGTCAGCACCGGGATTCGAACCCGCATCTCACTTCACTTCACCGCAGTGTTGGACATCATCATCATTCACTTCTGGGCATAGGTCTCTTACAAGCAGTCGTGGGCCTTCCTCATCCAGCCACTCCTCTAAAGTTATCAGTTAGGTTAGGTTAGGTTAGGTTATAACCTCAGATCAACTACAAATAGATTCGCAATCGCCGTGCGCACTATTCTCTTTCTCACTCAAACCATAGATGTTGCCGACAAAAAAATAAAACCTAAATATGGGGAAATTTAACTTATCATAATAACAAAAACAAAACTTGAGTATATCGTCGGTTGATAGGAAAAAGACACTAAAGGCTAATTTTTCAATAGCCAGACAAAAGTTTTGCTGGGAAATAATTTTGATGCTGTTGCGTCTCAATGTTTCTCAATGTTTGTATTACCCAGATAACATTTATCTGAATATTGAAAAATCAGCCTTAGTGAGTTTTTCCTGTCAACCGACGATATAAGAAAAAAAACTTTACTCATACTTATTTGATTTCAATATAATTATTTAATATACACAAACTGTATAATTCATTTCGATTGTATAATTCATTGTCTTCGTCCAATCGAAACAATCCTCTTCAAAATGTGCCGAACACAATTTTTGTATGTTTCCTTGGTTCCCAATTTGTGCGTCCGGTAATGTCTATCCATTTTCTTGATATTTTTTTTTCTGTCGGAAACCTATGAAAGAGATAAATGGATGAGCATGAGCATTATAATCGTGGGCCAAATATGTGATGGGGTTTTTTTTTAAAGGAAACACGTATTTCGTATCAATACAATAAACTTTATATTATACAGAAGAAATCACACATGGAAGAAAAAAAAAGAAACGAACGTTTCCTCACAATGAGAGGCACCTCATTTGAAAGAGGAGAATGACTTCTACAAAATACAATCTTCACAAAAACCGAATTCGTGCGCCCCATTTGTAAACCCAACCCGAGTCCGTTACAATTTTTAGTATTTTCTTTGCATACTATAATATTTGTGGGTAAAATAAATTTTCAATAACTTGCAACACCATGTGATTTGTTATGATATGGTACCTCGTAATTTTTACTTAAAACTGATACTAAAAGACCTTACAGTATTAAAATTAGTATCGTTTTATATTAAAATCGAGCCAATAGATAGTACTATGATGAATGTAAGCTTGTTAAACTTGATAGTATCTACTTACATGTGAAAATATATCTCATCCATCATTCCATCGTGTTTTCGTTCAATATGCTCTATACAACCGAACAAAATCCACCCACCCATGTCACACACTCGTTAAGTGATGATAATAGTCTAATAAACTTAATAAACACTTACAAATCACTAGCAAATCAAAAATAAATAGCATTTAGAAAATTTTGTTGTAATTGTCAGCCTTTGTTTGGCACAGATTTTTCATTTGTTTCATTGTTTGGCACAGAGAACTGACGTAAACAGGCGCCACAGCAAAAAGGACAAAAAACATTTACAGCTTAACGTTTCTTTCTTACGCTTAATGTAGCTATGCGTCTCTTTTTCGCAATGTCAGAACTGTCACGATTATACCCCTGTGGTTATAACTCTATCTATCTATAACTGGTAGTTACTTTCATACTCAGCTTTCATACGATTTTGACAGATTGGTACTTTTGATTATGTCAAAATCGTATGGAAGTAACTACCAGTTATGGATAGATAGAGATATAGAAACAGTGACCCTTACCACAGCCCTTATGCAAAGTGAGCCAGAAGTACGACTGGTGAAATAATCCAAGTTGATTGGTGTCTATTTACTCTTCAATCATCTCGGTTATCCGTAGGTACATTTAGTTATTAAAGTGATAGAACAAAGAGTCCCCTTGTGTACTGAGCACACATTTGGGCACAATAATCTACTCCTGCGCAGATGACTAAATATCCTTGAGATCGTCCGCCGTAGATGAATGAAAAGCTTAATCTCATCATAAACTACTCACATCGGTGACACAAGGCGCGGCGAGCGCGGCCGCCCCGACAGCGAGCTGCCCCGCCACGGCCGCCGCCGCCGCCCCGCCCCCCGCGCCCCCGCCCCCCGGCCCCCCGCCCCCCGCCAGCCGCGCGCCCACCGCCGTCGCCACCAGGTAGCCCACCGAGTCCGGCACGAACACCGCGCCTCGGGCCCAGCGCTGCAGACACGAATGTAGGGGAAGAAGAGAAGAAGATTAGAGTTTGAAGATGTACCTACCTACAAGCTTTTTAATCATGATCGACTTCATAACGGGTTTTAGTTAGATATTGGAATAACTTTATTTCAGTCAGCGTCACGATTTCTAACAGCGACGAAGGATTAGTTAAAGTAGACAATGATATCGATTCTGAAGGCAGAAATTTTAAATTTAGCGATGTCAAAACCTTAATTTCTTTGTTTAAAATTCGACTCTATGATTGTTTCCGTAAATGTCATTTTATGCTAGCATTTTTTTTAGTTTGACAGCGTTAAAATTAGAATTTCTGCCTTCAGAATCAACATCAATGTTTAGTAATGGTGACTTTGTTTATTTGTCGTTATAATAATAATAATAATAATAATAATAATAATAATAATAATAATAATAATAATAATAATAATTCTTTATTGCAGGTGTATACCCATAGTTAAAATTAAATTAAATACATCAAATTCACAAATAAAATACAATACAATAAAATACAATAAAATGGTCAAATTATTAAATTAAAAATACACTATAAAATATAAAAATAAAAAGCTTTCTACCTAAATAAAACTTAAGAAGTAGGTAGGGTCATTTTCGATTTGCGGACAGCTGTACAGAGAGCCAATGTTTTAGGATTGGGCACCTGTAGTCATTAGCAACGTTCATTAATATTGCATTCCCAGCGCTGCGCAGCCTGTGCCAGAACGAGGCGATCCGGGACCTCATGATGGCGAAGAAGTCGGGCACCCTCGCCTCGGCGAACATGCTCGACGCACTGCAATACCGCGGCTGGCGCATGAGGATGCGGTATGCGTCATTATACTGCACCCTCATGGCACTCATTGATTTGCGTGTAAATTTGGTCCACAGGTGGCAGGTGTACATGTTTTGGCAGTAAGCCCTAAAGAGTGTGATTTTTACATCTTTATTGCACCTGTGGAACCGTCTAGCGAGCATGTTACACCTCACCGAGAGCGCCCGCCGCTCGCGCTCGATGTCCTGGTCGTCGGTGAGGTCCTCAGTCAGGAGATGTACCTAAGATTATATTATACATATACCTAAGGCTGCGTTCCCAGTAGGCAAACGGTGTGCGCGTGACGCCGCAATACTAGCAAACTGTGAACACTCGGCATAAGCTGGCAACTGTTTGCCTGATGAAGACACAGCCTAAGAGGTATTCTAACCTGCGGATGGAACTTGTGTATGAGCCAGGGCGGCAGCGCGGGCTCGAGGGCGGCCACGACGGCCGTGGCGAGGAACACTGCCCCCGCCCCCGCGCGCGCCGCTCCCGCCCCCGCGCCCCCCGCCCCCGCCCCGCGCCACGAGGGCGCGTGCCACGCCGCCCACACCTGCTGTTGGGGAAGCAACGAGGAGCAGAGTTATAGCTGGAGTCATTGCAGAAAGTAATCTTCGACATGAATGGTGGTGGACGAGCTGAGTCACCAAATTTCGACCTATTTATAATATGATTTTGCAGTTTTGAACGTAATTAATAATGATGTAGGTGTAGTTACCTACATATATTTGAGCGAGTCTACAGAAGTTTACGGTAGAGTAAGAATGTAGGAATTGATAAACTTACATGATCAAAATCAGCTTTATTCAGCAGCAAACATTGCAGCACTGAAAATTTAAACAAAATCAGTAATTATATTGATGATGGGTGCTCGGGGTTAAGGATTCACCACACTCACGACCCAGGCGAGTTAACTTGGCACCTGTCCGACAAGGTAAAGGGGTGCCAGGACCTAATCGACAACAAAACTATCGAAACGATGAAACATTTAGTGACCTACTTCCTGGCCCTGTAGCACAGGCCGCTATTAAGACGTGACAAGAGTTTTGCATCGCGCTCACTCACATCGCGCAGCCTCAAGAGCGAGTGCGACGGAGAACTCTTGTCACGTCTTAATAGCGGCCTGTGCTACAGGGCCTGTCTGCATCGTTTTCGTCCATAGCCATCCGTGTCAGGTTAACTTGCCCGGGTGGTAACTCTTCATCATGCTGAAGGTCACTCACGGCAGTTGACGGCGGCGGCGGCGCTGATGAGCTGGAAGGGCGCGGAGCGCGACCACAGCTTGTACGCGGCGCCGCCGAGTGGGTACCCCACCAGCACCCCTGCAACACACCAGCCATGTAGAAGTAGGAGGGAGGGGGTCTTTGAGTTGTCATAGGTTAAAATATAAGGAAAGGAGAAACGTACAGTGCGCGGCAAAGAAACATAACCCCCTCTCAGAAGCAATATCACTCTAAGAGCGGTCAGGTTTCTGTGCAGGCGATTGTTCTTCAGAAGGGTGGTGAACCCCGGAAATACAGGGAAAATATAAGCTTTTAGCTTGGGGCCACGCAGGATCAGCAAGGCATTTCTACCATCTCCAGTGGTACCTACACCTTCTAGGCACTTGGTAACTGAATCTAATCTGATTGGCTGATCAGCACACAAGTAACTATCGTGCTGGCTCCATTTCGTCGCAGCAGGCCAGCCAGGCGATATATCAAGAATTTTGTCTTTCAAGCAGTTCCGGGCTAAATGATAAAACCTGGTCCAGTCACCGACACGCTACAAATACTCGTCGGTTTACAGGAAAAACTCACCAAGGCTGATCTCTCAATAGCCAGATAAAATCCATCTCATCCGAATGTTTGTATTAAGCTGCGTACAGACCGGGCCAACGAAGGCCAACGAACGGGTTTCGTTGACCTTCGTTGCTGCAATCTGCCCTGTATTATGTATGATAAATATCCATCGTTGGGATAACCGTTGGCGTTCGTTGGGCGTTTGTTGTCCCGGTCTGTAGTGTACGCAGCTTTAGACAGTGACAACACCAATCCAGCTCACCCAGCGCAGTGGCCCCGAGCAACACGGCGACAGCGCGGTGCGCGCCCGCGCCCGCCCTCGCGGCGACCAGCGCCAGCCCCGCCACGCCGCCGCCCGCCGCCGCCGCGCCCTGCAGCGCGCGCCCCAGCACCAGCGCCGCCAGCGCCGCGCCCGCCGGCAGCACCGGGTGCGTCGCTAGCGACAGCACTGGAATAGGGAAGTGGAGTTGATGTGCAGTGTCGATTATGATAATACGTACATACTATAGTGTAGGTACTTAACTATAGGTAAATATATAGTCACTTTTTTATCTATGGTAAGTACTCACTTTCTTATCTAGTGAGTAGTAGGGCGAGGTGGCTTGAAAGCATAATTTTAAGGTAGTCGAAGGAACCTTTGGTTCAGAAGCTGTAAATAAGAATAGAAGAAGAAAATTTTTCGCATTTGAAAAAGGTTTGGGCTGGTTCTTCTGCTTCTTCAGCCTATACCAGTACACTGCTGGACGTGGCACTCTTAAGGAATCGCCTATGACAAATATTAAAAAATCATGCTGTAGCATTTATAAATGAGCAAGCCCGCCGTCGCCGCGCCCGCCGGCAGCAGAGGGTGCGTCGCTAGCGACAGCACTGGAATAGAACACGTGGGGTTGCTGTGAAGCGTATCCTAACTATAATATTATAAATGCCGAAGTAACTGTGTCTGTCGGTCTGTTACTCTTTCACGCCAATACTACTGAACGGATTTGAATGAAATGATGATGGGCACCATTATATGTAAGCTGGGACCAGCACCAATAGAAATGAGTGATACGTCGTTGAAAAGGTATTTTTTAGCAGAATATGAATAACGGAAGCGCTAGTCTTGATTTACTGTCCAATTAGAATAATCGTACCTTGAAAGTTTTTATATTTTATGTCTGTAATTTTAATGTTTTTGTTAGTTTTTCACATTAATTTTTATTTTTTATAACAAAATGATCATTTTTCATATAATATTATATTTGTTTATTATCTCAGTAAATAA
The DNA here is from genome assembly GCF_932276165.1 of Plutella xylostella. Classification (NCBI taxonomy): domain Eukaryota; kingdom Metazoa; phylum Arthropoda; class Insecta; order Lepidoptera; family Plutellidae; genus Plutella; species Plutella xylostella. The sequence goes on from NC_064008.1 coordinate 8,931,645, forward strand.
AACCAGTTGAAAGTAATTTTTCCAATTTCAATAATACGTGTTTACGTGTATTACGCCCTAACTGTCATCAGAAGAGAGAGTGCAATGCTATAGAAAAATACTTCCTTCCGACGAATATATTTCAAAATGGACAACTTATACGGATTTGTCGTCATAATACTTTTTTGCTCACTTGAAAAGAGCTATCCAACGATGTATGTCTCATCTTTATTGGACATAGGTCCCAAAACGCCCATTGTCATTTGGTATACATATGGCCTAGACCCTGAGAAAGAACATAGGCTACTTTTTATCCCGGAATTCCCACGGGAAAATCTTTTTAAAGCGAAGCGAATCTCGCTGGCACAGCTAATATTATATATACCATCATTCCGCACTAGGCCAGTGCTTGGCTAGGGCTAAAACCCTTCCTTCATTGGAGGATTCGGGTCCCCCCGTGCCCCAGCAGTGGGGACGTGATGAGTCGTGATGTGATATTATGTATAACATTATGGTGACAGTGCTTAGCTATTAGTGCTGTATTATTAAGCATGGATGGAGTTGATAGAACAATAGGCTGGTTACGATTGAGCAATAAAAAACCACAGAGATATACGAGTTTTCGGTAGAAGAAATGGAGGCCAAATAATCCGTCTTCTGACACTTGAATCAACAGCCCGTCACTGACCGACAGCCGCGCCCGCCAGGCCGGCGCTAGCAGCCCGCAGCACGGGCAGCGCGCCGCCCCGCGCCACCGCCGCGCCCGCCGCCGCCGACAGCAGTAGCTGCGCCCCCGCCTTGGCGCCCAGAGCCAGCCCGGCTAGCGCGCCCGCTCCTGCGGACACGAGGAGTTGGGGGTTTCATCATGACATCTCCCACGCGGCCAACCGACGCCAAAACTAGGCAGAGCCTGTAATATGGGTATCGGACAGCTGATATATCTACGCAAATACATATTAAATATATCAACACCCAAGTAGAACAAATCGTGAGATGAAAGAGAACAACACCCAAGTACAAATATCTGTCTTTAAACAAATATCTGCCCCAGCCGAGAATAGAAACTGAGACCTTTGGCATAGCAGTCAGGGTCACTAACCACTACCCCATTCGACCGTCAAATATAATTCTATCATGTCATCAGCCTATAGCAGTCCAGTAGGCCTCTCTCAAAGCACGCCACTGGATGCGATCTATAGCTTTCCGGGAGTTAGGGTTTTGGACTTCAAAAAACAAAATAGTTACGCGAAGTCGCTTCGCGAAAATTAATGTCTACTCGCTAGTTGAGTTGGGTTGATTAGATGGACTTCGCGATCGCGAATGCATAACGGTAGAGGTGGTGGGTAAATAGGTAAATAAGTACACCTATCTATCTTCTTATGTAACGTGGCGTTTAAGCGTCTAAAGATATGGAAGAAATACCTATAGGGTGGGAAGTAAAAAGAAACACCCAAAGTCACGCCTGAAAGCCACTAGACGTTCTAGCAGCTTACTAAGGACTAACCGGAGAGACCTTAGAGATCCGAGGGTTTGTATTCATAGTTAGTGTCTCAACGCCATGATATCGGTGATGATCTCAATAAAGATAGTTAAGAAGGGAGTGTTACCTGAACCATCTCCCTCATATTGCGTGAGGGAAGCGTTGGCGGGCGTGAGGACGGCGGAGGCGTCGAGCGGCGGCGTGAGGTCATCCACCCCAAGCACCTCCGGGACTATGGGCACTGCGGGGGAGAACCATCATCATCATCATCATCAGCTAACGGGATTTAACCTGTACGTTACGTTGCATAATTATATCCACCAACCCCCACTAGGCCAGCGTGGTGGACAAGGCCTAAAAAACTTCATTGGAAGGAGACTCGTGCCCCAGCAGTGGGGACGTGATGGGTTGTGATGTGGTGACTATCATGAGCTACCGCACTTGTTCCACTCTCTACTAAGGGTCTAAATTATTACCAAGTACAGTCAGCAAAACATTGTCCAGGAAGAAGGTGAAGTAGATGAACATGAACGCCACAGCGTCCACCGAAGTTAACCCCGCGATGTGCATCGTCAATCTGGTCACACTGCTCACACTTGGCACTCTGGTCAATCTGTTCACACTGGCCACATTACTTGTTCAATACAAGTGCACTCGTTGACTGGACTTCTAACTACTTATTAGGTACAGAAGACCAGTGTCTTCTCGAGTTGAGGGCAGAGGAGACAATGAGGGGGTGACATATTTGTGGCAATTTTCTGAATGAGTTGGAATGAAGTATTGGAATGTTGGCCCAAGTGTTGGCGAATCGCGTTTATATTAGCCCTTTTGAACAATGGTTTATGTACTTAAATAGATAGTAAGGACAGTAAACATTGAGTAGGTACTTCATCCCTTTCTTTGAAGTTTGAGCTACAACCTCCTAAAGACCATGGGTGCATGAAATCACATTACCACCCCCACCACAAGAATAAACGAATGGAAGGTTATTAATATTATTTCCATCTGAAATGATTTATTGATAAAACTGGCACCATGTTTCCTGACAATAATTATGAACTCGGGACATCCGCACTTCAATCAACAAGTAGTGTCTTCAAATCCTGCCAACATTGGTCCAAACATCCCCGCCCCGCCCCAGCCGCCCCCCGCGGTCGCAGCTGCGAGTGTCGCGCGCGATAGCGGATCCCATCAGTGCTCACGCCGCGTGTGAACATCGCCTTATTACATTTATCGCTATCCGCAGACGAGCCGTTTTAACGGAGGTACAATGTTCCTTCATTGAATTACCTACCTACCTAACTACTTATTATGTTTTACTTATTTTATGTAGGTAAGTACTTATACAGACTAAGTTGTGTTTATGTATGTACTGAATATTCAAAATAAATGCACTGTTTATACATATTCCCTACCTACCTATCTTCGTATAACTAGTTCGTAGTTATTTATAAGTAGTTATTAGTTTAGATAGTTACCTACCTAGTTAGTATGACATGCTCCCGAAAACTGAAAACACGTGATCTACTGGTCAAACTAAACTTTCCCCAAGAAACCTACCCTGGGAAATAAACTTTTTTTTCGATTTCCCATACAAAATTAGATAGATATCTACCTACTGTGGGATTTTGTATGGGAGATCGAAAAAAAAAGTTCATTTCCGAGGGTTTTTTTAATCTCTATCTATCCATCTCATATCTTATCGGCATTATTCAAATAATAATTAGGTATTTATAATCAGTTATCTCATAACTACAAAAATAAAAGCTCGATGTTTTTATCTAAACTTTGAATAATGCTTTCAAGCTAAATCGACGATAGCAGTAACGAAACGTACCCGACTGACAGCTGTCAGTTACGAAGCTCCCTCCTGTCAACAGTGTCATTCCTTCATTATCCGTAAACGCTGTCATCACGGAATTTTGGGTCGATTTGTATTTTTTCGTGAGTCTGATTCGAACATGAGAGTGTGGTGCCGCGTCTTCCCTTCTGCTCTTCCACTCACGCCGCCGCGATGCAGCTAGACTGAGGCCAGCCGGCCTGTCTCCACCTCCGTGGACCAGCAAGGAGGTCACACACTGCCCAGCTCACCTGTAGCCTGCTTCCCTCGTCGCTTCAAGTAATGGTAAGTAAACCAACTTGAATTTTACGAGTGTATTTTGTAATGTCAGTGCTAATATTCGGGTCGAGTGATAAACGCAGCTTTCGTCATTAGTTTTGGTAAAATTATCGACTCGTTTTGTGTGTTTTCGCTAGTTGTAAGTAGGCACAAGTTACCTACATAGTTTTCCTTAAAGCATAAATATCAGTTCTTCGACCTCTTCATACCAACAAGCTCCTTACTTGTATCCCATAAATTAATCCTGAACACACAATACACATTCAGAATATAATATTATATTATTAAGCATTGAATGAACATAGCTTACATACTTAACTATTATAAAAGTTCTAGTAACTGATTATTTGTACCTACTTACCCACTGAACACAAATCAACCTACTAAATTTAGGGTAAGGCTCACAATTCTGCAAATTTTTGTAATAAGTAAGCTAAAATTCAGTAATTTTTAAAACTAGCTAGGTAGATCCATTTACTATATTACATAGTACAGTATTAAAACAAATTAAGTATTTCTATGCCCTTGCAAGCACTCATCCACGTGCCGGGGGACACCATGTTCAATAAACTGTTATCTGTTTCCTTGAAGGGATTGATAACACATTTTTTTCCTGCGGCCCATTATGTTTCTACCAAATTGTGTTTCCTATCAGTTTTTAGTGACTATGAGGTTCACTTATTGGTTACTTTGTTGAAAAAGTAAAGTTTTTTATGTTTAAGTTTGAAACTAACAGGCGTCTGGTCTGACTGAGTATTTCACTTGTTTCCAACTTCATTACAAATCCTTAGTGTATTGATGACTAAAGTTTTCACTAAAGCTCAATTTATTATCATACATTGATAAATAAGTTTCAAACTAAATTTATCACAAACTTACATTCATACATACTAAGCTCCTAGTGAGTGGCCATCTGTTACCTCATAATAGACTATGATTGCACATTACCATAGAAGCTTACATTCAAAAGAGCAGTAAGTATGAATAATAACTTTGCAAATCAAATTTAAATAGCTATTAGATTCTCTGTGAAGCTCATTACAGTGAACAGTGCATGTTGATATTTGCTGCTTCAGTAACTGTGTCTCGAACTGAGCCATTGTGTGGTCATTGTTCGGAGCCCCGACTGTTCTCACAACTACATGTCACCATTCATTACATATTCAATATACTTTTCTTTCTTTTTGCTGACTTACAATAATTAGTTCATACTGAGCCTTACAGTAACTCTGCAATAATAATGATGCATAATACTTGTATGTACTTAAAATGTAACTGTTCACTCTGAAGTTTAAAGTTTTAGTTGATACAGTTGTTGTTACTATCGCAGAAAATGTAAGGGTTTCATTGTAATGTTTGAGGACAATTTGTCGTAAACATTGTAGAAACATATTACATTCAAGCATTCCCGGTGAAATTATTACTGTATGATATTATGTGCAAAGAGCTTTTATTGACATAATTTTACAAAGGGAAGTTGTTGTAGTAATGCAATCTTGTTATAATAAGTGTTGTAATCCTGTTATCATTATCAGTATTATCAGTAAACATCTGTGAAGCCATTCACAACTATGTACTGTCAGCATAATAATGTTATATAAATAAATATAAACTTAACTGGCACTTTCCAAATCACAAAGAACCTTACAAAATTACCCACATTTCTTAAATTTAAAAAGCTGAGCAAAGAGAGGCAGTACAAATAAAAACTTTGCAATATAGATTTTGGGGGCTACTCACATGCACATACTGGTCGCGCACGGCGCTCGCGTTGTGCGGCTCCGGGTGGTACGTGTACTTGTACTCTCTCTCTCTCAGCCTTCCCTAGTCCACTGTTGGACATAGGCCTCTCCTAACGATCGCCACCCCAAACGGTCACCCGCCATCTGCATCCAGCGGCTTCCCGCTACCTTCCGCAGATCATCAGACCAACGGGTTGGGGGGCGACCGACACGCCGTTTGCCGACACGGGGTCTCCACTCCAGAACCTTTCTACTCCAGCGGTCGTCGGCTCTGCGGGCTACGTGGCCAGCCCATTGCCATTTCAGCGTGCTAATCCTTTTGGCTATGTCGGTAACTTTAGTTCTCCTGCGGATTTCTTCATTACGAATCCTATCTCGCAGGGACACGCCTAACATAGCCCTTTCCATAGCACGCTGAGCAACTCTGAGCTTGTGGATAAGCCCTTTGGTGAAGCACCACGTCTCGGCTCCGTAAGTCATCACTGGCAACACGCACTGATTGAAAACTTTTGTTTTCAGACACTGAGGTATGTTTTCAGTGAAGATGTGTCGTAATTTCCCGAACGCTGCCCATCCGAGTTGGATTCTACGAGCTACCTCTTTATCGAAGTTGGATTTACCTAATCGGATCACTTGTCCTAGGTAGGGATACTGATCAACAACTTCGATGGTGACACCTCCTACAGTTACGGGCGATGATGAAACATGTTCGTTCGACATGACCTTTGTCTTGTCCATGTTCATTTTCAGCCCAACTTGTTTAGAGGCATCATTGAGGTCTGTGAGCATTTCGCCCAACTCCTCCAGCGTTTCCGCCATAATAACTATGTCATCAGCAAATCGTAGATGAGAGATATATTCGCCATTGACGTTAATGCCCAGTCTTTTCCACTCTACAAGCTTAAAAACATCTTCCAGTGCACAGGTGAACAGTTTCGGAGAAATAACATCTCCCTGTCTCACGCCCCTTTGCAACTGGATCGGTTTTGTGCTATGTTCGTGTAATCGAACTGACATTGTGGCAGCATTGTACATACATCTCAACACCTCGATATAGCGATAGTCTATATGGCACCGCTGAAGGGATTGAAGCATCGCCCAGAGCTCAATAGAATCAAAGGCTTTCTCATAGTCCACAAACGCTAGACATAAAGGTAGATTATACTCCTCGGTCTTCTGTATAACCTGCCGAAGCGTGTGTATGTGATCTATGGTACTATAGCCTTTTCGGAACCCGGCTTGTTCGGGTGGCTGGAAGTCGTCGAGTCTTTGCTCGAGACGATTCGTAATAACTCTCGAAAACAGCTTGTACACATGGCTCAGAAGTGCAATGGGTCTATAATTCTTCAATAGGGCTTTGTTGCCTTTCTTGAAGAACAAAGTCACTACACTTCTGCTCCATGCCTCCGGGCTTGTGCCTTCGAGTATGACGGAATTAAACAGCCTCCGAAGTGCTATTAAAATCGGTCTACCGCCGGCTTTCAGAAGTTCTGTCGTTATTCCATCATCTCCCGGAGCTTTGTTGTTTTTTAGCTGTTTGAGAGCTATACTAATCTCGTCTAGACTGACGTCCGGAATATCTTCGGTATAGTGTCGGGTGAGTGGCGCTCGGCTGTCGTGAGCACCGCTGGTAATAGGGTTTTGTGTTGTGGTGTATAACTGTCCGTAGAATCTCTCAATTTCTCCCAGAATTTCGGGCACTGATGAAACGGTGTTGCCAGTGTCGGTCTTCAGTTGGGTCAACAGAGTCTGCCGAACAGATCGATCTCTAGCAAAGACTTTGGAGCCCTTGTTTTGCTCTATTGCGTCTTGAATGCGCTTGCAATTGTAGCGTCTCATATCGCAACGTCTTGCTTTGGCGATCTGTCTGTTTAGACGTCTGTATTCGACCATATCAACTGAAGACTGCAACCTCATTTCTCTCCGTTCTCTTATGAGACTCAGAGTCCCATCTGAGAGTTTTTGAGGTCCTCGGTTGGTTCGGGACGAAAAATATTTCGATCCTACCTCTCGGACAGTTTCCACAAACCTATTATTTAAATCGTCAACTGTAACGCAATTCTCTAAACATATCAGGCGGTCGCAAAGCTCAGACTGAAAGCTTTCGGGATCCTGGATTTGAGCAGGAGTAGGACGGAGCGTGGACTTCATTAGACGGGAGCGTTCTATTTTGCAGTTTATATTCAAAGTGCCTCTTACGAGTCGGTGATCGCTGCCGGTCTTAACCCTACTGATCACTGAGACATCATTGAATATGTGCTTCTTATCCGTCAATATGAAGTCGATCTCGTTTTTAGTCTTCCCATCGGGGCTAATCCACGTCCACTTCCTTTGTGGCTTCTTCTTGTAGAAGGAGTTCATCATATAGAGGCCCTCCTTCTCCAAGAAGTCAGCCAGCATTTGCCCACGATGGTTCCTGACTCCAAATCCATGTGACCCCACTTTCGTCTCGCCGCCTTCTTGTTTTCCGAGTTTCGCGTTAAAGTCTCCCATCACCACCGTGAAATGAGTAGTGAACTTACGCAGGGCAGACGATACGTCTTCATACGCAAGTTCGACCTCATCATCGGTGTGCTTAGATGTGGGCGCGTAAACCTGTATGACCTTCATTGAGTATCGTTTAGATATTCTCAGGATGAGGTACGCAACCCGTGTCGACACACTTCCGATTTCAACGATGTTGTTGACGAGGGACTTGTTGACGATGAACCCGACACCCCCTTGGGACAGTTGGTCGCCCTCCCGGTGGTACAGCAAGTTTCCGGACTGGAGAATTTCCGTATCCTCTCCCTCTCGTCGGACTTCGGATAACCCTATAATGTCCCATTTTAACTTGCTGATTTCCTCTTCCAGCTCCTCTATCTTCACGTCTTCCCTCAGTGTCCGTGCGTTATATGTTGCCAGGTGCAAGGGTCGGTTGGGCTGGTAGCCGACTCTCTGCCGGAGATTCTTCGCACCCCCTGCCCCGCCGTTACCGTGACCGCTACCGGAGTCCGGGATAGCGGGGCTGCCGGGGACTGGGGGCCGGGGCTTTGTTTTTTCCATCATTAGGAGGTGTATTTGCCATAATCACCGCGCTTGGCAGGCGTGTTGGTGATTCTCCTTTTTTACGGCGGGAGATCGCCGCCTCTGCTAGGAGAGGAGGTCGGGTCGATTTACCGCCGCCCGACATTCGGCGTTGTCACTCGTTAGCACCACCCAGGGGGCACGTGTAGGGTAACTAGGGTTTGTACCTACGGACGTGAGCGACAAGCCCCCCATTTTACTATTTTAGTTGTACTTGTACAACTAAATAAAAATACTTATATTTTAACTTTTAATATGAAAGACCTTTAAATATTCGATGATACCTTTGGGTACACCAGTCCTGAGATATCTTGGTTTCACATTATGTATGTTTTCTAGTCTCTAGCTCTCAAAAAACACTACTTATGTAGGTGATAAAAAATGTTGCATTGTAAATCTTACTTTTACGAGTAGTGTAGGTTCTTAGGGAAACTCCTTATCATAGCCTTGTCATAGTTTTAAATATAATGTGGGGTGGAATTTTGTATTACCATATGAAGTGATCTTTAATAATGTGGATAGAAAACTTTTTGACGACCGAATGGCGTAGTGGTTAGTGACCCTGACTACTGAGCCGATGGTCCCGGGTTCGATTCCCGGCTGGGGCAGATATTTGTTTAAACACAGATATTTGTTCTCAGGTCTTGGATGTGCCCGTAAAATGGCAATAGGCCCGCCCCCTATTACATTGGGACTAACATAACACTCTGGCGAAAAGTGGGTGCAGCAATGTACCTCTGCCTACCCCGCAAGGGAGTACATTAGTACAAGGCGTGAGTGCGTGTTTTTTTTTTTTTTGTTTAGAAAACTTTTGTGAACTGGTTTTCTTTGCATAAGAGTTATTAAGAGTTACCCTATCAGGTGGCATAAAAAAATCCAACCTGTATATAACCCGCGCAAAGTTTCTAGACACCTGGCCCAAAAATTTATCTCTCCCCCGCTTCCCCGCGCGAGGCCCCGCTCTCGTCCTTTTGTAGCGTTAGCATAAGTCCATCGCAATTTTATCGAAGAATTATCAGACGATTAACAATAAATATTTTTTGTTACTACTTTAACAAGTAGGTATCAACTTGAATACTTATATAAACAAATATTTATACATTTTATTACAATATAACAAAAGACAGGTAAGTATGTTTTTTGCATGCGGGTTTTTAGATAACCAGAATAATTTCAAATATCGGAGCGCTACATGTATATTATGGCGCCACTACACGTCCGCAGATGCATCCAGAGATGACATCTGCAGACGTATGGAGGGTTGATTTGGGCATCTGTGGTAGGTATTCGTCCGCAGATGCATCTGCTACCGATCCGTTTGTTGTCGGTTTTTGTGGCACAGATCAAAGGGTTCAAGCGCGAGCGTCCGGCATAGCCACCACACGTCCGCGGACGCCTCAGTCAGTGAGTTCAGCATATCGTTTCTTCTCCACTTCTTCTTGATAACTCGACTGCAATGCAAACTCAATTAGTAGTTAAAAGTACTAAACACATAAATAGGTGCGACGGCATCGGTTTCGATGTCCATGTTTGCGAGTAGCGTCTGCCGATATTGAACTCAGACTGACCAATCAGCAGACGTGTGGTCGCTTGCAGAGATTTGTCTACAGACGCATTCGCGTACGTCTGTAGATGCATCCGTAGACGTGTAGTGGAGCCATTATGTTTACGTTCTCGCAACAATTTTCTTTATAAAATTATTTCCATTAAAACTGCGCAGTGTTTGCTGCGGCGTGGTTTATTATTTTTCTAGCCGAGCTTAATTATAAAAATACAGATAGTAAGGAGGAAGAAAATAAATATTTTTGGTAATATCGATTTAACTTTTTTGCACTCAGTACTAAACACAAATGTCATTTAACTCAGGTGTCTAGTTATCTCGCCCGCCTTGTACCAACTTGTCTTTAACTGTTTCAAATTGTGTCAATTATTATATTTTCTTCTCATAATACTTAGTAATTAGGTACATTATTATGCTGACGGTACAAAACTACACGTCACACATGGAAATATGCGAATAATTTCCATAATTTATTCGGTTCGCTAATTTCAGCTGATACCCGTGTCATTGCCATCATTCCGCAAATATTTACACGAGCATAATTTGTAGTTTTTCACTCAAAGCACTCTCGTATGTTGCGGTACTGTCAAGGTCGCACGCACAATTAAAGTGAATTAATTCGATAATTATAAATAGTTCTCACCTCGGGTACACAAGTACAGTGGGTGATGAATGCGGCGTATAATTAGATTGAACCTCGCCCGTCACGCGACCAGTCCCCGAGGGAATGCACGAGGTGGCTCGAGCTCCACTCACCAGCAGTGGGAGAGTCTTCATTGCAAGTATTATGGCGGCCCGGGGCTCCTGGAGCTGATTAGTGTATGACTAGTGCAGTCATTGTTTTACCCCATCGGCATCTCAGTAGAGTAGAGGTCTTCGGGAATAAGAGTCGATCCACATTTGTCTCCTAGTGGGCATGAGGTTTTACACATTTATATCGTTGTTTGTAATCAGTCTATCTATGCCGTGAACAGTTAAAAAATACTCGCCTTGGGTTTCCAAATCGGAAAAAACACGTTGTCGGTTGGAGGATGCGGTCCGCCTGCATCGCACTTACTGTCGCAATTATTAAACATACAAAGCCTTAGGTACCCTGGGCCCACTCCACCTAGTTTTCACCCATACCACCAAGGTTTATTTATATTATTTTATAAAACATAATGAAGTTGTTTATTTATAAAAAATAATCACCATTTCTATCATATTTCCGTATTGTTCCTCTGTTTGCTTACACAAGCATTGTTTTTGTGCATTCTTGTTTCTGTTCTCCGAAGCTGCCTCAGTGAGCTCTGGAGTCCGTCAGTCCAGTGCCCGGTCCGCCGCGAGACATCCTCTTGTCTCATACTCGCCTGGTACTTTCCCCGCGAAACAAGTACACAGTAACAGCTAATTATCATTATCTGCAGTTTAATTCGTGCATCCTCTGTCGGTTTGTGGCACGTTGTTAATTTGATCTCTGCAATTGCGATGGATCCTATCACTCTGCGTCATAGTGTGTTCTGTCTCTTTGTCTAAGGCTTTTGGGGAAAATCATATTTATCTTTGTTGTGCTTTCTGTTAATGTACCTAGTATGTGTTGTATTGCTTCCACGACTGTTGGTTTATCGTTGAGATAGTGCAGACGTAGGGAGCGCATATACACATGATTGTGTTCAATAGTCTGAGATGTTGAGTCTTTGGTGGTATCCAAAGTACTATCAACCAAAGTAGTTCCTATTAATCCAGAACTTTTGCTGAAATATTTAATTTTAATTGTGCAGATTTAGAAATTAAGTCTGTGTCATTTAAATACTTTCTTAACACAGAGAGCTATATAAATTAACATAATTATAATAATTTAATCTCTGTCAGTGTCCCAAAATCAGACTAAGAGAATAATAGACTCAGAATCGCGAATTTTCAAGATTGAAATCTGCAGATGATGCATTTCTAAACAATGAGTGAAGACATTTAGTTCGTTGATGCAATCACTCGCAGCAGTAGATTCAGTTCATCAGTGGGTCGGCATCAGTTCAGTGACGCAGTGTTCCCAGCACGAGGCTAGTGTTGTGTCGTGGGTCGTGTGAGCTAGTGATGTGCCAGCTCGACAGTTGTTGCTGGTTAGCTGTCGGGAGCTAGTGTTGTCCTTCTATTTAATAGGTAAGTTCCTACCTTTTGTGACTACTTATCTGAGCATTATGTTTGAATAAGTAGGGGTGTACACTTGTCCAAAATTAATAATGCACATGCAGATCTTCACACAGAAATCATTAAATCGTAAGAGCCTTAAAAAAACACTTGCATTTTGCAGCTTGTTCGAAAGAAATAGGAGTCAATATCATGCGTCACATAATCGAAAACAACCGATCTGTCAAAGATTTCTATGCGCATTATCAATTTTGGAGCACTGTATGTGTATATTAAATTATATGTATAGCACACACAAATAACCCATGCCTTATTAAAGTAAATATAAATATAACACATCTTTTGAAAAAACATAGTAGATATAATAATTAAGTGTATGAAATAAAATAAAGAAAAAGTTACGAGTATCTTCGCGGTTAATCCAAGTTCTCACTTTTAGAAAAAAAAAAAAAAAAAAAAACTCGCACTCACGCCTTGTAATAATGTACTCCCTTGCGGGGTAGGCAGAGGTGCATTGCTGCACCCACTTTTCGCCAGAGTGATATGTTAGTCCCAATGTAATAGGGGGCGGGCCTATTGCCATTTTACGGGCACATCCAAGACCCGAGAACAAATATCTGTGTTTAAACAAATATCTGCCCCAGCCGGGAATCGAACCCGGGACCATCGGCTCAGTAGTCAGGGTCACTAACCACTACGCCATTCGGTCGTCGGTTAGAAAATGGTCTAATTTAAAAGTATAAACGGATTGTATAACACGCAGCAATGTAATCCAACTGCTTATCATAATGAAGCAACGCGACGACTCACAGACCTCACAGTGGCGACGCTCGAGCCGACAGTGTACATGAACACCTACTGGGGATCGAGGCTGGAGGCGGCCAGTGGGTTGCAACACCGAAAACACCGAACATTAGTAATTAACTATCCATAAGCAACAACGTCGCTCGATTTGTCAAATCTGACGATGACAATCTTAACTTGTATGGATCTGACAGATGTATGGATCTGACGCAACTTGTATGGATCTGACAGATGTTTGACAGGCGAGCGACGCTGCTTATGGATTGTCAACTGCTAATGTGTGTGTGGTACGGTAGCATAGCAGGCATTGACCTACTCTTCGTAACACTTAAATATATTTAGTTAAGTCTAGTGTTAGGTAACGGATCTTATCACCGATCTGGTTTTGTTAGTTAATTCCCATAGTTATGCTAAACCACAGATATAATATCCAAATTTCCACGTTATTCTGGCTTCGCACAAAATCATAGATTTAGCGCGAGGAGTTTGTACTGGTCAGAAATTAATTCTTGGAAATCTTTGAAACATATTGTTAATTTGATCCTCTAGAACTGTTATCAGTTGCTATGACATCAACATGAAATTTACTAAACTTATTGGGCAATCTAATAGTAGGTACTAGGTAGGGTAAAAGTACTAGTAACTGGCAGTTTAAGCGACTAGCAACACAAAAAAATATATTAAAAATAAAGTATTGGCCTGATTTAAGCACTGGTAGGCTTGAATTACTGGCAATAAGATGACGAACAATTATAGGCATAAATGGTAAAGATATATGATTAATATTCGATTTTAATGAAGTTTATATCCACTACCCCCAAAAAACCTAGTAACTGGCAGTAAAAATTAGTAACTGTCACATGATGTTTCAGTAACTGGCACATTTTAAAAAATCATGCAATTAGGTCAATAAGTACTCTAGAATCAATAATATATTTGATATTAGGTAATGTACAATTACCTGTCTAGGTTCTGTACCGGTAAGACTCAAAATCACCGTTGTAATGGTCGACTTCTACGACAAAATGACAGTACAAGTATGCGACGAATCGTGGGTCCATATGAATGCAACAAATCGAGAAACCTTTGGATTTGGAAACGGAAATGAAGAAAGCAAATGCTTGTGGACCTTGATGTATTCATTCAGCAGCTTGGGAGAAGTGACCTGGCTAAGTTGAAGACTGCTGACGGTAGTATAGTTGCCTCTAAGCTGAAATTTCTTGCGGAAATTAAAGGTTTTTACGGCTTTCAGCTTCACATGCTCTGGGTAAAGACAGAATTAGTACAGCTCTTCTGAAAGCTATTACTATCCCCGAACAGCTTCAGAAGCTCATTAACCAATTTTGTTTATAAGTCATGTTTTCAAGATGTTTTATAAGGTCATCACGAACCATGTTTCTATCAAGTTCTTCAAGGGCTATAAGAAAGCCTTTGATTCCATTTAGACCTGGGCAGTTCTGGAATTCCCTCGTTGTAACATGCATAGCGGCCTTAATGCAGCAACAGTATATTATGTCTACCTTGGACAGTCTATTCGACTAGGCAGAAGGAACTTCGAAAACGAAGCTGTAAGGTGCATAAAACAAAATATGTATTAGTCGATTGGACTGCATAAGGGAACATTTGACAAATTTTCACATAAATGCCTGAAGGCAAAGGTCTTCAGTCAATGCGTCTTACTGGTGATGACGTATGGATCATAGACGTGGACACTGACGGTTGGACTGGTCCACCGATTCAAAATCGATCAGCGGGCATTGGAAAGATTGGTGGTTCTTTGAAGGACCATATCAGAAATAAGGTAATCCGTAAGAGAACTTGAGTAACCGATATAGCTCTTAAATTCTGTATGCTCAAGTGGCATTAGGCAGGCCATAGCTGCCGAAGAACCGATGACCAGTGGGGCAAACGCGCTCTAGAGTGGAGACCACGAACAGGCAAGGGTAGCGGCGGATACCTTCGGGCCAGCTGGACCAACGACCTTATAAAGCTGACCGGTAGTGGCTGGATGAGGAAGGTCGAGAACAGAGTGCAGTGTCACTGCTGGTGAGAGGTCCAGCAGTACAGACTACTGTAGATTGTCTTGATTTTAGTCATTTTTCTGAAAAGAAACATGAAAAAAATGTTTACCGCACCAGTAAGTGCCAGTTATTGGTGCGTAAAAAAAATGTATGCAGATTAGTAACTGGCAGCCCCGTGCCAGTTATTGAAACAAAGCTGCCTAGACACTGGGGGTTTTTACAGTGCACTTTAAATCGTATTTTCTGTCGATAGAAGGTATAAAATAGCTTAAAATCACAAAACCCAAAATATTAGTAACTGGCAGGGGGGTGCCAGTTACTAAGTGAAGATATAAATTACATTTCAGTAACTAGCACCCTCAAATATAACTCAAAAGCAACTAAAATCACAGTGAATCGGGCTATTATGATATTGTTTAGACCTTCCCCTACTTCCTTGTTATTGTCACACTATCAAAAACTTATTTATTTTCGCGAAAACAGGCCATACAAATTTTGGTGTCTCCTTAAGAAAAACTTAACGCACGTGCATTTTTTTGCCGATCTTCGCCGCTTTGACTGAGATAATTTCCAGCGCCGGAAAATACCCACCTAGGGGCGTAAAATTAAACTATAATATCAATGAATAATTGGAGATTGCTGTAAACACATCAAAGATGGTCTTACTATATCCAAAAGCTTAATATATTTAGTTTTATAGTCAAAGTGCCAGTTACTGACACATGCCAGTTATACCACGATTTACCCTACTTAAAGAGACCTTCAATTTGATTACTCAATTAAATTCATATAACATTTTAGTTGTTTTCCTTCTCCGGAACAGTCAATAAAGTGCTATTGCCGAAATGTCTTCGGCTATTATTATTGTTTTATGTCTACAACCAGCGTGAAAAGTCATTGCGCAATCCGATAAACGGATCCGAAGGTTCCCTCCCTAAAAGTCAAATGAAATTGCTCAGTTGACGTGTTTGACTGGCGGATCTGTGATGGCGCTTGCGTATTGCGCACATCTAATTTGTGACCTTCTCAGCACGATGTCAAACAATTATTTAATTTGGTATAACCTATCTAATTTCGTATGAAATGGTTATGATATTTGTGTATAAATGCTATGGCCTTAAGGAGCAGTTTCACTTATGTTCTTTGTTATAGCAATCAATAGAAATAGTTTAACTATCCACATCGCTGTGAATCAATTAAGTATGGCGTAAATACTGGCGTAGTAAATTCTAATGCTTATGAATGAGCGAAGCGAGACCACGCTAGTGGAACAAATATACGTGACATAACTAGAACCATACTGTTACAATACAACTATGCATGTTACGTAAGTGGCGATAAATACATAACCGGAGGTTATTGTCTTTTACAATTTATGCTTATTGTAATTGCCCGCAAGCGAAGAGTCGATGACTAATTGAAACGGAGAGGTTTTTATGTGAGAACATATTGTATTTTTTAACTGCTAGCACATCCCTTGCTCGTAAGTTTGCCACATAATTATTAAATATACAGGGTGGCCCAAAGAGTGACGTCCAAAGGAAAATGTTTGATTCCTTAGGTCAAGGGGTAGCCAAATCACCCCCATGTATGTTCAGCAATTTTTAGTAGTTTAGGAGTTATGATTTTTTTTCCAAATTTTCTACGAAAATCGACCTCAGTGGATTAATTATGTTTTATTATTTTTTTGGATAACTTTTTTAAAGCATTTTTTATTTTTGTGTCATCCTCTTAAGTTGTTCTTTTAACCATAAAAGTTTCAGCTTCCTAGCTGTAATGTAAGTTAGTTATTTTTTTATCGAAAGTTCGAATTATATCATCGAGCTAGACTGCTCTGAATTTTCTACTTGAAATTAAAAATTGAAAAAGACATTCTCATGGTGCCTTTTAATTTTCCATTTATTTTCATTTTAATTTTCTTTTTAATTTTCCCTTTAATTTGATACATTTTCTAACTTAATTAGTCCTTAGTAATGACATAACAGGAATATTTCAACTTTCTGAGACAATTTACTAATTAGGTAATTTCCACCCAGGTACCTTTGAAGGCTTTTTTCTGCAAATAATACCGTATTAAGCAATAGTTTATTTTTATTTTTATGTAATTTTGGAACCTTGCGGAGTTTTTAAAATTAAAAAGGCACCATGAGAATATCTTTTTCAATTTTTAATTTCAAGTAGAAAATTCAGAGCAGTCTAGCTCGATGATATAATTCGAACTTTCGATAAAAAAATAACTAACTTACATTACAGCTAGGAAGCTGAAACTTTTATGGTTAAAAGAACAACTTAAGAGGATGACACAAAAATAAAAAATGCTTTAAAAAAGTTATCCAAAAAATAATAAAACATAATTAATCCACTGAGGTCGATTTTCGTAGAAAAATTGGAAAAAAAATCATAACTCCTAAACTACTAAAAATTGCTGAACATACATGGGGGTGATTGGGCTACCCCTTGACCTAAGGAATCAAACATTTTCCTTTGGACGTCACTCTTTGGGCCACCCTGTATAAATTAGTAGCGCCTGTACAAAGCTTCATAAAATCGGTATAAATAAAATAAATAAATAAATATGTGGGGACATCTCACACACGGCTATCCGACCCCAAGCTAGGCAGAACCTGTGTTATGGGTGTCGGACAGCTTATATATCTACACAAATACATAGATAGATAGACACTAAATATAAATATCAACACCCAAGACCCGAGTACAAATATCTGTCTTTAAACAAATATCTGCCCCAGCCGGGAATCGAACCCGGGACCTTCGGCTCAGTAGTCAGGGTCACTAACCACTACGCCATTCGGTCGTCTGCTTGCTTATTAGCTTGTACCCATGAATTCTTTGCCACGTGATATCATGATAATATTTGACGTGATAAACGTTTTAAGTCAGAGCTAACGTGCAGACGTATCTTTATTTACAAGCAGATGTTTACAAATCCAAAGAATGCGTGTAGCGATTTCCTCCTATTCGTTTCCTGTTAATCTCTAAAACTCGGCAACATCTCCTAAAATCGCTGAGAGCGTTATAATTTCGAACGATGATGCATGCACCAGCAATGTTGGTGCAGCACGTTAAAGAACTATAAGAAGGCATGTAAATACAAATGAGTCTGTGAGGCAGTTGTTGCACAAGGTTCAACAGTTTATGTTTTTTTTTTCCGGAAGCGTCCGTGAAGGTTGCGGCGCGTCGCAATCAGCCAGCATGTGCGCTCGGCGAAGTACTTGATTGTTTTATACAATTTCACTGCACTCATCAGCTCTGGCTATAATGATTATTGGGCTTCTTTTAATTTGAGTAATGAATAGCGCTGATAGATTGGATAATCTGTATCCTATAGGGAAAACTTGCTACGGCACTACGAAGTTTTGATTATTTTTCATTTGGCGGCGCTGGTGGGCTTTGGGTTAAACATTATGCTTATTGGACCATATCTGACGAAACTTGTACAAAAACTGACTGGTGTGTGACAAAGCAATGCTGCTTATGAATGATGATTGCTAATGTGTCGGTGGTAGCTGTTTGTTAATCCAAGAAGTTTCCAAAATCAGCATCTGATAAGCGCACATAATACCTATAGACTGTGGACAGAGTTGATACTGAAATTTAGCAGAACAGTCTTCATTTTATGAAACCCGAGATGTGCGACAAACCGCGCGATGCGACGACAGTTGACAACACGCAACACGACACCGCGGCCACTCACACAACAAGGATACACGACACACTAGCAGAACATCACTCGATTATGAATACAACAACTGCAGTCACTGTACAGACAGCTTAGGAAAGGTAAAAAATCCATCGGATCAAAATAAAAAAAATCATTATAATATTTTTTAACAAGATACAGATTTACAATGATCAAATGCTTTTAGCATTAGGTAAAGTCCACCCTTTGTACACTTATTTTTATATTTGTGCAATAAATCCATATCCTATTTGAATATTATCTGTAATTTGTCAGTGTACGTGTGTTTAAAGATGACATCAGAGGGAGTCGACCTGAGACCCTCGGTGCAAGAAGCAGCACTATGATTACCCAGTTGTTTTTTTCTTTTTGCTTCGTGACTGGAAGTAAACCAGTTGTTGCGTCGGCCCCGGTGTTGCGGACAGGAGGCCTGTGCAATCATTGTGCACTCATGGCGAGGAAAGAGCTGTTATACATCACATCTTTTCTTTCTCTTCAAGATTGTCTAGAGCTAGTACTAGTTACTAAGCGAAACTCTTTATAATTTGATATAGATTTGTATTTTGGATACCTTCTACTCAGATTTACTCGTGCCGATATTTTTGTATATTCCCGGATGTGATTCCGTTTCGATTATTGTTTATCATCATGCGCCGAATAAATTCAACTGTTACATCAGGTGACGCGTTTGTTTGCCATGATAAAACTTTATCAACTTGGTTGTTTAATCGTTAAATAAACTAAATACTTCCGTTAGTTTAATCTTTTGGATCCCTTACTGCGGCGGAGGTCGTCTAGGCCGCCCTTGTCACGATTATCTCATTAAACTCTTTTATTTTCCGGTGAATCATCATTTTTTCTATAAAATATCCTATCAATCATCATAGGTTAGTTGGTAATGAGAGGATCACGATTTGTTGATCAAGGTCGAACTGCGATCATTGTTTGAAGGATCTCCACTGATGTGTGTGTGTGTGTGTTTCCACACACTGAGCAGTTATTACCTTCGTCCGGTATTCGTTTTACTAAGATTTGCAAAGCTATTAAAAGGTGATGAAATAGAACAGGTCTGAATAATATTTGTACCTTGTGCAACGCCTATTCACATTTGGTAAAACAAACTGCCAATAAGTACTCACATAAATTACTATAAAATAAATATCATGCTTCAATTAAATTATATGAGGCCGGCACAGTCACGGCACACGTTATCAATTTCAGCAGTCTCTACTGAACCAGACCCATACCCCATACATAATATATACTAGTGTGAGTTGTTGAATATAGCGGCCTTTTGATAGGTGATCATATACATCGCGATCCGGCTCGAAGGACCGAATGAAGAAAAGTGTATAAGAAATTATGAAAGGGTTATTTAATTAGACTGTAAAACTAGTTAATACCGCTATGCCCACAACATGCTATAATAGTGACATGTTAAGGGTATACTAAGCCGAAACTTACGTGTGCAGCATGTTATATGTAAACCCTGTAAAACAACTGAACACTCTCCACTGCTAGTCCTCTTTCTAGGCAAACTCGTGTTGTTGTGTGGTACTGACCAGCGTTGTCTGTCGCGCAGGTGGCTGCGTAGCGGCATGTGGTGGTGGGTGGGGTCGCGGCGCGCGCAGCTGGCGGCGCTGGGCCTGTGCGCCGGCGCCGCGCTGCTGCTGCTGCACGCGCCCCGCGCCTCGCGCCCCGCGCCCGCCCCCGCGCCCGCCCCCGCGGCCCGCAACCTCACCAGCACCACCGCCGCGCCCGCGCCCGCGCCGGCCGACAACGACACCTCCCCCGCGCCCCCGCCGCCCCCGCCGCCCCGCCGGGACCCGCGCATCATCGTCACAGGTAACGTGTACGAGGCGGGGCACTCGCGGCCGCGCGCCGAGCGCTGCCCCGCGCTGGGCGCGCGCCTGCGGCTGCTGGTGCTGGTGACGTCAGCGCCGGACCACGCCGCCGCCAGGGAAGCCGTGCGCCTCACGTGGGGACACGCTGCCGCGCGACGCGACGTCGGCTTCGCCTTCGTCCTCGGCACTCCTGCCGAGGCGAAGGCCGAGGCGATCAGGGCAGAGGACGAGCTGTACGGGGACATCATCATCGGCAACTCAAGGGACTCCTACAGCAATTTGACTCTCAAAACGCTTTCCATGCTCGAGTGGGTGGACACGTACTGCCCCAAGGTGCCGCGGCTGCTGAAGACCGACGACGACATGTTCATCAACATCCCGCGCCTGCTCAAGTTCATCGACGCGCGCAAGAACGCCAGTAGAACCATCTGGGGCCGCGTCATCAAGCGCTCCACGCCGCGGCGCTCCACCAAGTCGAAGTACTACGTGTCGCCGCTGCAGTACCCGCCCAAGGTGTTCCCGGACTTCGCCACCGGCCCCGCCTACCTCATGACCACCGACGTGGTGGGGGAACTGTTAAAAGCCGCGGGGCAAGAGCCCTACTTGAGGCTAGAAGATGTCTTCGTGACAGGAGTGCTCGCCAGCAAACTAAAGATTAAGCGGCAACACGCGGCGGAGTTCTATAACAAGAAGGTGTCGTACCACCCCTGCACGGTGCAGAAGGGCATCGCGATCCACATGGTGCGCTTCCACGAGCAGTTCGACCTGTGGCGGAAGCTCCTCGACGGGAAGACAAAGTGCGCGGGCACCTAGCCAGGTTACTTTCAACTCTTAGTTCACTTTTTTGTCTTAAGCTCTTTGAATGGCAGGAATTATTCAGGGTTGGGGAAGAAAACGCGAAGCTTAGTGCGGATGGCGCAACCGGCGGCGGTAAAATCTCTCGATTGCGATTGGCAACCATTCTTGAATCCATTCTTTGGATTGGCGGCCCCACTGGATAATGCTGCAATGGACACGTTTCTTCCCAATAAACGTCCATCTCTTAGCGTTAGTTAGGAGAAGCGAGGATGTAACCGACAACCGATGTGACGTAAGGCTCTATAGAAGTGGGGAGTATAAACTCATGGATGACTTTTGATTAGCTTTGAACCTCCTGAGAATGCAAATGACCCACTATGGTAGTAGGTATTATAAAATACATAATTTCAGTCGTTTTTCAATAATGCTAATATTTATTTAGTATTTATATAAGCAATACCTACAGTTTTTTTTACTATTTTTATGACTCGAAGGTAAATATTAAGTTCCTAGTTCCAAGATCGCAGCATCGCTTATGCTTATTTTTTACTTTATATTTTTTTGAGAATGACTCGTTTGCAGAACAAAACATGATTAT
The DNA here is from genome assembly GCF_932276165.1 of Plutella xylostella. NCBI lineage: Eukaryota > Metazoa > Arthropoda > Insecta > Lepidoptera > Plutellidae > Plutella > Plutella xylostella. The sequence continues at coordinate 8,953,484 of NC_064008.1, forward strand.
TAATCCTTACAGAGCGCTCGAACAAATACTCAGATTTATTGTAATGAAAAATTATATTTAACTATTCAGTTGTCACTGAAAAGCAATAGCGTATGCCATATTTTATAACAATATTTTTTCGAAAAGTATTTAAGATTTTTGTATTTTGGTGACTAATCACGATGTCATAGATCTGATGACCCCTCCATCAGGGTTATTTGGAAGAAATCTGAACAACGACTAACTAGTCAAACCCGAATTATTTTGGATTTAATCGCTTATCGTGTTACTTTTGTATCACAAGCAATATAGTATTTTTTTAACCCAATCTCAATTATTTTTGTTCGTAGTTTGTTTTTTATTGTTACAAAATTATAAATGAGAACTAGATACAAATGTGAATGCCATATAGAGTGTGTATGTAGAACGTTTAATTGAAAACTATATATTTTGTAAGTAAGTGTATTGTATATTGTGGTGAATGCTGTATTGTCCGACGGTAGTCCCAGTGCTACAGTGTAGTCCTCCACTAAGGTTGTATCGTATGTTAAATACCCGGTGTAAATGACCTATCTATCATAGATTATCATATTATTCTTGTAATGAAATCGTCTTCTTATGAAACTGCCCCAATATTTTGTAGAATTTAACTATGTATGTGTGTGAGACATGGATGACTACAAGTTGAAAAGACAAATCTTATAAATATTGCTTTTATGTATAATAGAAAAGATTACTTAACATTTATGGAAACAAGACGTAAGGCGTTATTTATCCGTTTTATATCTCTTTAATATTAGTAATATTTTCATACAGCCTATTGTATTTTTATAAGTATTATGAGATTTATGAGTTAAATTGTTTTATATTGTGTGATGACCCTGTGCACGCATCGAGTATAGATGTATTAAGTACAAACTATAGTTTTATATCGATTCACTGAGACTTCTTGTAGAAGAAACGGAACATTCCTTTCTATTGAGACTTATGTAAAGGAAATGTTTGATTGCTCAGTACTCTGTTTGCTGTTAATGTAATTATATCTAATTGCAAAAAGGCTACTGAGGATGGCTCAGCATGGGTTGTGGTTTGCTAGTGTGCCATGTTGGTGAGGCGGCGCCACGGTCGCGGTGGCGTGGTGCGGACTGAAGTGATGTGAATCGTCGTGTCTCGTTCTTCGCTCGGCGCTCCATCAGAGAACACCAGTGTTGCTACTCTGTTCATCTTAAGATCCCATTATGGATGTGCACATTTAATATAACATTCCCCCAATAATAATCAGCCAGCTGAAATGTAACATTAGCGTATTGAAAGTCTAAAATTTAATATGCTCTACACTGTAGGAAGCGGCTGTATAGTCTGATATTGTATATTGTAATGGAGAAAAGTCATAAATCTTTTTCAGAACATCCGTATCCGCATCACTTATAAATTTAACCGTATGGTTTAATCAATGTAATTCAGATGAGATGCAACTCTGTTGTATAGAAGTCCTCCTCATGGGGCGCCGCTAGTGGCCATTGTACATAAAGTGCAGGTTTACAATTATACAAATTGTTGAGTTGTCGCCGCAATTTGTATGTTAAATCTGAAAAATGGTATTTGCGCATTGAATGACACATTTATAAAAAATATAAGTTTTATTTTATAATATAAAAAACTGAGAAAGCAATATAATTTACTCACAAAACACTCCTAAATATAAAGGCCTATTTTTAGCGGATTTTGTATTTTAGTAGCTGGATTGAATGTAGCTATACTGTAATGAACCTAATCTACCCTGAGATTTTTGAGTAGTATTAAAAAACATTTTATTTTTTACTTAGTATTATTTTATGTAAGTATTACGGCCAATGATTTGTAGTATGTCAATTATTTTTCTTAAATTATTTTTAAAACGATTTCCAAGAGCATGAACTGTAAATAAGGGAATAGTTCGGCAACCGTGGATGTGTATTACGGTTATTTACATCTAGGTAGTGATTGTCTGAAGTGGTGTTTTTTTATATTAAAGCTACCCTTGTTAAATGAAATTTACTTATTTTGTCACTTGGTATATTTGTTTAATTAAGATGGATGTGATACCTATATCTCTTGTATTATCCTTGTAAATAATAAAATCAAGAACTATATTGATGATATATTATTTATTTCTCCCTCTCTCTAGTTATTATTGAATTAGTGCGCTGTAAATATTACGCATACGAGGCCTTCACGTCGGGAAGCAGCAATCAGGCCACTTAGCATCCAGCTGAGTTTCAGTAGAGATTATATATGACGATAGTCAAAGACGAAAGTCATGTACAATGCTCACATCTAACCGGACCCGGTCATCGTTGGTGAGGCAACAAAGTTGTGCAAGAATATGTCTAACACGGGCAGACTATTCGGGTAGGCAGAAGCAACTTTGACAAGGAGGCTGCAAGGCGCATCCAACTAGGTTAGGCTGCGTGCGGGAAACTTCGTCACATATTCTCCTCGGCCATTCCTCAGAGCCTGAAGACAAAAGTCTCCAACCAGTGCGTCCTGCCAGTGATGACGTATGGTGCAGAGACGTGGACACTGACGGTAGGACTGGTCCACCGATTTAAAGTCGCTCAGCGTGCTATGGAGAGAGAGATTTATCTGATGGATCGTATCAGAAATGAGGTTATCCGTCAGAGGACTAAGGTTACCAACATAGCTGTCAAAATATGCAAGCTGAGGTGGCAGTGGGCTGGCCATATCTGCCGAAGAACCGATAACCATTAGGGTAGACGAGTTCTCGAGTGGAGACCACGAACAGGCAAACGCAGTGTGGGGCGCCCTCCTGCCCGTTGGACTGACGACCTTAGGCGGGCAGCCGGTAGTGGTTGGATGAGGAAGGCCGAGGGCCGAGTGTTGTGGCGCTCGTTGGGAGAGGCCTTTGTCCAACAGTGGATGATTATTGGCTGATGATGATGATGATGATGAAATATTACGCTTTGTTTGCAAAATATAACATTGGCAATCAGTATTTAAGTTAGAATAATTATTTACTTCTGTAATTTTAGTTGTTATCAGAATATGTAATTGTCCCACCAACTATTAGCTTATAATGGAAGACCTGTTATTACCCTTACTCACAAATTATGTAACTTAGATTAAGTTTTTTTTAATGTTACGCTGTTGGTTTTCATAACTAAATAAATAAATAAATAAATTGGCAAAATATTTTATTCTCAAAATATATCCAATATACTGGTCATATCTGCCGAAGAACCGATAACCGTTGGGGTAGACGAGTTCTCGAGTGGAGACCACGAACAGGCAGCAGCGAGCATAGGATTCGATACTATTTTCGAATCTACACGAAGGGTCACATTTACCAAACGCTAAACGTATTTAAATCAAATTTTAAATACATTTTGTACTAACTGACAGACGTATGATATTCTACCAAACGCTAAACGTATTTAGCGTTTAGCGTTTGGTGAAATTCCACCTAACATATGGAAAAAACAAATGTCACTTTTGGAACTAACTTTGCCTTACATTTTGACAGTGACAGTTGACGATACGCAACGTTAACGGAGGTTCGAAACTTGTGCTCACGACTGTCAAAAAAACCAAGTCTCGTAACTCAGTTGTTATACGGTAAAAAGTTGTGAGATCCATGTAATACCTACCAAGTCTTATCCACGCACGCATCTCATTCTTAAAAATATTTAATGTTTTATATAAATATATTGACTTGGTCATCGCACTAAATAATTTAATTAACGTGTTTACATGTGTCTCTGACAAGTATTGTTTTTGATGGGATCTCATTTCTTTTTGTATTTTGTAGACAGTTCTACTTTTTTTCTTTTCGGTATCTTCTAGGTACGTAGGTGCGTTAACTTAGTTTGGTAGGTACCTACCTACATAAATCGCAAACTTGAGGTAAGAATCAAGAATCTTTATTTTTGGCTACGTAATGTAGGTACGTAATGAATAAACGTAACTTTGATACTTCGTACTGCATCAAATTTCCCTAATTAAATTTCAACCTTAGTATCCAATACACAAAGTTCATTGTACCTACATTAAGAAAATTTGACTATAAGTGGTAGCACTGGTAGCCTGATGTGCTTTGTCCGTAGGTAGGTAATCCATCCTTTGCGGATTTAATTTGCATTACGGGTATGTTTTGCTCGATTTGGCAGGGGCACTACCGTGCGCCTATATTAACTTGATGGGGGCACTGCCGTGCCCCCAGATATGTGATTATGAAATTATTTAAGCTGTTATGAACCTATCTAGAAAACTGGACCAAAATTGAAAAAAATTACTGGAGTTGGTGGGGGCACTGCCGTGCCCCCAAGTATTTTACTTTTTCCTTGATTTATACACCAAACACTACTTATATTCCAAATTTGAAGCTTCTAGGTCTGCTAGAAGTGCCTTAGAATTTTTATGATCGGTGAGTGAGTGAGTCAGTGACAACATTAAAAAACTTTGACCCGTTATAATTCTTAAACTACTGTTTCAAATTTAATGAAATTCTAAATATACCGTGTCTTTTTACAATGCCTGCATGGTTTTTGAAAATTCAGTCTTCTAGTTTTATCCACAACGAAGTTACAGGGGGTTGAAAATGGCCTGAATTGCTTCCAGAAAAGGATGGTACGGCCGTGCCGCTTTTTTGCTCGACTTGGTGCCTCCAGATTGGTTTGTAAAGTTCGGGTCTTACAAGGTAAGTAGGTACCTACTTATTAATATTTATCTATCTATATCGTATCTCCTGCGAATTGAGTCTAATCTTGACGGCTGAATGGTGTAGTGGTTAGTGGCCATGACTGCTATGCCGAAGGTCACGGGTTCGATTCCCGGCTGGGGCAGATATTTGTTTAAAGACAGATATTTGTACTCGGGTCTCAGGTGTTGATATTTATATATTTAATATGTATCTATGTAGGAATGGAACATTATCATTTATTATTATTTGGATGAACAGAGTGTGTGAAGAAAGAAAGAAAGTATCGATAATTGTCTATGAAAGGAAGTTGGACTCGATGAATGGAGGATTAGCAAAAATGTAATTGTGCTCAAATATAAATAATTATTTTAAAAGATGTTTTACCTATAATAAACGAGATTCAGTGATTAAATCAGCTTGGTTCTCATTTCCACCGCCTGGTCCCACATCTATCTATATATTTGTTTAGATATATCAGCTGTCCGATACCCATAACACAGGCTCTGCCTAGCTTGGGGTCGGATGGCCGTGTGTGAGATGTCCCCACATATTTATGTACTTATACAATTACGAAAATGGTTAATTGAAACTTGGCATATGCGGTCGAACATAGGGTTAAGTCTCCACTAGCAGTCGCCGTGGCCGTATCGGCATGGAAGACATCATCATACATGTATGTACCTACAGGGTTCCGAATGTAAGCGTTGGAACATACCACACGGACGTTGGTAGAAATATCTGAGATTAAATATTAGTTTGGTACAGCTACCGTACCATCGCCGATATGGCCGATACATTAGAAATGAATAATCTGGCGGCGGCGCCCGCCTGTCAAACATCTGTCAAATCCATACGAGTTACGTCAAATTTACAAGCGAGAGACGCTGTTTGGTGGAGGTAACCCTCAGGTAACCCCACTACAATAGGTGCATGCCTAGGACAAGACACTTCTTCGTACTATATACAGGTTCTTCAAGTGAAGCAGAGCACCGCACATCGACCTACCAGATACCAAACAGGTAAGTATAGATATTGGTAAGTACCTAACCTATCATAAATACTGATTACTGAAATCAGACCTAACACTATTGGAAAACAGGCGGGCGGAGAACCAGTAAAAAGCAAGTGTTCCGGGCAACGGCGTTTATTGGAATGAATTTGAATCGAATGAACGTTACAAGGTTAGCTCACTGAACTAGTGATGGAACGAATGAAAGTATTGTGATTGACTGAGTATAGACTACAATTTTTGTAATACCAACAGTCCCCCTCAAAAATTTGAGTCTTATATTATTATATTATACATTGCAAATTACCAATACTTACATAACAATCATCATCAAATTACAGTTAAATCATTCAATTCACACATAGTATAATCTTATCTTAGATTACAATTAACCATTTTAATATGATTTTATTTAACCCTTAATCAAATATAGGGAAATTATTTCCCACTTGGTCTGAATCGAAAAAAATATTTTTATTTTTTTACTGGTTACTCTGATCAATATCAACATTAGAAACAAAATAATCTTGATTAAATTTTAAATTTTATTAATGCCAACACTTTAAAAAAAACCGCAAGCTGTCATCGAACGTCAATGTCAAAATCACGATTTCAATTTTTCTGTGTAAAAAACCGGTTCTCGTGACGATATTTCAAAATTTTTGGAGAAAAAAATCTGCTAATTACCTAACCACAATACTATTGTAAACTTAACTTGTTTTACAAATGGATTTTATGGTGATTGGCACGGTAAAACTGGTGTTTCTTGCTTTTTCGTAGGTTCAAATAAGTGGGAAATTATTTCCCACTGTTTGTTCCTGCAGTAAAAATATACTAAATTTATCTATACATAAAATATAATGTAACTTTATTGAACGAACTAATATGTATGGTTTTTGATAAGTATAAGCGGTTTATTACTCCAGATTCTTCTTATTTATTTGCAGCATTTTGAAACAATTATTAAAAAGAAACGTAATATCGCTTACTACGAAGAATTTAGAAGAGACTGTCGAAAACATAGCTGAAATTTCTGATTTATCAGACACAGATTCGGAAGACGACTCATGCTATGTCAACAGTATTAATTCTCCTTCCGATAGTTACCTCAAACAACTTGCATACGACTGCATATTTCCTTATTAAAATATTGTTCTTAATACTATTGTATCATTTTATAGTTTTTTTTCTAAAACAAAAAAATATTTATAAAAAAACAAGCAAAGTAGCGGCAACTAGCTTGTATAGAAACTGTAGTAAATATTGATTAAAATTTGTGATCTGTACCGGATAGTGGGAAATAGTTTCCCACTTGATATTATTTTGCTTAACAATCACGAATAGTGGGAAATTATTTCCCATAGCAAAACCCCCCTTTCCCCCCACTAAAAAAAATTTAAAACATTTTTTTCGTAATCTACGGACCCAACTTACCTAAAAACCATACATGGTTTACATTTTTATCAAAAAAAATCATCCATTTGATTAAGGGTTAATTTACATATTTTAATCATTATTATTTTAATCAGTATATTTACAATAATCTTAATTTATTTCTTAATTCTAGGAACTTCACTGATTGCACCATTTTTGTGAAGATATCAGCTAGTTGGTTTCCTGTGGAAATATGTTCTAGCTTTATTACCTTTTTAGCAATCTGCTCTCTAGTAAAATGAAATTTTATGTCAATGTGTTTTGACCTTTTGTGATTAGTGGGATTATTGGCAATACATATACAACTATTGTTGTCTTCATATATTACAATCGGCTGTTTTATTTGAATAGCAATACTATTTAATAAGGACTTAATCCAAATTGCTTCTCTCACAGCTTCAAACAGGGCCATGTATTCAGCTTCTGTTGAGGAGGCGGCTACTGTGTTTTGCTTTCGTGTATTCCACGATATTACACAGTTTTCAAACACTTGGAAAACATATCCTGTTGTGCTTTTTCTATCCAGTTCATCGCCTGCCCAATCAGAATCTGCATACCCTACAATCAATTGCCTGTAATCACACTTCTCATAGGTTAATTTTAAATTTACAGTTCCTTTGATATACCTTAACAAATGCTTTAAGCACATCCATAATTCTACATTGTTTTTACTTTGATATCTACTCAGTATGCTAATTGCTGCACAAATATCTGGTCGCGTACAAAGCATCGCGGACATGAGGCATCCTATGACATTCCTGCAGGGAGCCTCGTGGTGCTCGTCTGAGTTTAGAGCAGTGTGGTCTAGTTTTGCCGGGAAAGGTGACTTTGAAGGATTACAGTCACTCATGGAAAATTTGCTTAAAACATTTTGTAGGTATATCGATTGATCTAATGTAATAGTGTCTCTAGTCCTTTCTATTCTTATACCTAGGAATAGTTTTATTTCATTTAAATCAACCATATTGAATTTTTGCATTAAACAATCTTTATACAGTTGTAGATTAGTTTGTCTCTTTGTACATAAAATCAAATCATCTACATATAATACTATATATACATTATCATCTATACATTGTTTATCAAGTATGTACAGGCATGGATCAACTTCAGAACTTTTAAAACCTAGTTCTTTGAGAACATGATCGAAACGTTCATACCAGCATCGTGACGATTGTTTTAAACCGTATAATGATTTATTTAGCTTGCAAACCTGATTCGGTTCAGCCGAGATACCTTCAGGTACTTCCATGTAGATATCCTCTTTAAGAACTCCATTTAAAAATGCAGTTTTAACGTCCATGTGATGAACTTGTAAGTCAAACTGATTAGCAAAAGCCAGAATAAATCGAAACGTGGAGATGCGGGCTACTGGTGCAAACGTTTCGTCATAATCCTGTTGATATTTTTGAGTAAAACCTCGGGCTACTAAACGGGCCTTATAACGCGAAGGTTCTCCTAACTCATTATTTTTGATCGTGAATACCCACTTACAACTAACTATATTTACATCATTGGGTCTATTTACAACAGTCCACGTATTATTTTTATACAATGAATCCTTTTCATTTTCTACAGCTTTAAGCCATTTATCACTATCACTCCTACCATGTATATCGCTATAGGTACTAGGTAACGATTGAACAGTTGTTAATGACAAAAGATACAAATCTGGATTTTCCATTTTATTATAATCTATTGACGGTAGTTGGTGAATTCTTTCACTTCGCCTTATTTTATTTGACGAATTGGAATTACTGGCATCCGATTGATCATCGGGAAGAGATTTGCGTTTCGTGCCTGTTAGCTTTGCTGACTTGTTGTTACTGTCAGGCTTACCAACTTCGGCGGACATTACAGGATTTTGGTTAATCGGCCTTGATTGTTCAAAATTACATTCATCAAATATAATATCGCGGGCAATAAAAAACTGACTATTTTGAACGTTGAATAGTTTATAACCATTTTGTTCATACCCGACTAATATAGCTTTATAGGACTTTTCATCAAATTTAGCCCTTTTTGTTTTATCGTGAACATAGGCCGTTGAACCAAAAACCTTTATGTGACTTATTTTCGGCTTTTTGCCATGCCACATTTCGTATGGTGTTATATTTGACAGCGCTTTTGTGGGTAGTCTGTTTATTAAATAAGTAGATGTTAGTACAGCTTCGCCCCACATAGATTTATCTAACTTCGCACTTGCGACCATGGTTCTCGCCATTTCGGTCAATGTACGGTTCATGCGCTCTGACACACCATTTTGTTGCGGTGTATATGGCACCGTTAAATGATATGTTATGCCCTTAGAAACACAAAACTCTTTAAACTCATTTGAAAGATATTCTCTACCGTTATCGCAATACAGATTTGTAACCTTTGTATTAAATAAATTCTCACTCTTAGCAACAAAATCCTTAAAACATTTAAGTACCTCTGATTTAGCAGTCATCAAGTATGTTACAGTATAGTGAGTATAATCATCAATAAAAGTAACGAAGTAGTTCTTGTCATCAACGGTGGTTGGTGTTATTGGACCGCAAACATCGGAATGAATAATGTAAAGGGGCCTATTCTGAGTTTTGTTACTCTTATCTTTAGTTTTTGCAAACGGGAGTCGAGATTGTTTGCCAAGAATGCAAGGTTCACAAATTTCATCACTAGGAATAATATCACTAATTAATGAGCAATCATTTTCATCTATCAAACCTTTAAGTGTGTTGAACTTTTGTTTATTAATGTGGCCAAGTCGGCTATGCCATAATTTGTAACAATCAGAGGAATTTTGAGCCAAATTTGAATAACTATTGTTTTCGTTAACTTTGTAAGTCAGTCTGTAAAGGTTGTTAGTATGGTCACCAGTCATAATGCATTTATCTTTGTGATGTACTTGAACACCGTTGTTGGCAAAAACCACAATCATACCTGCTCGTTGCATACGGCTCACAGAAAGTAAATTATGCCGTACATCAGGTGAAAACAATACGTCATCAATTGAGCCACTTATACCTAAGTCTGTTGTTACCTTAATTTGCCCTTTACCGTAGGCTAGGATTGACTCGCCGTCCTTCGCAACGCCGATCTTCAGCGGTGAGGAAAGTTCTGTGTATGACGAAAACACATCCAGTGTGTTCACAATGTGATCGGTAGCTCCAGAATCTAGGAGAAAAGAAATTTCTGTTTTAGTAGAATGACTATTTGATTCAGGCAACTTACAATTTGAGAGCATAAAAGCGAAACTTCCCCCGTTATCGTCGCAGGGTTGCACGTGGTTCGCTGCTCGCTTGGGGCCAGCGCTGCCACTGGGCTGGTTCTGGCCGCCGCTTTGTGTCTTCTTGTAGAACCGACAGTCTTTCTTGTAATGGTTGCGCCGCCCACAGAAGTCGCAGTACATATTCGATGACTTGTAGGTAGAATTATGTGGTGCAGGAGTCTTCTTTGGGCGTTTGTAGAAGTTATTTGTATTGTCGTTTCTGTAGTAGTTCTTCTTTGGATATTTTGTCGTATATTTTTCTGTGTGCAGAGCTTTGAATTCGGTGGTAGGTTCTGCTTTTAACTTAACCTCGTGATCGAGCAAACGTGTCTTCACAAATGATAGGTTAAGATGTTCTTCTCCTAAGGTTTCTAATGCCGTGATCACCCCGTCGTATGATGTGGGTAGTGTTAAGAGTAGGTGTGACACTTTGTCCATCTCGTCGAGCCTGGCGCCAGCGGAAATGAGCTCCGTGATGATGTTGTCGAAACACGTGAAATGTTGTAACAACGTGTTATCGGGTAGCAGCTTTAGGTTAAGTAATTGCTTTCGAAGAGCTAGTTGACTAGCCAGGCTTCGTCGCTCGTAGATCTTGTCAAGTTCACATAATATAGAACTGGCCGTTGGTGATTTGGCAAAATTCAAAAATGCGTCACCCAAATATTCAATGAGCGTACCTTTTGCTATTTGATTTTTCTTCAGCCATTCAGCGTCAGGATTTTCGGGAACCGGGTCGTCAATCACCGAACTCACTTGTAATTCTTCTAGAAGGGACTTGATGCGGAATTTCCAGGTGCTGTACCGTTCGCCGTTAAACTGCAGGATGTTTCGTTTGCTTCGCGAATCCATTTTATTTTTGTAGCACAATTTAGCAGTTGGATTTTTATTTTAAAGCACGTGGCCTGGGCCCATAACCTATTGGAAAACAGGCGGGCGGAGAACCAGTAAAAAGCAAGTGTTCCGGGCAACGGCGTTTATTGGAATGAATTTGAATCGAATGAACGTTACAAGGTTAGCTCACTGAACTAGTGATGGAACGAATGAAAGTATTGTGATTGACTGAGTATAGACTACAATTTTTGTAATACCAACAAACACTAATGGCAAGCTGGGTAGGTAGGTAGGTACTCCTGTGATTGGTGGAAATGAAATAGATTTTAATTAAGTACCTATCTATGTTGAGATAGGCATATTATTCTCACATAAAAATTGACTGGAAGGAATTGCTTTTAGTCTAGTTATATCTGTCCCAGGGAGCTTCGCTTAGCCTTAAGTTTTCTCGTGGGATTCCGCAATAAACTGAAGGACTTTCAGATAAACTTTCATCACCTATTTTACCCCTTTAGGGGTGGAGTTTCTGAAAATCCTTTCTTAGTGCTCATTTACACTACCTAAGAAACCTACGTGCTAAATTTCATGATTGTAGCTTGAGCCGTTTGGGCTGTGCGTTGATGCCCAATCAGTCATTCATCACAATTCTTCTTTTATACCTACAACATGTTATTTTTCGAACCTGCCAAACTTTAAGGGGGATTCTATGAGTAATTTCATCGAGAAAAAACTCCCATATGTGGGGTCATATCTCAATATTCTAGAAATAGCGGCCATTTTAAAGTTTAGATACTTACTAAAATTTTTCTTCTTCTTCATAGAAAATCATATCTCGAGATTTAGACGCCTTACGGACATGAAATAAAATGCTTTTATCCGCAAAAAGTCACCTATATCCAATAAAAATATCCACAACTGCTAAATTGTTACATAAAATAAGTTAAAAGCACATAATCTAACAGTTTTGACTTAAAAAAAAAACAGAAAAAAAATACATTTACTTGAATAACTTTATTTGCTTGAGTTTTTTGAAATTAGAATTGTTTAGGCGTCTTCGCACTTGGTCGTCCCGTCGAGTACTTTCCGCCACAAGTGGAACTGCTCGTGGTTGCGCACCATGTGGATCGAGATGCACTTCTTTACCGTGCAGGGGTGGTGGTACGACAACGACACCCAGCTGCTCTCACTATCCGCGAACTCCGCCGCGTGTTGCCGATTAATCTTTAGTTTGCTGGCGAGCACTCCTGTCACGAAGACATCTTCTAGCCTCAAGTAGGGCTCTTGCCCCGCGGCTTTTAACAGTTCCCCCACCACGTCGGTGGTCATGAGGTAGGCGCCGCCGGTGGCGAAGTCCGGGAACTGGCTGGACGGATACTGCCGCGGCGACACGTAGTACTTAGACCACATGGTCCGGTGTGGCGACGCCTGCTCGTACACGTGCCCCCAGATTGTTCTTGTCTCGTTCTTGCGCGCGTCGATGAACTTGAGCAGGCGCGGGATGTTGATGAACATGTCGTCGTCGGTCTTCAGCAGCCGCGGCACCTTGGGGCAGTACGTGTGCACCCACTCCAGCATGGACAGGGTCTTCAGCGTCAAGTTGCTGTAAGAATCCCTCGAGTTGCCGATGATTATGTCCCCGTACAGTTCGTCTTCTGCTCTAATAGCGTCAGCTTGCGCCTCGTCGCGTGTGTGGAGACTGCCAAGTACGAAGGCGAAGCCGATGTCGCGCCTCAAAGCGGCGTGTCCCCACGAGAGTCGCACGGCTTCCCTGGCGGCGGCGTGGCCGGGAGCTGACGTCACCAGCACCAGCAGCCGGAGCGCGGCGCCGCGCGCGGGGCAGCACTCGGCGTGCGGCCGCGAGTGGCCCGCCTCGTACAGCTCGCTCGTGAGGACGACGCGGGAGTCTCTGCGGGCCGCCAGCAGCAGCAGCGCGGCCAGCAGCCCCAGCGCGGCCGGCAGCGCGCGCCCCGCCCCCGCGCACCGCGCCCCCGCCCCCGCGCGCCCCGCCCCCGCGCACCGCCACATGCCGCTACAGCTCGGCAACATAGGCGACCTGCAGGGCACATCACACTCGTCAGTATAAACAATAACATGATAATTGTGCGCCATCCCGATTGTGCTTATTGACCCTATATCATTTCATTGAAGTTTTGGTATTGATTTATTTCAGTTAAAATAAATGATTATGAAGATCCTTTGAACATGTTATGAAGTACCAAGGAAGTACGTAAACTATATTACAGTGCGACAAACTTATCTGTTCCGGTGAGAGCGAACTAAATTGATCCATATCTCATTACTTACTAATGAATTGTATGTTGTAAAAGATTAGATGGGTTTATTAACACCGCAAGAGCGAATTAACAATACGAGCACACTTAAAATCTTATGGAATTAAGAAATATTAGACATTTACGTGAGCTGTCACCGGAACAGATAAGTTTGTGGCACTCTAAGTACCTAGTTACTCTGTGTTATGAAGTTGGAATAGACGCAGAACATTATTCAAAGGGTGACAGAAATTCAAGCGTAGCTTTAGTACAGTGCCACAAACTTATCTGTTCCGGTGAGAGCGAACTAAATTGATCCATATCTCATTACCTACTTACTAATGAATTGTATGTTGTAAAAAATTACATGGGTTTATTAACACCGCAAGAGCGAATTAACAATACGAGCAAACTTAAGATAAGATAAAGATAAAAATTCATTTATTGTAAACATGGGTAAATAAAATGGTGTTACAAAAATATTAGTTCTCCATGCTTTGCACATGCTTTGCACTATACAGTTAAAATCTTATACCCCATCCACACGCTCGGCGAACAATGGCAAACAGCAAACAGCAAACAGCAAACACTGACGTGTGGATGGGTGTTTGTCGTTGTTTGCCTGTTTGTGTTTGTGTTCGCCAGTGTTCGGCATCGGTGTCGGTTTTTCTTGCCAGATCAAAGGATGTTCGGCAAACAGTTTTCTACGTATCCACACGTCTGGCAGCGATCAGTATGCGCGCTGAGCTTGGAGGAGGCGGACGTATCAACTTGCTACACTTTTTCGTTGACGCGCATTTTTTTTATGTATGTTCACCGATTACTCCGCCGTTTATGAACCGATTTTGAAAATTATTTTTTTTTTGTATTGGGTTGAGCTCCCAGGTGGTCCCATTTTTTTTTTCAGAATTTTATCTCACCCCTAAGGGTGGGTAAAGGGGTAAAAACAGGGTATGAATTTCCATTTTGGACACATATTAACCGATTCTAATGAAATTAAAAACATAAATATAGTTCTTGTAACAAAAAAATATGATGGTGACCTTGAGCTGATCTGATGATGGAAACGGAAGGCAGTCAAGGGAACTCCTCAACAGTATATAGCAACTACCTCGTGTTTAGGCTTGAATGATTCGTATTGATTAGTAGGACTTTTTGGTATCATTTGCATCTTACTTTTGATTAAAAATTATTGCAAATAAACTAAAAACTATAAAATAAAATAATAATTAAAAAGAAGAAGTCAGTTTTTTTTTTTAATTTTTATTATCGCCACCATTATTACACCATCGTCTTTGCTTTCTTCTTATTTTCCTTTTTTCTTTCTTTTGCGTTAATTTATATAATAAAAATATGTCAACCCGAAAGTAATAGCTCATCGTCCGCCGTGTTTGCCGGTTCGGAATGTTATGAGCGTTCGCCGAGCATGTGGATGGCTGTTTGTGTTCGGTGATTGTGGTTGGTGTTTGTGACTTTGTTTGCTGTTTGCCGTGTTTGTGACAAACAGCAAGCGTATGGATGGGGCTTTATAGGATTAAGAAATATTAGACATTTACGTGAGCTGTCACCGGAACAGATGAGTGTGTGGCACTCTAAGTACCTAGTTACTCTGTGTTATGAAGGTGGAATAGACGCAGAACATTATTCAAAGGGTGACAGAAATTCAAGCGTAGCTTTCATAGACTTATAGTGCCACAAACTTATCTGTTCCGGTGAGAACGAATTAAATTGGTCCATATCTCGTTACTCAATAATAAATTATATATTGATATAGATTAGATGGATTTATTTAAACCGCAAGGGTAAATTGCCATTACGGGAGAACTTAACATCCTAGAGAATGAAGAATTATTAGAAATTTACATGAACTCTTACCGGAACAGATAAGTTTGTAGCACTGTAGTATATACTAGCGTAAAGACGAACTCACAGCTTGATAAAACGTGACCAATTTTGATTTTTTCAGTCATCAGTCTGACCCATATTACTGGCTCTGCCTCGGATGGCCGTGTTTGAGATGTTACCACATATTTATTTATTTATTTTGACGGTCGAATGGCGTAGTGGTTCGATTCCCGGCTGGGGCAGATATTTGTTTAAAGACAGATATTTGTACTCAGGTCTTGGGTGTTGATATTTATATTTAGTATCTATCTATCTATGTATTTGTGTAGATATATCAGCTGTCCGACACCCATAACACAGGTTCTGCCTAGCTTGGGGTCGGATGGCCGTGTGTGAGATGTCCCCACATATTATTATTATTATTATTATTATTATTATTTTGGTTTCTGAATTATGTCAGCTCGGTATCTTCTATAAGAACCGGTGATTGATGATGCACACGGGCCTAGGCCAAGTGAGCATCATTTTCTAAAGTTGTAGATGTTTGTCTTTGAGATGGCTGGTCGGTTTGCAAGAACTTGCGAACAATTCTGCATGTATTCAATATGGCTGCTTTTTGTAAGATGGTGTAGGTATGTGTAGGAAGATCTAAGGCTTTTAATGATTGGTCTAACTGTTTCGGTATGACTCCTGTTGTTGATAATACTATGGGTACTATAGACGCTGATTTTAAACGCCACATGCGGGTTACTTCGTCTTTAAGGTCGGTATATTTGCTTAGTTTTTCTGAGATTGTGCTTTGTAGATTGTGAGTATTAGGAATTGCAATGTCTATAATCTGGGCAGTTTTTTGATGCTTGTGTATTATGGTAATGTCGGGTCTATTGAAGTGAGTGGTTCGGTCTGTTAAAATAGCTCTATCGAAGTAAAGTTTGTGTGTATTGCTTTCTAGGACAACTTCTGGAACATATTTGTAGTACGGTATGGCTGGTTGCGGTAGGAGATTGTACTTTATTGCGAGCTGTTGATGAATTATATTTGCGACTTGGTCATGACGATGTTTATACTCAGTTTGGACTATAGATTTACATGCGCCTGTAATATGCTGGATTGTTTCTGGTGCTGAGTTGCATTTGCGGCATTTATCATTCTGGGAGCCTGGTAGTTTCATGATGTGCTTCTGATAGTTCTTGGTTTCAATGACTTGGTCTTGTATTGCGATGATGAATCCTTCAGTCTCCGGGAAGAGTTCCCCGCGACGGAGCCACTCGTGCGACGCTAGCTTGTCGACGTTGGGTTGGCTCAGGTCGTGGGGGTGTCTTCCATGAAGAGATTTTCCGCTCCACTCACGTAATTTGTCGTCTTTTTCAAGTTGTTCTTCATTAGGCTGTGATTCGTAGTCTTTAAGGTTTAGGGGAGTTAATTTACTATCAGTATTTACTATTTCTTTGTAAATTGTGGATGTTTTGGCTTTTTCATGGAAGTAGTGTCGGAGCGATTGGATTTGCTTGTTATGTAGGTTCCTGATGTCTATAATACCTCGTCCACCTTCACTTCGCGGTAATGTTTGTCGTTGTATGCAAGCTCTGGGGTGATGTTTCCTAAATTTAGTCATAGTTGTGTTTACAATGCGTTGTAGGTTCTTTAATTCTGTTTTGGACCAGTTAATTATTCCAAAAGAGTAAGTTAAAATAGGTATAGCATAGGTGTTAATTGCTTTGACTGTATTTGCTGAATTAAGTTGAGTTTTTAGAATTGAGTTTAGTCTGTGTTTGAATTGTTGAATAAGTTTGGTTTTGGTTTCTTTGTACTGTATCTGTTTATTTTGACTATAGCCTAAATATTTATAGGTTTCATTTTCAGTAAGTGGTGTGATAATATCCCCTGACATGGTTTCAAAGTGGTGTTCAAAACTTTTACCTTCTTTTACAGAATTAATCCGGCATTTATCAATTCCAAAATCCATACACATATCTTTTGATAGTCGGTCCGTAGTTTCCGCTAATATATTTAGATCAGATTCATTGTTAGCATACAGTTTTATATCATCCATGTACATGAGGTGGTTAAGTTTAGTGTCACAGTTTTGAAAGTGAAATCCAGTCCGGGTATCATTTAATACATTAGATAGTGGGTTTAATGCAAGGCAGAACCACAGAGGGCTGAGGCCATCTCCTTGAAAAATTCCACGTTGTATTTTTATTGGTTCTGATGTGTCATTATTTAATTTTAATTTAGTGGTCCAGCGGTTCATGATGAAATTTAAAAATGAAATTATTTCTGGATTTATTTTATAAATTGTTAAGACTTTGAGTAACCAAGAGTGCGGAACTGAATCATATGCTTTTTTATAATCTATGTACATACTATACAGATCTTGTTTCTTCTTTTGTACTATTTTTAGTATTATTGCGTCTATTGTTAGCTGTTCTTTACATCCTTGGCTGTATTTTCGACAGCCCTTTTGCTGCTCTACCAAAATCTTATTGTTTTCAGAGTGTAAATATATTATTCGCGTAAGGCATGAGGTAATTATTTTGTAGATGGTTTGAAGACAAGTGATTGGTCTAAATTTAGCAGGGTTACTCAAATCTTCTGGATCCTTAGGTAGCATGTATGTGATTCCTGTAGTAATATATTCTGGTAACATATTCGGATTTTTTATGAAATTGTTCACAAAATTGAATAATAATGGGTGGATATGGGTGAATTTTTTGTAAAAATAGTTATGAATATGGTCAGTACCTGGGGCTTTCCAATTGTGCAGCGACTTTAATACATCCTGAAATGTGTCAATGGAGACAAATTCAAATTCCATTGATGGTATTTCCGCATGTTTTGTCTCCTCCTCTCGTATCCAATCAGCTTCCGTATTATGCACAACTGGGTTCTCCCAAATCTTTGCCCAGAATTGTTGCAACTCGCCAGGGGTCGGTGTATCATTGTGTTGTGGTTGTGATGGTGTTTTTTTTTCAGTGGTATTTCGGAGATTGCGATAAAATTGTTTTTCATTGTTAGTAAATTGTGCATTTTGTGTCTTGCGTAAAGTACAGGCCTTATATCTTTTAAGACGACTAGCAGTAACTATCAGTTTCTGTTTTAATGTGTCAAGAAAGTGTGTCAGTTGCGTATTGGGGTCCTCGTGTATTGAATGGGTTTGATAATTTTTTTGTATGTCTTCTACATTTTTTACAAGCTTTCTGTTTCTATTGCCAGCAATGTAGTGTGTTAACTTGCCTATTTTTGATCTTAAGTCTTCTACTCTGTGTTCTAGTCTGATTTGCCATTTCGGTTTTTTATTGCTATTGTTTCTATTGCTTGTATCTGTCGGAGGAAGTGTTAATTTAGTTCCATTACATTTGGCAGCTGTCCAGGCTGCACAGTACACTATAGTTTGGAATAGGCTAAATTCAATATCAGGTTTAACATAAACTGGGAGGGTTCGTTCATTAATGTATTCTACTATTTTGGCAAACTTTTTTGAAGTTTTTTGACGTGCTATGTATGGCCTTTCAGTTGGTTCAGTGTTTATAAAGAAATCTAATGCATTCTGAAAAGTTGTATCAATTTCTGGGTTACATTCGGGGTGTCTCGGTTCCGGAATTTCATTAGAGTTATCTATCATGCAGTCAGATTGTATATCATTTAAAAATACTGGCTCGTTGGGTTGTTCTGGCTGTTGCACTTCATTGGTAGGGACTATTAACTCTGCTTCAATCTCTTGCCTGATGTGGTCAAGTCTCTCCTGAGTGAGAAGTTTATTATTCATGATAACTCTTCTCTGATCTGCTATTCTTTGTTCTGAAAGGTGCGATAGGTGTGGGAATGTTTCAATGAAAGATTGGTGTAATTGTGGCCTGTATGCAGTTATATCTGTTTCTAAGTTGGTTATTCTAAAATATGCTCGGATGATGGTCTCATTGTAATCGGTAGTCCACCTCATACGCTGAGTTTGAGTGTTGGATGGTTGTGATTTGTCTGAGTTAGTTGTTTCTACTTGTGTGTTGGTCATTCTTAATTCCGTAGCTACTTCATCTTTAATCGTGTTTATAGTTTCAATAGGGAGAATTTTGTTATTTACAATAGTGCGACGTTGGTCTCCCACTCTTTGCCGCGACACTTGCATATGTGGGAATTTCTCCAGAAATTTTGTGTGAAGTGGTGGTAAATATCCTTTGATGTCTGTTTCCAGTAATGTGAGTTTAAAATAGGTACGCATGATGAATTTGTTCATTTCAACAGTCCATTTTTTGCGCGTACGTTTGCGTGTGGTGGGCTCAGACTCATAGACAGAAGACGTCTCCTGAGCAACATCCACAGGCAGTAAGCTGAAAGAAGAAGAGAGTGAAGGGGAAGAACGATATGATGAATCAGTGGCTGTAGCTGAAAAGGGGTCTGTATCAGTATCGGATAGTTCGGCTGTAGCAGATTGTTCGACGGGAGCCCGCCTGCTCAGCTCCGCGTCGCCAGTGGTTCGCATGCTGTCACATCCAGCACTGGCTCCAGATGCGCCCCGGCGTCCTCCGGGAAGCGACCTTAAATTATATCTCCTATTACCCGTATCTGGCACAGCACTGCTAACAGTGGACTGGGTCTCTCCTAATGGTGGTGATGTTCTGCTCGTTGATCGCGTCACCCTCATAAGCGGTACGTTGCCCCCCCCAGAGTACGAGGGGCAGCCCGAGCCTCGTGGCCCGGTGCGGGATTGACCAGCGCTGTTGACGCTGGGACCCGCCTGGGGTAGCTTCGTCTCTCGTTCCGCTACCATGATGATGATGACTATGGCTCCGTTAGCCGCTGGTAAGTATATGTCGATAAACGACGCCAGCGTCCGCCCCTCACGTGGCACTGATGGTCGTGCCGGACGTGGAGTTAGCTTTGTGAGGGGCTTATTATTATTATTATTATTATTATTATTATTATTATTATTATTATTATTATTATTATTATTATTATTATTATTGAATTTCTGATTTTATTCAGCTCGGTTGTTAACCGGTATTAATAATGCACACGGGCCTAAGCCAAGTGCGCATCATGTTGGGAAGTTGTTGATGGTAAAGATGGATTGTTATGTTGGGTTGGGTCATTTTGTAAGAATTTCCGGACTATTCTGCATGTGTTTAATATGGCTGCTTTTTCTAATGTAATGTAGGTGTATGCGGGTAGTTGCAAAGATCTCAAAGATTGATGTAGCTGTTTTGGTATGACCCCTGTAGTTGATAATACAATCGGTATTATCGACGCCGATTCTAAGCGCCACATTCTAGTCACTTCATCCCTGAGATCCGTGTATTTTGCGAGTTTTTCTGAAATTGTGCTCTGTAGGTTGTGTGTATTTGGTATTGCTATATCTATGATCTGGGCAGTTTTTAGTTGTTTGTGTATAATTGTGATGTCGGGTCTATTGAAGTGAGTAGTGCGGTCTGTCAAGATTGCCCTGTCGAAATACAGCTTGTGAGTGTTATTTTCGAGGACAACTTCTGGGGCATATTTGTAGTAAGGTACAGGTGGTTGTGGTAGAAGATTGTATTTGATTGCTAATTTTTGGTGGATTATATTCGCAACTTGATCGTGGCGGTGTTTGTAATCAGTTTGTACTATGGATTTGCATGCGCCTGTTATATGTTGAATGGTTTCGGGTGCAGAGTAACATTTACGGCATTTATCGTTCTGTGAGCCTGGTAATTTCATTATGTGCTTTTGATAATTCTTCGTTTCTATAACTTGATCCTGTATAGCTACCATGAACCCTTCAGTCTCCGGGAAGAGTTCCCCGCGACGGAGCCACTCGTGCGACGCTAGCTTGTCGACGTTGGGTTGGCTCAAGTCGTGGGGATGTCGTCCGTGCAGAGACTTTTGTGTCCACTCACTTATTTTCACTGCTTCTTCTGTCTGTTTTTCATTCGTTTGGGGGTTGTGGTCTTGTAGGTTTAGCGGAGTGAGTTTGTTATCTGTGTGTACTATTGCATTATGGATCTCAGATGTTTTAGCTTTTTCATGAAAGTAGTGTCTAAGCGTTTGAATTTGTTTATTATGGAGGTTTAAAATATCTATTAATCCTCGGCCCCCTTCACCACGGGGTAGGGTTTGGCGTTGAACGCATGCTCTTGGATGATGCTTCCTAGATTTGGTCATAGATGTATTAATGATCCGCTGGAGGTTTTTCAATTCAGTTTTGGACCAGTTTATGATACCGAAGGAGTACGTCAAGATAGGTATTGCATAGGTATTGATGGCTTTGATGGTATTTGTGGCATTGAGTTGGGTTTTTAAAATTGAGTTTAATCTGTGTTTGAATTGTGTGATGAGTCTTGTTTTTGTTTCCTTAGTCTGTATTTGCTTACTTTGGTTGTATCCTAAATATTTATAGCTCTCTCCTTCTTTCAGATGTTCAACATGGTTACCATCTATTGTTTCATATTCGTGCTCAAAAGTCTTACCTGCTTTAACTGAGTTAGTTCTGCATTTATCTATTCCAAAGTCCATTTTTATATCCTTTGACAGCCTATCCGTGGTTTTCGCTAGTAAATTGAGCTCGGTTTGGGTGTTTGCATAAAGTTTTATATCGTCCATGTAGAGAAGGTGGTTTAGTTTGAAGTCAGAGTTGTCAGATTTTTGGATTCTAAAACCAGTGTTTGTGTTATTTAGCGTATTCGACAGTGGATTTAATGCTAAGAAAAACCATAGAGGACTTAGTGCGTCGCCTTGAAAAATGCCTCTCTGTATTTTAATTGTATCTGTTTCTTTGTCACTAAGTTTGAGCTTTGTTGACCATTGGTTCATAATGAAATTTAGAAATGTTATTATATCCGGATGAATTTTATACAATGTTAATACCTTTAGTAACCAACTGTGAGGGACGGAATCATACGCTTTTTTGTAATCTATATACATTGTGAACAGATCCTTTTTCTTTTTTTGAACTAGTTTTAAAATTACTGCATCTATTGTGAGTTGTTCCTTGCATCCGTGACTGTATTTCCTGCATCCCTTTTGTTGTTCAGCTAGTATGTTATGGTTTTCAGAGTGTAAGTATATGATCCGTGAAAGACAAGATGTAAGTATTTTATAAATGGTTTGCAGACATGTTATTGGCCTATATTTTGCGGGGTTTTTCATATCTTCTATATCTTTAGGTAACATATATGTTATTCCTTGGGTGATGTATTCTGGTAACAATAGCGGGTTCTTTATAAAATCGTTGATAAAATTAAATAGGAACGGGTGAATGTGCGTAAACTTTTTATACCAGTAGTTATGGATATGGTCAGATCCAGGGGCTTTCCAATTATGTAAACATTTTAATACATCTTGAAATATTTCTATAGATATATTTTCAAATTCCATCTGTGGGATTTCCGAAATTTTAATTTCTTCTTCCTTTATCCACTCAGCATCCTTGTTGTGCTCAACTGGGTTCTCCCATATTTTTGACCAAAAATTGTGTAATTCGTGTGTTGGAGGCATGTCTGGGTTAGAATTTGTGTTATTTGTGTTATTGTTTGTGGTAGAGTTTTGAAGATTGCGATAAAATTGTTTCTGATTATTTGTGAATTGAATGTTTTGTGTTTTACGTAGTGTGCATGAATTGTATCTTTTGAGACGGTTGGAAGCGACTGTTAATTTTTGTTTCAGTATATCAAGGAAGTGTGCTAATTGTGTGTTCGGGTCTTCATGTACTGAGTGTGTTTGGTATTGCTTTAGTATTTCTTCTACTTTCAATACTAGTTTTCTGTTCCTATTTCCAGCAATATAATGTGTTAGTCTACTTATCTTAGCTCTTAAATCAGAAATTTTACGTTCAAGCCTAATTTGCCATTTGGGTTTCCTTTTGCTGTTTTGAGTGTTTGATGAATCAAGGGATAGTGTTAGTTTACTACCATTAAGTTTAGCAGCTGTCCAGGCAGCACTATACAAAACAGCCTGAAATAAATTATATTGTGTATCTTGTTTAATGTTTTTGGGTAGGATTTGTTTGTCAATGTATTCTATTATTTTAGCTAGTTTTTTTGAAGGTTTTTGTCGTGGTATGTATGGTCGCTCTGTTGGGTCTATGTTAAGAAAATAGATTAAAGCTGATTGAAATGTTTCTTCAATTTCTCGATTAATTTCTGGAATAATATCTGGGGCAGATGGTGAGTTCGAGTTCGTTAAGCAGTCATGTTGGATGTCGTTAAGAAAATTTGTTTAATTTGTTTCTTCTGTTGTATTATGTGCGGTTGTGCTATTTATGGTAGAGAGTAATTCCTCGTCAACTTCTTGTCTTATTTGATCAATTCTTTCTTGCGTGACAAGTTGGTTATTTATAATTACTCTTCTTTGGTCAGCTATTCTTTGCTCAGATAAATGATTTAGTTGTGGGAACCTATTAATGAAAGCTTGATGCAGTTGTGGCCGGTAGGCAGTTGAGTTAGTTTCGCAGTCGGTTATCCTGAAATATTCTCGGATGATAAATTCATTATATTCGGGAGTCCATCGTATACGTTGAGTTTGAGTTGGAGTTTGAGTGTTTATCGGTTGAGAAGTATGTAATTGTGTACTAGCGTGATGTGGTGCTGCTTGTGTGGGAATGTTTTCTAGTTCTGTAGCGACCTCATTTCTAATTTGTTCTATGGTTTCTGCAGGAAGGAGTAAGTTTCTTATAATAGCACGCCGTTGGTCACCTACTCTTTGCCTTGATACTTGCATGTTAGGGAATTTTTCAAGGAATTTTGTGTGAAGGGGTGGCAGATATACGCTAAGGTCCGTTTCTACAAAGGTTAGTTGGAAATAAGTGCGCAGAATGAATTCGTTCATTTCAGTGGTCCATTTTCTACGCTTAGATGGTTTGCCAGTGGTGGGCTCAGATTCACAGACTGGGGTAGTCTCCTGGGCAACATCCACTGGCAATATGCTAAAAGATGAAGATGTAGAGAGTGAAGGGGAAGCCCGGTATGATGGGTCCGAAGATGTCGACGAGAGTGTGTATGGCTCTAATTCCGGGTCTAATTGTTCGGCTGTAACATATTGTTCGGCGGGAGCCCGCCTGCTCAGCTCCGCGTCGCCAATGGTTCGCATGCTGTCACATCCAGCACTGGCTCCAGATGCACCCCGGCGACCCCCTGGAAGCGACCTAAGGTTATACCTCCTAGTTCGAGTAGTGGGCGCAGTATTATCGGTAGAGTTCTGCGTCTCTTTTGCTGGTGGCGACGATCTGCTGTTCGATCGCGTCACTCTGATGAGCGGTACGTTGCCCCCCCCAGAGTACGAGGGGCAGCCCGAGCCTCGTGGCCCGGAGCGGGATTGACCAGCGCTGTTGACGCTGGGACCCGCCTGGG
The DNA here is from genome assembly GCF_932276165.1 of Plutella xylostella. NCBI lineage: Eukaryota > Metazoa > Arthropoda > Insecta > Lepidoptera > Plutellidae > Plutella > Plutella xylostella. The sequence goes on from NC_064008.1 coordinate 8,978,124, forward strand.
GTAGCTTCGTCTTTCGTTCCGCTACCATGATGATGACTAGACCTCCGTTAGCCACTGGTTAGTATAAGTCGCTAAACGACGCCAGCGTCCGCCCCTCACGTGGCACTGATGGTCGTGCCGGACGTGGAGTTAGATTTGTGAGGGGCTTATTATTATTATTATTATTGTGTTTATTTATCTCGACTTTTGAGGTCGGTGTTTTTAAACTAATACTCCCGCTCTGAAACCTTCAGAGAAGAGGAGCATCAGTGTCCCCGTGTACAAAAACTGAATCTCCTAAAACCTTACTAACTATAGTTGATGTGTGGATGGCTGCCTGCTTCTGCATGATATGTATGTTTATTTTTGCTTCTAACTTATTACAATATCTATGTAGACTTTTTGCAACAATTCCAGTGGCTCCTATTACTATTGGTATTATTTGTGTATCCGTGTTCCATAACCTTGCTATTTCTTTTTTCAGAAGGTGATATTTGCTTAGCTTTTCTATTTCTTTTGCTCCGATGTTGTAGTCTGATGGTATTGTTATGTCTATTAAGTATGTTTTGTTTTCTGCTTTATCTGTATATATTATGTCTGGTCGGTTGTGTGTGACGGTAACATCTGTCTGTACCGGCATCTCCCACATTACTTTTGCTTCTTCATTTTCTTTAACTTGTGGCTGTGTTAAATCCTCCTTCCACCATAAATCTGTACTATGTAGGTTATGTTTTTTGAGCAATGACCAGTGAACATATTGTACTACGTTGTTGTGTCGTTTTGTATAGTAGGTGCCTGCTAGCTTATCGCATCCAGAGGTAATGTGTTGTATGGTCTCATCCTTAGTCGCGCATAGCCGACACCTACCGTCTATTTCCTTTCTTAGAATGTCTCTCTCGTGCTGTCTTGTAATAACTGCTTGATCTTGAATGGCGAAAATAGAAGCTTCTAATGTTGATGACACTGGCTGTTTCTTGAGCCATCTGAATGATAACTCTCTGTCTATATTATCTTTTTGAAGAACTGCCTTACAAAATTGACCGTGAAGTGGTTTTTCCTTCCAGGTGTTCACTCTCTTTTTAATTACTGCGCTTTTTATTTCTTTATCTGTGTATCTATTCTGGCTATCTAATTGTAATTCTTGTAGGTTTTCTTGTGAATCTTTGTAAATGGAGTATTTATCTTTGGTTTTGTCATGTTCTACTGTAGCTTTGATGATGTAGTCGGTTTCTTGGTCCAAATATTCCTTGTATTTAATTATTTGCGTCTTGTGCAGCATCTCAACATTAGTGAGTCCTCGTCCACCTTCTTCTAGGGGGAGATACAGTCTCTCTTCTTCTGCTTTTTGTTGATGGGCTTTATTCATGGCTAACAGTTTCCTGGTTTTCGTGTCTATTTTCTTTAAATCACTCTGCTTGTAATTAATTATTCCGAAGGTGTAAAGCAAAACTGGAACAGCATATATGTTAATGGCTTTAATAAGGTTTCGAGAATTTAGGTGTGAATTTAATAACTTCTTTACTCTTTTAAAATACTCTTTTTCAGTTTGTTGTCTAATTTCGTTATGTTCTATTTTACCTGCTTCATTGATGCCTAAATACTTATAAGATTGACCGATTCCTAAGTGTGTAAATTCTTCTCCACTTAAAAGGACATGGCCCTCTCCTTGGTGTGATTTTCTTCTTCCAGCTGTTATGTGTAATGTGTTGCATTTATCTAGTCCAAAGCTCATGCCTATGTCTTTTGTAAATATTTCAGTGCTGTCCAGTAGTACTTTCAATCCTTCCTTGGTTTTTGCGTATACTTTCAAATCGTCCATGTATAAGAGGTGGTTTACAGTTGTTCGGTCTTTAAGTCTGTATCCTTTGGTGTCATACTTGTTTAAGATTTGTGATAGTGGGTTGATGGCCAGACAGAATAGAAGCGGTGATAAGGAGTCCCCTTGAAATATGCCTCGGCGTATATAAATGTGGTCTGTTTCTACAGTGTCGTGTGCACCCTGGGCTGTCATTACCACTCTCCATTTGGGCATGACCATCAGTAAAAAGCTCTTGACAGCGTCAGGACACTCATAAAGGTCTAGCACTTTAAGCAACCATTCGTGTGAGACGCTATCAAAAGCCTTCCGGTAGTCAACCCAGGCTGTACTGAGGTTTTTCTTAGACGTGTGAGCGTCTTCCAGTATAGATTTATTAATCATGAGATGGTCTTTACATCCCCGGGCACGTCTTCGACATCCTCTCTGTTCTGGTGCTATAATGTTGTTGGATTCGCAGTGTCTATAAAGTTCGTTAGCTATTACGGATGTGAGCAGTTTGTACATGGTAGGAAGGCATGCTATTGGGCGCCAATTTTTCGGGTTCTGGGTTTCTTCACTTTTGGGTATCAGAATTACTTTTCCTGTTGTGAACCAGTCTTCTATTTCTTCTGCTCCCTTCAAAATGTTATTGTATAGCTTTGTTAAATGTTCATGCGTGTTTGTTAGGTATTTCAAGTAATAGTTTTGTATTTTATCTATTCCAGGTGCTTTCCAATTGTGTGTCTTTCTTATTGCAGCTTTAACCATGTCTATTGAGATTTCTTCAAAATCACTTTGTTGGATGTTAGTGTTGGCTTGACTTATTTCAGATATCCAGGGTGCTTGTCTATTGTATGGAATTGGTTGTGATAAAATTGATGACCAAAAGCCTTCAATTTCATCCTTGTTGGGTATTCTTTCTGGTGGTTCAGTTTTTCTGTCTAGATTTCTGTAGAATTTGTGCTGGTTTTCGTGAAATAACTTGTTTTGTGCTTTTCTATTACTCATGTCTTCATACCGTTTTATCCTTCCTGCATATGCTTTAATTCTTTGTTTGATTGTTTCAGCTGTGTTGTCATGATCCTGTTCGTTAAATATGTTGTATTTTTCATATAATTTCTCTTTCAGTTTGTTCATTTTTCTACTTGTTACGCCTCTTTTAATTTCAGTGAATCTCCCTAACTCTTTCCGTAGCACTTCTATTTTCTTCTTTATTCTTCTTTTCCATGGTGGTTCTCTATTCTTTTTTGCAGTGTTGGTTGGGTGATACGGCTTCTGGTTATTGGTAAGTATTAGTGTTTTTGCAGTTGCGTATATGATGTCATTGACTTCCCTGAGTGAACTGTTGGTGGCCAAAACTATCGGTAAGTATTCGTTTAATTTTTGTAAGTGGCTGTAAAATTGTTTGCAAAATGTCGGTTTCGGTAAGTATTTCCTATCCTCTATTGAGCCTTCTTTTGTTTCAGCTAATACCTGTAAAAATGTGAGTATGAGTGGATCAGTTTCTTCGTTGACTTCAATGTCTGTACTGTCTGTAATGTGTGGTAGTGAATTTTCTGATGTATTTGTGTTTGATATGCGTGTTTGTATTGGTGTGTGTTCTGGTGTTATGTTAACGTTTATAGGTGATTGTGTATCTGTGCGAGTAGATGGTGTTGGTGATTGTGGGATTACGTGTGTGGGTTCTGAGTTTTCTTGAGCTTGTTTTCTGATCTCATCCAATACCAAATCGGACAAGGCTTTACGGGACAAAATTACTCGGACTTGGTTTGACAAAGTGTTTCCGTTAAATTTGTGTATTTTTGGGTTGGTTGGGTTTCTTTCCTTAAATAATCTTTCTAGTCTTTTCATGTATCCTGCATCTTCTGATTTTGCTTTAAAGTAACACCACATTAACTCTTTTATTTCGTCGTCGGACCATTTATTCTTTGCATTTCTATCTATTGTTGATCTATTACTTCCAGGCGATGTTTGTTCTATGTTTCTGGTTTCTGGTTCTGTTCGTGTATCGGTTTGTTGGGTATCTGTCTGCGAATTAATTTCTTCTGCTTGTTGTTTGATAAGTTCTAACTCCTGTTCTGGCAATGTATTCTTTTTTATTACACATCTGGCTTGGTTTGAAAGGGTATTTCCGGTAAATTTACTTGCTTTCGGATTGGTTGGGTTTCGTTCCTTAAACAGCTTCTCCAGTCTCCTAATGTATCCACTTCCTTGTGCTTTTGTCTTGAAGTAACAAAACATTAACTCCCTAACTTCTTGATCGGACCACTTTCTTCTTTCGTCTTCATTATTCGTATGTGAACTTGTCGTGTCCTGCTCCGATGTACCGGCAGAGCTAGTGGGCGAAGCCCCGCTCTGCAAAGTATCATCAGAATCCCAGATAAGTTCGGCTGTAGTCCCTTCGGTTTCCCCGACTCTCGCCCGCCTGTTCAGCAGAGAGCCACTGGCGGTTCGCATGCTGCCACGTCCAGCACCAGCTCCAGACGTGCCCCGGCGATCGCCCCCGGGCAGCGGCCCAGTACTCGTATCATTATTAATCATTACTCCATAAGGGTTGCCATAGCCTTTTAGCGTGTAAGTTTTCTTTTTACAAGTGTCCCCCTCCCACGTGGATCTGATGGTCGATCCGGACGTTAAGGTTGGACTTCGGGAGGGTTATTATTATTATTATTATTATTATTATTATTATTATTATTATTATTATTATTATTATTATTATTATTATTATTATTATTATTATTATTATTATTATTTAACTGGTTCATTACAGTTTCGTTTCTAAATTATTAAGTTTACATTCATTCTTAAGTCGAATTGCTGCAAATGGTAGAGTTCTTCTTTGGATTCCAACCAACGCGTCCAACTAATTTCAACCACTTTCGTCTTATTGTAGTATCTATAGAAGGAATCTGTTGGACAAATAATAGAAAATAATTAGTTTATGTATTTGTTAAAAGATGTACCTTGCCCTGACAAAATGGTTCAGATACGAGACGTTAAACGCAAGCTAGCATTTATTTTCATAGGTAACATTCAAGATAAAATATCGATAATGATATCGATTAATTTGAGTCAATCCCTAGCGTACATGTAAAATAAATTGATGAAAAATATATCCACTAAAATCATGGAAATTATTAACAAATGGACTTCCACATACACAAAATATGAAAGTAAACAACAGCATTGGCATTATTTTATATTTAATACAGGATAAAAGACAAATTTTAACCAAAAATAAACGCGTCGTGGCAGTGATGACTATTTTGGTATTTACCTGTGAAATGTGCAATTTTCAGGATTATTTCTATGATTAACGCCACAATCACTCGCAGAAGATGTTACCATTGTTGAATACAATTACATTTACTGAAAATAAACCACGATGTACGCAAAAAATCCAAAATACTAAGGTGTTGATTTTCCGCGTGCCCAATTGTGACGCACTGTCATTCAAAACCAGTCACATTTTCATTGGATTCGCTATCCTTTTCTAACTTGCCAAATTTCCGTAAGGGATTTTCTTCTCCCTCGCTCGCTTTGTTCGTCTATACGCCAGTATATACTAAGTCTATGGTAGCTTTAGTACTCTAGTACAGTGCCACAAACTTATCTGTTCCGGTGAGAACGAATTAAATTGGTCCATATCTCGTTACTCACTAATAAATTATATATTGATATAGGTAAGATGGATTTATTTAAACCGCAAGGGTAAATTACCATTATGGTAGAACTTAACATCCTAGAGAATGAAGAAATATTTCTTATTTTATTTTTATTTTTATTTTATTTTATTTGGAAAACTAGAGACTTATAACAATGTATGTAGCTATATCTTAAAGTAAATAACAGGAAGTCAATTAAAGTTTCCACTAATAGTAACATTGTAGACACTTGAAAACAACGTCGTAAGCCTTATTCAATAATGTAGAACTATAAATTAAATATCTTACTAATCTTATGCTAAGCTTGAACCTTAGGATTTTAGTATTTATAGTACATATATTATTTTATACTATTCATCTATTGTACCTACTTAATAACTAATAACAGTACTTACCTAATAATAACATTTTGTTTTAACTATGTTGATGAAATGACAGTGTAAATATTTTTTAACATAATAGATTAATCTAGGCTACGGTTCAAAAAACATATTACTAAGCTTACGCCTCGCCGATGAGATACTTGAGTGGAAGATGTCGATGTCAATGTGCTCTGCTAATTTATTAAAATTGTTGCACGCTCGCCATAAATAAGTATTCTGTCTGTAATTAGTAGATACATTCGGAACGTAAAATGTTGGTGGAGATCTTCGAGGTCTGTTCGGTACATAATAATTTAATCTAGACAGAAGCTCGGGACAGTCGACATCACCCCATGCTATTTTCATGAGAAGGAGGGAGTCAGCAATTTCGCGTCTTCTGTTTAATGGTAACAGGTGCATACGGCGACATGATGCAGTATATTCACGTACTTTGGATTTGATACGGTAGTTAAGAAAACGAATGAACTTTTTTTGGATTATAATATAAGAATGAAGAAATTTGTAATATATATTACAAATTTACGTGAACTCTCACCGGAACAGATAAGTTTGTGGCACTGTAATATTTCTTCATTCTCTAAGATTTTAAGTTTGGCAGTAGTAGTAATTCGCTCTTGTGGTTTCAATAAACCGGAATAAACCCATCTAATCTATAAAATAATAAAAACGGCGTGTCGGTCGCCCCCCAACCCGTTGGTCTGATGATCTGCGGAAGGTAGCGGGAAGCCGCTGGATGCAGATGGCGGGTGACCGTTTGGGGTGGCGATCGTTAGGAGAGGCCTATGTCCAACAGTGGACTACGGAAGGCTGAGAGAGAGAATCTATAAAATGAGATATGGATCAATTTAGTTTCCTCTCACCGGAACAGATAAGTTTGTCACACTGCACTGTACCATAGTTTAGTACATAGACCTACTACCTCTAGACTGGCAATCGCCGTGTGCACTATTCTCTTTCTCACTCAAACCATAGATGTTGCCGACAAAAAAATTAAACCTAAATATGGGGAAATTTAACTTATCATAATAACAAAACAAAACTTGAGTATATCGTCGGTTGATAGGAAAAAGACACTATAATGTGGCAAGTTACTTGGCGACCCTCCTTGCGGGGTGAAAGAAGTGGCGGGGGCGAGGTAGCACGACATGCTACACACGTAGAAAAGTGTGCCCGGATTAATCTTGCGATAGCTTGTAACTATTTCTGACGTAAGTAAAATTTTATTCTATGAGTGTTCCCGTAAATGTCATATTTAGCTTAAAATTTATAGTTTGACAGCATTAAAATTTGGATGTTTACCTTCAGAATATCAACCAATTTGAATTTATTTATGTAAAAGTGTTTTATTTTATAAATCAATTTCCATGTCTCTGTTTGAACTTGTTCATCGTCGTCGTCATCCTCATCTTCATCATCGTTTTCATTAACTTCAATTATAAATCTAAGACAAAAACCAAAAAACATTATACCTACTTTGAAGTATAATGTACTAGAGTACGCCAGTCATATTAGTTCAGTGTACACCTATAATATTTTATGTTTAATTTACATTAAATTATAAATAAACAATAACATACCTGTCCAATACATCGTCAAATACTCTATCAGATTTATAATATTCGTCTTAATTTTTTATGACATAGTCGTCACAATTTCTCCACTTTTCAGGTGAATAATTAGAGAAAAGCAAGTCTTTTATCTCTTTATCTAAGTTAGAGTCAATCGACGTTCTTGCGAGCTCGCCTTTCACGTACCGCCACACAAGTTCAATAGGATTTAATTCCGGGTGGTATGGGGGTAGGCGAAGCACGATATGACCATTTTCTTTCAAAATTTCATCAATTTTGTAATTTTTCTCTGTGTTTTGCTCATTAATTACTTTTATTAAATCACATAAATTTTGGTTGCTTTCCTGGTTACAAGAACTGACAACTGACGCACTGTCATATGGACACTTCGTCTTTGTTGTTTACTTTTTCGTATCTGACTGCGCAGTACCAACCTTTAGCCGCGTAGCATGACTGATCCGGTACGCTGTTCTACAAGAAGCCCCTATATTGAGACATTATACGATTTGTTGTTTTTAACGTTATTTTGTTGACGAATTATAGATACCTAATAATAATATAATGGTAATATTAAAAAGGCCTCAACTCAACACTCATCCTAAGACTAATGGTCTCAGGATCAATGATCTCATGTGGGTCGCACTCAAATTATGACAGACCATATAAGACATGTGGCCGCCTCGGCTGCCCGGCCGAGACTGCCGTAACAATGACATGCAGTGCACGCGTTGCCCTTTACCGCTACCCCTCCCGCTACCCGCTGTCGCCTTGGGTACCTCGTCCCCTCCGCGTCTTTCACCCCGCAAGGAGGGTCGCCAAGCAACTTGCCAATCTATAAAGGCTAATTTTTTAATAGCCAGATAAAAGTTTTGCTGGGAAATAATTTTGATGCTGTTGCGTCTCAATGTTTCTCAATGTTTGTATTACCCAGATAACATTTATCTGAATATTGAAAAATCAGCCTTAGTGAGTTTTTCCTGTCAACCGACGATATAGGAAAAAAAACTTTACTCATACTTATTTGATTTCAATATAATTATTTAATATACACAAACTGAGTGGATTGTATGATTCATTGTCTTCGTCCAATCGAAACAATCCTCTTCAAAATGTGCCGAACACAATTTTTGTATGTTTCTTTGGTTCCCAATTTGTGCGACCGGTAATGTCTATCCATTTTCTTGATATTTTTTTTTCTGTCGGAAACCTATGAAGCAGAGATAAATGGATGAGCATGAGCATTATAATCGTGGGCCAAATATGTGATGGGGTTTTTTTTAAAGGAAACACGCATTTCGTATCAATACAATAAACTTTATATTATACAGAAGAAATCACACATAGAAGAAAAAAACGAAACGAACGTTTCCTCACAATGAGAGGCACCTCATTTGAAAGAGGAGAATGACTTCTACAAAATACAATCTTCACAAAAACCGAATTCGTGCGCCCCATTTGTAAACCCAACCCGAGTCCGTTACAATTTCTAGTATTTTCTTTGCATACTATAATATTTGTGGGTAAAATAAATTTTCAATAACTTGCAACACCATGTGATTTGTTATGATATGGTACCTCGTAATTTTTACTTAAAACTGATACTAAAAGACCTTACAGTATTAAAATTAGTATCGTTTTATATTAAAATCGAGCCAATAGATAGTACTATGATGAATGTAAGCTTGTTAAACTTGATAGTATCTACTTACATGTGAAAATATATCTCATCCATCATTTCATCGTGTTTTCGTTCAATATGCTCTATACAACCGAACAAAATCCACCCACCCATGTCACACACTCGTTAAGTGATGATAATAGTCTAATAAACTTAATAAACACCCACAAATCACTAGCAAATCAAAAATAAATAGCATTTAGACATTGACATATATATTAGTAGCGTAAGGACAGGGCCTCCCACTCAAAAAAATGGCACCCGCGCGTTGGCCCTAAAATCGTTATTTTAGGGCCAACGCTCCTCAGTCGACAGTTGTCTGTGACCGAGAGATGGTCTTGTGAATCTTGTGATAAATATGTAGTTGTGTTGTGAAAGGCTGCAAAAACCATTATACGAAGGTCAAAAAGAAACATCGAATATCGTATCATCGGTAATTACCATTAGACAGCCCGAATTGTTTTCGATTATGTGACACATTATATTGACTCCTATTTCTTTCGAATAAGGTGCAAAATCCAAGTGCATTGTTTAAGGCTCTTACGATTCAATGATTCGGGTGTTTCCGGGAATACGACAGTTTGCGAGATGTGCATTATTAATATGGGAGAACTGTACGTAATTCAAAACAACTTAAATATGTTTGGGAAATACCTACCTACCTCTTTTTGATAGATTCTTATACTTTGCTGGTAGGTAAGCACCTGATTCAAAACAAAAAATACTTAAATAATGTTTATAAATAAACTGAGACATTAATCTAACATTTTTATATGAATGTTCCTCGAATGCTCAGACCAACTACTATGAATGGAACTCAGACCAACTACAATTACCCCTGACTACCCCTACCCACACCTCACCCACACTGAGGAAAAAAAACACTACGTACTACCCAGTTTGGTCTGAGCCAGTTATAATATTCTAGTCTATGGATACTACGCTTCACAGATTTGAGAACCTATGTACTAAAGGGGTATAATCGTGACAGTTCTGACATTGCGAAAAAGAGACGCTTAGCTACATTAAGCGTAAGAAAGAAACGTTAAGCTGTAAATGTTTTTTGTCCTTTTTGCTGTGGCGCCTGTTTACGTCAGTTCTCTTTGCCAAACAATGAAACAAATGAAAAATCTTTGCCAAACAAAGGCTGACAGTTACAACAAAATTTTCTAAATGCAATGATTTCAAAAGGAAGGATAGGCCCTTCAGAACATTTTACTCAAACCTTCTTCATACAAGCAAAATAACTGTTATCTGTCATAATTTGTTTGAACTATGCCAGTGCCTAGCAACTATCTTGACGACGTAACCTTGTGCGTGCGGTGATAATTTACCATCCCGGACATTGTTTTATTATTTGCAGGCGCCATATCAATAATTTAAGACAAATCCAACTACTAAAATTAAAACTGTTTTGGGCTCGTACAAATGGACAAAAAATCACGCTCCAAAACGTAAGTGTGTGCAACAAGAAAATGTTCTCGGAGGATAGTCAACGAAAAATGACGTCCGCACAAGGTTACAGCGCGCGACCATTGTAGACTTTGGTAGTAAAATAATTATCACTTTATAATGTGTTTATTACTTAATTTAATGGTAATTACCGATGATACGATATTCGATGTTTCTTTTTGACCTTCGTATAATGGTTTTTGCAGCCTTTCACAACACAACTACATATTTATCACAAGATTCACAAGACCATCTCTCGGTCACAGACAACTGTCGACTGAGGAGCGTTGGCCCTAAAATAACGATTTTAGGGCCAACGCGCGGGTGCCATTTTTTTGAGTGGGAGGCCCTGTCCTTACGCTACTAATATATATGTCAATGTCTAAATGCTATTTATTTTTGATTTGCTAGTGATTTGTGGGTGTTTATTAAGTTTATTAGACTATTATCATCACTTAACGAGTGTGTGACATGGGTGGGTGGATTTTGTTCGGTTGTATAGAGCATATTGAACGAAAACACGATGAAATGATGGATGAGATATATTTTCACATGTAAGTAGATACTATCAAGTTTAACAAGCTTACATTCATCATAGTACTATCTATTGGCTCGATTTTAATATAAAACGATACTAATTTTAATACTGTAAGGTCTTTTAGTATCAGTTTTAAGTAAAAATTACGAGGTACCATATCATAACAAATCACATGGTGTTGCAAGTTATTGAAAATTTATTTTACCCACAAATATTATAGTATGCAAAGAAAATACTAGAAATTGTAACGGACTCGGGTTGGGTTTACAAATGGGGCGCACGAATTCGGTTTTTGTGAAGATTGTATTTTGTAGAAGTCATTCTCCTCTTTCAAATGAGGTGCCTCTCATTGTGAGGAAACGTTCGTTTCGTTTTTTTCTTCTATGTGTGATTTCTTCTGTATAATATAAAGTTTATTGTATTGATACGAAATGCGTGTTTCCTTTAAAAAAAACCCCATCACATATTTGGCCCACGATTATAATGCTCATGCTCATCCATTTATCTCTGCTTCATAGGTTTCCGACAGAAAAAAAAATATCAAGAAAATGGATAGACATTACCGGTCGCACAAATTGGGAACCAAAGAAACATACAAAAATTGTGTTCGGCACATTTTGAAGAGGATTGTTTCGATTGGACGAAGACAATGAATCATACAATCCACTCAGTTTGTGTATATTAAATAATTATATTGAAATCAAATAAGTATGAGTAAAGTTTTTTTTCCTATATCGTCGGTTGACAGGAAAAACTCACTAAGGCTGATTTTTCAATATTCAGATAAATGTTATCTGGGTAATACAAACATTGAGAAACATTGAGACGCAACAGCATCAAAATTATTTCCCAGCAAAACTTTTATCTGGCTATTAAAAAATTAGCCTTTATAGATTGGCAAGTTGCTTGGCGACCCTCCTTGCGGGGTGAAAGACGCGGAGGGGACGAGGTACCCAAGGCGACAGCGGGTAGCGGGAGGGGTAGCGGTAAAGGGCAACGCGTGCACTGCATGTCATTGTTACGGCAGTCTCGGCCGGGCAGCCGAGGCGGCCACATGTCTTATATGGTCTGTCATAATTTGAGTGCGACCCACATGAGATCATTGATCCTGAGACCATTAGTCTTAGGATGAGTGTTGAGTTGAGGCCTTTTTAATATTACCATTATATTATTATTAGGTATCTATAATTCGTCAACAAAATAACGTTAAAAACAACAAATCGTATAATGTCTCAATATAGGGGCTTCTTGTAGAACAGCGTACCGGATCAGTCATGCTACGCGGCTAAAGGTTGGTACTGCGCAGTCAGATACGAAAAAGTAAACAACAAAGACGAAGTGTCCATATGACAGTGCGTCAGTTGTCAGTTCTTGTAACCAGGAAAGCAACCAAAATTTATGTGATTTAATAAAAGTAATTAATGAGCAAAACACAGAGAAAAATTACAAAATTGATGAAATTTTGAAAGAAAATGGTCATATCGTGCTTCGCCTACCCCCATACCACCCGGAATTAAATCCTATTGAACTTGTGTGGCGGTACGTGAAAGGCGAGCTCGCAAGAACGTCGATTGACTCTAACTTAGATAAAGAGATAAAAGACTTGCTTTTCTCTAATTATTCACCTGAAAAGTGGAGAAATTGTGACGACTATGTCATAAAAAATTAAGACGAATATTATAAATCTGATAGAGTATTTGACGATGTATTGGACAGGTATGTTATTGTTTATTTATAATTTAATGTAAATTAAACATAAAATATTATAGGTGTACACTGAACTAATATGACTGGCGTACTCTAGTACATTATACTTCAAAGTAGGTATAATGTTTTTTGGTTTTTGTCTTAGATTTATAATTGAAGTTAATGAAAACGATGATGAAGATGAGGATGACGACGACGATGAACAAGTTCAAACAGAGACATGGAAATTGATTTATAAAATAAAACACTTTTACATAAATAAATTCAAATTGGTTGATATTCTGAAGGTAAACATCCAAATTTTAATGCTGTCAAACTATAAATTTTAAGCTAAATATGACATTTACGGGAACACTCATAGAATAAAATTTTACTTACGTCAGAAATAGTTACAAGCTATCGCAAGATTAATCCGGGCACACTTTTCTACGTGTGTAGCATGTCGTGCTACCTCGCCCCCGCCACTTCTTTCACCCCGCAAGGAGGGTCGCCAAGTAACTTGCCACATTATAGTGTCTTTTTCCTATCAACCGACGATATACTCAAGTTTTGTTTTGTTATTATGATAAGTTAAATTTCCCCATATTTAGGTTTAATTTTTTTGTCGGCAACATCTATGGTTTGAGTGAGAAAGAGAATAGTGCACACGGCGATTGCCAGTCTAGAGGTAGTAGGTCTATGTACTAAACTATGGTACAGTGCAGTGTGACAAACTTATCTGTTCCGGTGAGAGGAAACTAAATTGATCCATATCTCATTTTATAGATTAGATGGGTTTATTCCGGTTTATTGAAACCACAAGAGCGAATTACTACTACTGCCAAACTTAAAATCTTAGAGAATGAAGAAATATTACAGTGCCACAAACTTATCTGTTCCGGTGAGAGTTCACGTAAATTTGTAATATATATTACAAATTTCTTCATTCTTATATTATAATCCAAAAAAAGTTCATTCGTTTTCTTAACTACCGTATCAAATCCAAAGTACGTGAATATACTGCATCATGTCGCCGTATGCACCTGTTACCATTAAACAGAAGACGCGAAATTGCTGACTCCCTCCTTCTCATGAAAATAGCATGGGGTGATGTCGACTGTCCCGAGCTTCTGTCTAGATTAAATTATTATGTACCGAACAGACCTCGAAGATCTCCACCAACATTTTACGTTCCGAATGTATCTACTAATTACAGACAGAATACTTATTTATGGCGAGCGTGCAACAATTTTAATAAATTAGCAGAGCACATTGACATCGACATCTTCCACTCAAGTATCTCATCGGCGAGGCGTAAGCTTAGTAATATGTTTTTTGAACCGTAGCCTAGATTAATCTATTATGTTAAAAAATATTTACACTGTCATTTCATCAACATAGTTAAAACAAAATGTTATTATTAGGTAAGTACTGTTATTAGTTATTAAGTAGGTACAATAGATGAATAGTATAAAATAATATATGTACTATAAATACTAAAATCCTAAGGTTCAAGCTTAGCATAAGATTAGTAAGATATTTAATTTATAGTTCTACATTATTGAATAAGGCTTACGACGTTGTTTTCAAGTGTCTACAATGTTACTATTAGTGGAAACTTTAATTGACTTCCTGTTATTTACTTTAAGATATAGCTACATACATTGTTATAAGTCTCTAGTTTTCCAAATAAAATAAAATAAAAATAAAAATAAAATAAGAAATATTTCTTCATTCTCTAGGATGTTAAGTTCTACCATAATGGTAATTTACCCTTGCGGTTTAAATAAATCCATCTTACCTATATCAATATATAATTTATTAGTGAGTAACGAGATATGGACCAATTTAATTCGTTCTCACCGGAACAGATAAGTTTGTGGCACTGTACTAGAGTACTAAAGCTACCATAGACTTAGTATATACTGGCGTATAGACGAACAAAGCGAGCGAGGGAGAAGAAAATCCCTTACGGAAATTTGGCAAGTTAGAAAAGGATAGCGAATCCAATGAAAATGTGACTGGTTTTGAATGACAGTGCGTCACAATTGGGCACGCGGAAAATCAACACCTTAGTATTTTGGATTTTTTGCGTACATCGTGGTTTATTTTCAGTAAATCTAATTGTATTCAACAATGGTAACATCTTCTGCGAGTGATTGTGGCGTTAATCATAGAAATAATCCTGAAAATTGCACATTTCACAGGTAAATACCAAAATAGTCATCACTGCCACGACGCGTTTATTTTTGGTTAAAATTTGTCTTTTATCCTGTATTAAATATAAAATAATGCCAATGCTGTTGTTTACTTTCATATTTTGTGTATGTGGAAGTCCATTTGTTAATAATTTCCATGATTTTAGTGGATATATTTTTCATCAATTTATTTTACATGTACGCTAGGGATTGACTCAAATTAATCGATATCATTATCGATATTTTATCTTGAATGTTACCTATGAAAATAAATGCTAGCTTGCGTTTAACGTCTCGTATCTGAACCATTTTGTCAGGGCAAGGTACATCTTTTAACAAATACATAAACTAATTATTTTCTATTATTTGTCCAACAGATTCCTTCTATAGATACTACAATAAGACGAAAGTGGTTGAAATTAGTTGGACGCGTTGGTTGGAATCCAAAGAAGAACTCTACCATTTGCAGCAATTCGACTTAAGAATGAATGTAAACTTAATAATTTAGAAACGAAACTGTAATGAACCAGTTAAATAAATAAATATGTGGTAACATCTCAAACACGGCCATCCGAGGCAGAGCCAGTAATATGGGTCAGACTGATGACTGAAAAATCAAAATTGGTCACGTTTTATCAAGCTGTGAGTTCGTCTTTACGCTAGTATATACTACAGTGCTACAAACTTATCTGTTCCGGTAAGAGTTCATGTAAATTTCTAATAATTCTTCATTCTCTAGGATGTTAAGTTCTCCCGTAATGGCAATTTACCCTTGCGGTTTAAATAAATCCATCTAATCTATATCAATATATAATTTATTATTGAGTAACGAGATATGGACCAATTTAATTCGTTCTCACCGGAACAGATAAGTTTGTGGCACTATAAGTCTATGAAAGCTACGCTTGAATTTCTGTCACCCTTTGAATAATGTTCTGCGTCTATTCCACCTTCATAACACAGAGTAACTAGGTACTTAGAGTGCCACAAACTTATCTGTTCCGGTGACAGCTCACGTAAATGTCTAATATTTCTTAATGCCATAAGATTTTAAGTGATTGCCATAAATAAAATTTCAATTCAATTCAAGATTTTAAGTTTGCTCGTATTGTTAATTCGCTCTTGCGGTGTTAATAAACCCATCTAATCTTTTACAACATACAATTCATTAGTAAGTAATGAGATATGGATCAATTTAGTTCGCTCTCACCGGAACAGATAAGTTTGTCGCACTGTAATATAGTTTAGGTACTTCCTTGGTACTTCATAACATGTTCAAAGGATCTTCATAATCATTTATTTTAACTGAAATAAATCAATATCAAAGCTTCAATGAAATGATATAGGGTCAATAAGCACAATCGGGATGGCGCACAATTATCATGTTATTGTTTATACTGACGAGTGTGATGTGCCCTGCAGGTCGCCTATGTTGCCGAGCTGTAGCGGCATGTGGCGGTGCGCGGGGGCGGGGCGCGCGGGGGCGGGGGCGCGGTGCGCGGGGGCGGGGCGCGCGCTGCCGGCCGCGCTGGGGCTGCTGGCCGCGCTGCTGCTGCTGGCGGCCCGCAGAGACTCCCGCGTCGTCCTCACGAGCGAGTTGTACGAGGCGGGCCACTCGCGGCCGCACGCCGAGTGCTGCCCCGCGCGCGGCGCCGCGCTCCGGCTGCTGGTGCTGGTGACGTCAGCCCCCGGCCACGCCGCCGCCAGGGAAGCCGTGCGACTCTCGTGGGGACACGCCGCTTTGAGGCGCGACATCGGCTTCGCCTTCGTACTTGGCAGTCTCCACACACGCGACGAGGCGAAAGCTGACGCTATTAGAGCAGAAGACGAACTGTACGGGGACATAATCATCGGCAACTCGAGGGATTCTTACAGCAACTTGACGCTGAAGACCCTGTCCATGCTGGAGTGGGTGCACACGTACTGCCCCAAGGTGCCGCGGCTGCTGAAGACCGACGACGACATGTTCATCAACATCCCGCGCCTGCTCAAGTTCATCGACGCGCGCAAGAACGAGACAAGAACAATCTGGGGGCACGTGTCCGAGCAGGTGTCGCCACAACGGACCATGTGGTCTAAGTACTACGTGTCGCCGCTGCAGTACCCGCCCAAGGTGTTCCCGGACCACACCAACGGCCCCGCCTACCTCATGACCACCGACGTGGTGGGGGAACTGATAAAAGCCGCGGGGCAAGAGCCCTACTTGAGGCTAGAAGATGTCTTCGTGACAGGAGTGCTCGCCAGCAAACTAAAGATTAAGCGGCAACACGCGGCGGAGTTCTTGTTATCCGCGGAGGCGGATAACGAGAAGGTGTCGTACCACCCCTGCACGGTGCAGAAGTGCATCGCGATCCACATGGTGCGCAATCACGAGCAGTTCCACTTGTGGCGGAAAGTACTCGACGGGACGACCAAGTGCGAAGACGCCTAAACGCTTTTGATACCCCATTTACACTCTCGTACCCCATTTACACTCTCGCACGAGTGGCGAGGCGAGCGAGGAGGCGAGGGGCGAGGCGCGAGTGTGAACAGACGCTCGTGGCTCGCCTCCTCGCTCGCCTCGCCACTCGCGGCGCTCGCGTCCGGAGCGGTTTTTGGGGCACGAGTCAAAGGAGCTCGCGTCGAGCTCGCATCGCACGCGAGCGGGTGTTTACACTCTCGCGTCCGCTTCATTCTGGCTTCTACATCGTGCCGCGCAGGTTGTGTTCGTCGTCGTATAATTATAACGTAGTGTTTTTTCCTCAGTTGTATAATGGATTGGTCGCAAGACGAAACATTTAATTTCATATAAGTAAATATTTCAATAAAATAATAATAATAAAAAAAACACTAAAACGTAAGAAATAAAAGCAGTACTTACCTGCTTAGATATATTAGTACTGTCACATAGAATAGGTCTAAACCATGTCTAAACCATGTCTAAACCTTAAATTATTTCTTACGTTTTAGTGGTTTTTTGAAGTCGTTTTTTTATCATTATTTTATTTTATTACTTATTTATACTTAGTTTATTTGCAATAATTGACAATCAAAATTAAGAAGCAAATGATACCTATACCTAAGTCCTACTAGTCAGTAGTAAACACGAAGTAGTTGCTATATACCTACCGTTGAGGAGTTCCCTTGACTACCTTCCGTTTCCATCATCAGATCAGCTCAAGGTCACCATCATATTTTTTTTAATGTTAAAAATATAGGTAAGTACCTATGTACTTTCCAAATTTCATTAACTACAATCGGTTAATAGGTACCCAAAATGGAAATTCATAGCCTGTTTTTAACCCTTTACTTTACCCTTGGAGGTGGAATCAAAATTTGAAAAAAATGGGATCTCAACCCAATAATAAAAAAAAGAATTTTCAAAATCCGTCCATAAACGGCGAAGTAATTGGTGATCATACATAAATTCTTTATTGTTGCGGCTAAAATTTCGACGTCCTCCATCGTTGCTAGCTCAAAGACAACTGAACTCTGCACGAGAGTGTAAACACCCACTCGCGTCGCACGCGAGTGGGTGTTTACATTCGCGCCTCCGCACAAGTGACGAGGCGAGCGAGGAGGCGAGGGCCGAGGCGAGAGTGTAAATGGGGTATCGCACGAGTGGCGAGGCGAGCGACAAGGCGAGGGGCGAGGCGCGAGTGTACCCCATTTACACTCTCGCACGAGTGGCGAGGCGAGCGACAAGGCGAGGGGCGAGGCGTGAGTGTGAACAGACGCTCGTGGCTCGCCTCCTCGCTCGCCTCGCCACTCGCGGCGCTCGCGTCCGGAGCGGTTTTTGGGGCACGAGTCAAAGGAGCTCGCGTCGTATACATGAATTTATATTTATACATGTTGCTTTATTATATTTATGTAAATCGCTAACATTCGGCCTTTCCTGGCCTTTTCACGTCTCGTGAAAGAATTATGATTCGTACAAATAATTATTAAGAACACTCTGAAAATCACATACTTAATACCCCATTTACACTCTCGCCTCGGCCCTCGCCTCCTCGCTCGCCTCGTCACTCGTGCGGAGGCGCGAATGTAAACACCCACTCGCGTGTGACGCGAGTGGGTGTTTACACTCTCGTGCAGAGTTCAGTTGTCTTTGAGCTAGCAACGATGGAGGACGTCGAAGTTTTAGCCGCAACAATAAAGAATTTATGTATGATCACCGATTACTTCGCCGTTTATGGACTGATTCTGAAAATTCTTTTTTTAATGTATTGGGTTGAGATCCCATGTGGTCCCATTTTTTTCAAATTTTGATTCCACCTCCAAGGGTTGGTAAAGGGTTAAAAACAGGCTATGAATTTCCATTTTGGGTACCTATTAACCGATTGTAGTTAATGAAATTTAGAAAGTACATAGGTACTTACCTATATTTTTAACATTAAAAAAATATGATGGTGACCTTGAGCTGATCTGATGATGGAAACGGAAGGTAGTCAAGGGAACTCCTCAACGGTAGGTATATAGCAACTACTTCGTGTTTACTACTGACTAGTAGGACTTATAGGTATCATTTGCTTCTTCATTTTGATTGTCAATTATTGCAAACTAGCTGTTCCCGCGCGCTTCGCTTCGCCTTAAAAAGTTTTCCCGTGGGAATTCCGGGATAAAAAGTAGCCTATGTTCTTTCCCAGGGTCTAGACCGTATGTATACCAAATTTCATTCAAATCCGTTCAGTAGTTTTGGCGTGAAAGAGTAACAGACAGACAGACAGACACTTTCGCATTTATAATATTAGTTAGGATAAACTAAGTATAAATAAGTAATAAAATAAAATAATGATAAAAAAACGACTTCAAAAAACCACTAAAACGTAAGAAATAATTTAAGGTTTAGACATGGTTTAGACCTATTCTATGTGACAGTACTAATATATCTAAGCAGGTAAGTACTGCTTTTATTTCTTACGTTTTAGTGTTTTTTTATTATTATTATTTTATTGAAATATTTACTTAAATATGAAATTAAATGTTTCGTCTTGCGACCAATCCATTATACAACTGAGGAAAAAACACTACGTTATAATTATACGACGACGAACACAACCTGCGCGGCACGATGTAGAAGCCAGAATGAAGCGGACGCGAGAGTGTAAACACCCGCTCGCGTGCGACGCGAGCTCGACGCGAGCTCCTTTGACTCGTGCCCCAAAAACCGCTCCGGACGCGAGCGCCGCGAGTGGCGAGGCGAGCGAGGAGGCGAGCCACGAGCGTCTGTTCACACTCGCGCCTCGCCCCTCGCCCTGTCGCTCGCCTCGCCACTCGTGCGAGAGTGTAAATGGGGTATAAGGGTCGGCAATAGGGAATCGAGGGTTGGCATTGTCATAGAATTATATAGTAAATGATGCTCTACAGCCTTGAAAAAAATCACACAGGTAGCCGAAGAGTCTAGCTAGGTGCTGAATCATTCGAATTTAAGTAAATGCTTATGGATAACTGTAAATTAATTTCAGAAAACCAGTAAATCACACTCCCGTATTGTAACAACTGTGTCGTAATGATCAAGAATTTTCATATGATTCTTATCAAATTATAATGATAAATGCTTGGACTAGGCGCTAAATACCTTGTTTTTAAATAAACACACACTTATTTTGTGTAAATTAATCGCAAACTTGGGCAATTTTTTTCCCTCAAATCTTCATACAAATATCTATGGCGGCTTTCTGTGTTATAAAATCATAAACACAAGCGACGTTTGACTCAGTCGGCCGCTGGCCTCCAAAGAAGGTTCACGTCGGTTTAGGCAGCACTGACAGCTCGCGATCTTTTCGTGTACAGATACAAAATCACTGCACATTGGTTGTCATTGCACTTTTTCAACTTTTATGACACCAACATAATTTGATTTGAAATTGAGGAAGCATAATTCTTACACTATATTCAATACATTAAATTAAATTAGATAGTGGGCAATGTTCTCGCGTGACATTACAGTCTCGTAAAGGTCCGATGAGGAGCAGGAATATAGCGAATGGATCTAAGTGATGACAATACGTAGGAACATTAGGTTAGGATTCATCAAAAACACAGTCTCATGGTGCTGGTTGAGGAATGGTCTCGTGAGGATCTGATGAGGGCAGTAACAAGGTGGTGACTGAATTTTATTTCAAAGATGTTAATAGCTAAAAGCATCGAGTTTGGCCTATTAAGTATGTTTTTCAGAGAGACAGAAAGATATTTTAGGTTTCCTCTGGATTAGTTAGGTTTACTGGGTTTACTAAATTCATTCGTAACGTAAAATTGATAATGACGGAATTTCTTCTATAGACAGTAGTTACTAAAAATAGCAATGATAGATGGCGTAATTTGCAGAAGTACCTATCTAGTCACCCTGTCACGGGGTGACTTCGGTTGGTAACTCAGAAAAAATACTATACAAGGCGGGCGAGATAACTAGACACCTGGGTTAAATGACATTTGTCTTTAGTACTGAGTGCAAAAAAGTAATATCGATATTACAAAAAATATCCTCTTTGCTATCAGTATTTTTATAACTAAGCTCTGCTACAAAAATAATGAACCTCGCCATACTGCGCAGTTTTAATGAACTAATTTTATAAAGAAAATAATTGTTGCGAGAACGTAAACATAATAATATGTATATGTAGCGCGCCGATATTTGAAATTATTCTGGTTATCTAAAAACATACTTACTTTCCTGACTTTTGTTATATTGTAATAAAATGTATAAATATTTGTTTATACAGAGGGTGTTGCAAAAAGGGTATAATATTAAGCCGAAACCAGCATGTGCAGCATGTTACGTCTAAGCCCGAATCTGAAATTGGAATTTCAAAATACGCGAAAAAAAAAAATTCTCCATAATTAAAAGTCACTTGACCAACTAAGTTTCTATGGAAAATGAATAAAAATAATTACGAATTTTAAAGTTCTGATTTCAGTTTTGGGCTTAGATATAACATGCTGCACATGCTGGTTTCGGCTTAGTATACCCTTTTTGCAACATCCTGTATAAGTATTCAAGTTGATACCTACTTGTTAAAGTAGTAACAAAAAGTATGCGATAAAAAATATTTATTGTTAGGTAATCGTCTGATAATTCTTATGCTAACGCTACAAAAGAACGAGAGCGGGGCTTCGCGCGGGGAAAGGGGAGAGGGGTAGATTTTTGGGCCAGGTGTCTAGAAACTTTGCGCGGGTTGTATGTTATTGCATCAATAATAAAAAAATCAAGAAAATATTCAAAGTTTCCATCCTCGCACACAAATCACAAACTCATGCCCTGTTCTAGGAGCAGGGTCTACCCTAGTGCATTTTCATGACCACTTTTCGGTTCTACCTTTTTTGGCCCAAGATTTATTTGCCTAATCTCGTATTGCATAGTAACGTTTGGTCAAAGTCTCGTTTCGCCGAAAATCGTATGGCATAAATCTCGATTAGTAAAAAGTTATTTCGCATTATCTTGTTTAGCCTAATAATGGTATGGCCAAATCTTGAATAGCCTAATAATAGGTTTATACAAAGTAATAATATTTGTTTGGCTTTAACTTTGACGGAGCGTCTCTCTATAGCGCAAACTGGAAAACTTGGAAAACGCTCCGCTCCGCTCCGCTGCGCTCCGCTTTGGTTTTGATGAACATGTGCACCTAACACGCTCCTCCTCGCTTTGCTCGTCGTCGCACCTATCTTTAGGTTTCGATCTCATGGGGTTTGTAATAATTATTGTATGTGTATTATGTATGTTGTATTGCTCGTTAACTTTCGATTTTTTAATCATTCAATATCGTGATTTTCGGGATATATGAGAAAAAATACCACAATTTGTACATTTACTAAATACTTCATATATTATTTATTAAGATAACATTAGGAGAAACAAGAGCGTCCGTAGTCGAGCGGGCCTCAGTGATCGTAACTGATCGCTGAGGTTAAGCAACAACTGACACGGTCAGCCATTGGATGGGTGACCAATTTCAAGTGGTACTTTTCTGGACGCTTCCGTGCTTCGGACGGCACGTTAAGCCGTGGGTCCCGGTTGCTGCTTCGGCAGCAGTCGTTAAGCCTAGTCAGAGGCCTTCGGGCGGCTTGAAAACATCTGACAGTCGGGTTGCCCACTTACCCGACAACTCTCTCAGCACAAGCTTGCTTGTGTTGGGGTCCACCAACCCGCACTTGGCCAGCGTGGTGGACTAGGCCTAAACCCTTCCTTCATTGGAAGGAGACCCGTGCCCCAGCAGTGGGGACGTAATGGGTCGTGATGATGAGGAGAAACAAGATTATACATAGGTATAGACGAACATACATTTGAGCAAACGAAACTTGTGTGGTGCTTAAAGATTGTGCCTAAAGAGTTTTAGACGAAACGAGCCTTATGCCACATAATTCTTGGCAAAGTGATGGTTCGGCCAAAAAAGTTAAGACCATACGAATTATGCGAAATGAGTTTTGGTCAATAAAGATTATGCGAGATGAGGGGAACCGCCACTTTTCACTTGTGTCCCACCGGTTTCGGTGCTCAGCGGAATAGCACCATTAATATATTACTAAATTTTATGTCTAATTACGTTTAAAACTAGTGTTAACTTAAAGAATATAGTGTTATACAGCTGTGCAAATGAAGACAAGCCTTCAAACCCTGAAATAAAACACTTACGGGACTCGGATATTTGAAGCAGCGGCACCTGTCAAAGTTCGAATTTGCCAACGGATATCTATCAGGGGAGTATTGTTAAAATTACATATTTTTACTAGTATTACTCATTTAAAATCATAATCACTAAATTATTTAATCATTATTCATTAGTTTGCTGCAGACGTGAAATGTTTTTCACACTTCCTTAACCCACTTTTAGACTTTGTCATTTTCAAACTCTGTTGTTTTCATTTCTAATTTTCAAACTTTCTATTAGCTTTTGTATCCCTTATTCCCTATTATTACTATACCATAGTCTCCACCTACTTAATTGCTATTAGTATTAGTACTTCATTGAATAATGATCAAGCGATTGTTTTTTTGGCTTAAAGTTTACATAATTCTAAGTCAATAATACCACTGAGTACCTATTCATTTAAGTAACATATTATGCATATTACTCCCTCCCCACCCATAGTTTGTGTTCATGACTACATTGTATATGATAACTAACAAATAAGTTACCTTTTGATCATTTTTACATAGACTTACAATATATCAAGTTTTGATTGGTTTGATCAAGTTATACCTAAAGAGGGTTATTTTGTATATATCTTGGATAAACATCCTCTCAATTCTACCTATCAACATACTAACGGGTAACCCCGGGTGGTTTCAGACATGTCGAGGATGACGACCCGGAAGGTGCAGAGCCGTGACCTGGAGATCCAGCTGAGGACAGCTTTGGAGGATCTCAAGGCATCTCGTGACCTCTCAAGCCAACTGATGGCAGAGCGGGAGGACAATGAAAAGGAATTTGATTCCCTTTTAAAAAAGAACTCGGACTTAAAGAATGACATAGCTGAAATGGACATCCAATACCAAGACTTGCAAGGCAAATGTGATGAGCTACAGATTGTACTTAGATCATACAAAGAGTGTCAGGATGATGAAGCTGCCTTGTCTAAGATCTATAGCCTAGAGCAGCAATTGGCTGAAGCACACGCAGAGATCCAGCAAATAAATGAAGCACATGCAAGCGAGGAAACAGATAAGACAATGGCATTGTACGATGAATTAGTCACCCTACACCCCACCCCTATGCCAACAATAGACCTCACAACTCCAAGAAAATCAACCAATATCACAGGTGCAAACAGGCTTAAAAAATATATTAAAATAAAGAAATATATCAGGAAGTCTGAGCGAGCATTGAAAAAGCATAAGACGCACCTTCCATTGACAAAGGATAGAGTGAGACTTCAACTACTGGTGAATAAATATGAAGAAGAGATGTCGGACTACAACCAGAAGCTCGCAGACAACAACCAGGAGTGCGAGTTCAACATTGCCATGCTACAGTCTAGGCTGGCCACACTGAAGTCTGCCCTAGAACAGAGAACTCTGGAATACGAAAACCAGCTGCTGGTGCTGAGTAGTGTGGGCTTAGTTCGGGTTGAGATGCTGCCGGAGAAGTCTTCACCTGCTGAAGCCACCACCGCATCTCCGGAGGCCACCACCACCACCTCGGAGGCCACAAACAGCATCCCGCTGGCCACCACTGGACTCTCGGGGACCACCACCATCCTCCCGAGGGCCACCACCACCTCGGAGGCCAAAAACAGCATCCCGCTGGCCACCACTGGACTCTCGGGGACCACCACCATCCTCCCGAGGGCCACCACCACCTCGGAGGCCACAAACAGCATCCCGTTGGCCACCACTGGACTCTCGGGGATCACCACCAGACTCTCGGGGACCACCACCATCCTCCCGAGGGCCACCACCATCCTCCCGAGGGCCACCACCAGCCTCCCGACGGCCACGCCATCCTCAAGGGTCATCCAGAGTAAATCGGCTACAGCAGATGTTTTTCCGACCTCCAATAATAAATTACATAGGATACCCACCTATGCTCAGGCAGCTAGTAGAATAGTAGGTAATAAGCAGTTACCTAAGATGTCACCCACTTACCTACTTGACAAGGCTTACTACTGATACAAGTAGTAGCAGTTCAGCCAAGGATTACAGCACAGTTGTATACTCCGATAGGCTTGGCAAGGATTTCGGGCACATGTTGGGTAATCATGTAACTGGAAATGTTGTTAATCATTGTTACCCAGAACTTTCATTCGCACAAATAGTACAACTGATTTCAGAGAGGTCGTACACCGAAAAAACTACTATATTAATTATGGTGGGAAATAGTTTAGGTGTGTCAAATTCTGATATAAATAGAAGTTTTGCTATATTAGAAAGCATTCCTGCAAAACATATATTTGTTTGTGCATTTCCTTATTCTTGCACACTGCCTGACAAATACAATTATATGACATGTAGCCTAAATAAAAATATGTACAATGCGTGTTATAAATCTGACTGTATCAATTTCTTTGATACTAATTTGTATGTAGATAATTTTAAGTTGACCTGGGACAGTTTATTTCTGTCCTTAAATCAGAAACGACGTTTAGCTACAGAAGTAGCTCCTCTTATTAACTCAGTTATAAGCATTATAACGAAGAAAACTTGTGTCCCTATTGACACCGTCAGTAGTAATACTGAAAATAGTACAGTAGATTTAAATTCCATACAATTTATTTATACATTATGAAGTTATTATTAAAATAAAATATTAACTACTTATTATTTAACTAAACTATCTAGATATTTTACAAATAAAAATGAAGATTTAAATTAGATTTTCAGACAACGGGAGAGCATCATAGCGTTGATATAAAGATTGATTCAGTTCACTGCTCTCTCGGCTCAAAACTATCGAAGGACAAGACATTTAAGAATGAATTTAAATTGGTACATCAGAATATTCAGAGTATTTCTTCTAAATTGTTAGAAATATAACTATTTTCGGAAAAATTTAACATTGATTGTTTATTTTTTTTATTTATTTATTTATACACTTTATTGTACACATACAAATAAAAACATAAAAGAGAACAGTTACAAATCAAAAAACACAAACGTATACAAAGGCGGGCTTATTGCCAAAAAGCAATTTCTTCCAGCCAACCTTCGACTGGGTGAAAGAAAAATGCCATTAGATCCCTTAACTAATTTGAGTAGGTACAATTATCAAACTGAACTTAGCCTATGATTTAAACCTAACCTTAAATTATTACTGTATAGATTACATTATGTATCACAGAACATTGGTTAGACGAGAATAAAATGATGTTCCAATTAAAAAATTACAAACTTATAAGCTGCTTTAACAGAAATATCAACGAGCATGGTGGGTCACTTATATTTCTTAAAGAAAATTGTAAATGTAAAGAACGAAAGGATATAGTTGCTCTTTCTGTTAAACACCATATAGAAATTTCATGTGCAGAGCTTAATAAGTATATAATAGTATGTACCTACAGGCCACCTACTGGTGATTTTATTACCTTTGAGACTGTCATGGAGGATGTTCTAAGGTTAGCTTCCAATAGTAAAAAGGAAGTAATAGTGTGTGGTGACTTTAATGTTGACCTATTAGGTGACTCTCCTAATAGGTCGAAATTGTTGTTACTTTTTAAATCATTTAATCTTTTTAATGTTTTTCTGGAACCAACTAGAATTACACCCACGTCAGCCACTTGTCTAGATAGCATATTCTGTAACTGTGAGTTTAAAGACAGTAGTGTGATTAATTGTCTGAGGTATTATTCTGAGATATCATCACTTCTTATTCTGAGTTACCCAACATAAAAACACGCCATCTATTGAAATCATTTTTTAATTAGGATTTGTCTATGGTGTGGTCCCTCAAATTTAAGGGTAAAAGCAAAATAATTATATTTTAACCTTTTTTTATACCTATTACATTAAAAGACCAATTCAACGATACCCTACCTACACCATCAAAATAACCGGAAAAAATATCAGCCCCAATTTACTTGTATGGGAGAGGGAGTACCCCAATATTTTTTTGGGGTACTCCCCATATCTATGCGAAATATCAGCTTGATATCTTTACCCGTTTCTGAGAAAAAGGGCGGTGACAGTCAGTCAGACAGACGGACAACAAAGAGATCTTATAACGGTTGCTTTTTTTCCTTTTGAGGTACGAAACCCTAAAAATAAGAAAAAATATTATTCTGCTACCAAAAAATATACTTAAATACAAACATACAATCGAAAAATATTGCCCTCCTCCTTCGGCAGTCGGGTAAAAACAAGTGAGACAGGGGGTCATTCTGAACTTTTGTTCTACGAGTTTTAAAAATTAACAAAAAAAACCTTTTTCATGGAAACTTTGATGACTTTTTACCATGGAAAACGAATATTATTTTTTCGCGAATTTGCAAAACTCGTAGAACAAAAGTTGTTCAGACTGACCTCTTGAGTTGAGTCATCCCCTTTCGGCTTAGTATACCCTTAGTTCTATACTTTAATACCTGTAGTTACCTTTCTACAAGTATGTAAATACTACATTTGTTTAGAAAGCTAATCGGGTTCCGAGTATGGAGAAAAGTGGCACCCCTATTAATTTCTACTCTTTCCTGGTGCTTACCAGTGTAATTAAAAATTATACTTACCCTCAAATCACTACTTGAAAATAATTGTCAATAAAGTTGGCGAGTAAAAGTTTATGACCCACTGTGCAAACTTACATGTGTGCGTGTCACTGCGTGTGCTGTGTGAAGAGCATTGAAAACCCAAATTTGGCGCGGCACGTCACCTGTGCGGGCCCTTAAATAAATAACATAAACAGAGAATGTTGAAGCCCCTTCATGTCTTTAACATGAAAAGTTGAATGGAATTATTAAAGCCCCTTCATGTCTTTAATAATTCTGTATACTTAGTACATAAATATTGGAACCCCTTCATGTTTCCAACATTTTACAGTAATCTTCAAGATATTGAAACCCCTACATGTTTTCAATATCATTCATAAAAATGCTTTTAAATTCTTTATACTGAAGCCCCTGCATGTCTTCAGTATTCTTTGATACCATACAATATTATAAACTTATCTTAATCTTCGTATATAAGTGCACTAATAAGCTTATTAGTAATACAAATCAACAAATGGAAATAACTTAATGTTTCAATCACAGTCACTATCATTATTGCTAGATTCTGAATCAGATTTATTTCTATTGAAAAGGAGTCATGGGTGGATTTTGTCCACCGAGAACGTCCCAGTAAAAGCTCTACTACCTTTTCGTGACAGGGGGGTATCTTCTATAACATACCTATCCTTGTCAAGTACCTGAACAATACGATACGGTCCGCGAAGTTTTGGAATCAATTTCTTACTTGACCCCGTAGACTGTATTTCCCTCTCTACCCTTACCAAGTCACCTATTTTGTAATTTACTTTGTTTCTAGTTTTGTCAAATCCCTCTTTTTGTTTCAATTGATTTTTCCTAATAGGTATGTTCTGACATTTCTTCCCGAATAACTTCAATGAAAATTCAGTCTTCTAGTTTTATCCACAACGAAGTTACAGGGGGTCGAAAATTACCTGAATTGCTTCGAGAAAAGGATGGTACGACCGTGCCGCTCTTTTGCTCGACTTGGTGGGGGCACTGCCGTGCCCCCAGATATCTTTAACTGCGCTGTCTTGTAAGTCCTCGACGTTTAAGTGAACTAATGAATCAGATGTTCCTGTCAAATTAACGCCAAACAACGCTTGGGCTGGAGATTTCCCAGTACCTTTATTTATAGTATTATTTAAGCCCCATTGTATCTCGGAAACGGATTCATCCCAAGCGTTCTCTGGTTTTCCGTGGTTAGTTGCGGTAAGAGCGGCCAGTACCGTTCTATTGTATCTTTCAATCTGGCCGTTAGCGCGTGGGGTCGCTACCGCATTTATGACATGTTTGACACCCAAGGATTTCAGGAAATCCTGAAAGCGCTTGGCTGTAAAAGATGTGCCCCTGTCTGAAATTAATCTCTGTGGTACTCCGAAAGTATGGAAATAATCCTTTATGACCCTAATTGAATGAATTGATTTGGTGCTTTTAACTGGATATATCATTATAAATTTCGTAAATGCATCAATAACTAAAAGCATATAAACGTTCCTTCTTCTGCTGCGCACGAAAGGTCCCAGGTGGTCTATATGCACCGTATGAAAGGCTCTATTTATTTTTGGTATTGGATGCAACTCACCCGCACGTTTACCAGCTGGAACCTTAGCATGCGCACACTCTAAACAGGACTCTACTTCCTTTTTAATAAACCGCCTCATTTTTGCAAACCAGTAAGTGTTTTTAATTTTGTCATAGGTTTTATCAAACCCGAAGTGACCGATATCGTCATGATTTGCTTTGAGTACTTGCCACCTGACTCCCTTCGGAACAACCCAGGGATCGCCCTCCTCTGTCTTTCTGTATAATAATCCCCTTTTAATAACAAAATTATTCTTTATCTCAATTATGCTTTTGTCGTTGTAGGGCAAAACACCCAGTAACTGACCACTTTAAGGGAGTTGTTCCAGTAATTTATCTCTAGCGGGCTCAATTCTTATCGCTTATTAAATCCGATTTTTGTTTTAGAAACTAGAATAACAGAGCTACATTCCTAAGTAAATAACAAACATGTAGAAGTTACTCATTTTTTTATATATTTTTGCAAACAAAAAGTAGTGATTTTCCCAGTAACTGACCACTAAAATCTAGTAACTGACCACACTCGATGCCAGTAACTGACCACCAATTTAAAATGGTTTAAAAATGGAATTATGATTAAATCTTATTATTATTTATTTATTTGATTACTTCATGTAATAGTACCGATCCTCTGGTCTCTTTTAATGTGTGACACATCACTTTTGCTCAAGGTTTTTTAACTGAAAAGTGCATTAAATTAATTAATCAGATTAATGCATAATTTAAATGATATCTTATCCTAATAATCAACCATTTATTTATTAAAAACACAAGTTTATACATTTTTGTTAAATACTAAAAACAAAGGAATAAACACACATGCACATAGTGAACACGCATTTTAAATTTACAGCTTTCAGGGAGATTAAGTGGCCCCAATGTAGTACCTTCAGATAAGTCACAGAAAGGGCGATTTTGTTTGTCCAGAACAAGCCAGGATCAGCATTCATGGTGCCAGAAACGAGCATTTTCTTAAATATAAAGTAGCGAATCCAAGCGCTAAAGCCGGTCTTTTCCATATTCGGTATCAACTGATGAGGAGGAGGAATCGTGGCGGATTGTATTGTCGGCCTGGGAAAACATAAATTCCCCGCCGGAAAAGTAGGCCCTTTCCCCGCCGGTCCTTTCAAGGATGTAGGACCAGAGACAGATGGTTTTCATTATTGCTGAAACCTCACCCAGAGACTTTCAGTGCGGCTAAAAGAGTCATTGAGGCTAGCCATTGTAATTATGACCCAATCAGATATTGGGGGTTAGTTTTTCAGGATACAAAGATGGATGCCTTGACGAACGGGATTTCAATGACTTTGTTGAGGATTCAACTGGAATATTTAGGATGGGTACACTACATAAATCCGAATTACTTTTTTACGAATATGAAAATAACGATTTTTAAAATTACGAATTTCATAATTCCGAATAATTCACAATCCCGAATTTTAAGTTTCCGAATAACGAAAATCACGAATAGTTAATAAACGAAATTTCAAACAACATATTTATTAAAATGACGAAAGCCAATTTTCCGAATATTATTATTTCGATGTTTTAAAAGTACGACTTTTTATTATATCGAATTGTTAAAATTACGAATCCCGAAGTTTTAATATTCCGAAAATACAAATTCCCGAATGTATCTTAGTTGACAAGAAATAGTTATTAAGAATAGTGTTATTAACAGCATAATCCGTATACAATTTAACAATACTTTTTAAACTATATTATTTGAGACGCTCCGCTCCGCTACGCTGCGCTCCGCTTTGTTTTTCGATATCAATGTGCACCTAACACGCTCCTCCTCGCTTTGCTCGTCGTCGCACCTATCTGTAGATTTAGGTCCTAAGGTTTTTAAGGTGAAACACCGTAAAAAACCGAGCAATTTTATTGCTTTGTTGTGTTACTTAACAACAAATACAACAAATAGTTTTCTATTTACAATATTTTAACTCTATATTTGAAACGCTCCGCTCCGCTCCGCTCCGCTCCGCTCCGCTTCGCTTTGTTTTTCAATATCTATGTGCACCTAACACGCTCCTCCTCGCTTTGCTCGTCGTCGCACCTATCTTTAGGTTTAGGTCCTAAGGTTTTTAAGGTTAAACACCATAAAATTCCGAGCAATTGTTTTGCTCTATATTTGAAACGCTCCGCTCCGCTTCGCTGCGCTCCGCTTTGTTTTTCGATATCTATGTGCACCTAACACGCTCCTCCTCGCTTTGCTCGTCGTCGCACCTATCTTTAGGTTTTGGGTCTAAGGTTTTTAAGACGTTTATGGTTTTTTTGTCAAAATCACGAATTATCACATTTTCGATCGGGATTTGAATTTTTCGTGATTATAATAAATCGGTATTTTATTTTTCGTATGCTTAAGTAATCGTATTTTTTAACGTTCGTGTATTTGAAAATCGTAATAACAAATCTTCGTGAATATAATATTCGAAATTATAATTTACGTGATTTTTAGAATTCGGCATTTTAAAAAATCGGTATTGCAATATTTCGTAAATTACATATTCGGTGTTTTCAAATTCGGAAAAAAGTTTTTCGGAATATTTGGGTGTTCCCATTTAGGATGCTGTTGAAACGTGCTTTCGTAGGTAAGTATTTGGCCAAAGACAGGAGTAGTCATTTCTGCAAGGGGGACAGAGAATCTTTGCCTCGTTGAAGAGGCGTCACTGAAGCAGAACATCGCTGTACTTTCTGCATTTTCCTCTGCTGGATTAATGTGTCTGCCAATGATAGTATAGCGTTGCCAGTGGATTCCAGATAGTTGTGGTATCGGTTCCAAATGGCTGGGGTGTTGGTCGTGGTAACAACTTATAGAAGAATGCCCCATTTCTGGTGTGCCAATTTTACCCTTCTGTTTGAAATCCGCTGGCCGTTCATAATGCAATTGAAGGGCGTGTTGGTGCACCGGCTGAGGGTGCTAGCATTGTAGTGATGCTTTCTTTTTCCTATTTTGCTGAAGTGGCTTTGCCTGTCTTTGGAAAAATGTGAAGGCGCGTTTTGTCGGTAACGTATATTCGGGTTGGGTCATTAATAGCGTCATTGAGGTCTTGTTCGCCAAGTGCTTTTGTGCTCGGGGAACCAATTTCATCTGGTTCACAAGCGCTGGCATTGGTTAGGTACGCCTTCAGCTGTTCTGAAGATAGCATTTGAGTATCTTTTCATAGAGTGAGATGGTGAAAGCCATTTGTCTCCTGGTCTTGCATTCTTGAAGGGCCTGCTCCAAGGATTATCTTTAAGGAAAAATTGTGACATCTGTCTTTATCCTGGAGAATCCACATTATCCTAGGCTGATAGTATGCTCCACTAGCGTTTTTATCTTCCTCATCAGCTAATACCGAATCTGGAACAAACTTGGACTTTGTGTTTGAATTCTCTATATTTTAAAAGGTGCTTGCATGTCACCCTGAATTATTTTGGAATGTCTTGTTGATCCTAGTTTGTCTCAGACAAGTGGAATTGCCTTTTCTGTACTTTTTTTGCTATCTTGGCGCTTCTTCATCTCGCTGAAAGCTGTAAAAATATATCAAATATAATAATACCAGTAACTGACCACCAATTTACCCAATAACTGACCACCTATGTCAGTAAATGGAAGGAGTGAAGATAGAATGCTCATATTTTGACACAAGAAAATGGCACATATGAGCTTTAATATTACGTTCTTATTTTGCCTATCAGCTTCAACCAAAAATCCCAATAACCAACATAGGTGGTGTAGAATTGTCATATATTATCTTAGTGTAGTTCATATGCCCGCTAACAGATGTCACTATCCTGTATTATACATCGCGGTGTTAAGATTTCTTCGGTTTTAATGACTTTGTGGTTGATATGATTAAACGTTACTTCTGTCAGCAAATAGTGGTTTGACTTGGACTTGTTCATGGTCCTTCGTTAGCCGTATTGCGGAATCAGAAAGTCAAATTTTGATCCGACGCAAGTATCGGGGAACAAGGAGTCCCTGAAGGTGCTTCGGGTGGTTGGCCAGAGCGTTAGCCAGCGAGAGCAGCCAGTGCAGCGCGGACAGCTCCAGCGTCGGCAGAGTTCCTGAGTGCCCAGCGACTGACGGCAGCAGCGGCGCCGCGAGCAGCGTCACCACGTCGGTCCACGCAGCGGCAAAAGGTCGAGCAAGAGAGAAAGTGTATCACAGGAATCACAGAAACCCGGTAACCACAAAGTGAACCAAATGTGAGTACATTTTGACATTATGAGCCCAGAGAGTCCCTCAATAGTGTCAGTGTCATCAGTGATCAGTGTAACTTTGAATAATGAGGCGTTTGTTAAAAAAAAAAAGTTCCTTTTTGGAGAAATAGATGGCATTGTCTAGGGTTGTACCAACTGTCAAACCCTCAGAACACACTCAGATCACATGTTATTCTGTGAGGCTAACGAAATGTGAAAGTGACGTAGGTAGGTAGTATTGTAGTATTATTTTCTCTATGATGTCGATGTCACTGTTGCTTACTGACTGAGCAAGCAACCTAGTGCTTATAAAATGTGAAAAGCTATAAGTACCTACATGCAGCTCAAATCCTTTTTAATGAATTTAATCCCTGACTTGGTGGGTCATGTTGGGCAACTCTACCTACCTGTTTGATTGCTTATGTTAGATAGGTAATACATACACAAAACCTACATATTATAGAGCCATTGCCAGGTGTCTACTAAGTTCTCCGAAGACAGGTGGCATTGGCCCTGTCCTTGTTAAGTTTGTTGCCATTACTAATGTAAGTGTGACTCTGAAAACCATTAATTAAAAAAAAAAGGAAAAAAAAAGAAAAAAAAAAAAAAAAAATTCTTGTATAATGACACGGCTGGGGGTTTTTAGTCGGTTAACGCCCGACACTACCTGGGTCCTCTTCCAAGGTGTCCATGTGGATTTTCCCCCAGCAGTGGAAAAAAAAAGGAAAAAAAGAAAAAGAAAAAAAAAGAACAATATATATATAAAAGATAGAATATATATACCTATATATAAATGAAACTTCCTTACCGAGTAGAAAGTAGATAAAAGAAAAAACTATCTCATAAAAATTACCACTC
Organism: Plutella xylostella; assembly: GCF_932276165.1. NCBI lineage: Eukaryota > Metazoa > Arthropoda > Insecta > Lepidoptera > Plutellidae > Plutella > Plutella xylostella. The sequence goes on from NC_064008.1 coordinate 9,012,827, forward strand.
TTCAAAAGGCACGGACATAAAGTCTGTGGAGTGATAACAATTTCTTAAAAAAAAAAAAAAAAAAAAAACCTACATAATATATCATGTTATGTAACAATGGTTAATTTACATTACCGCGAATGATTTAACTTACTTACGTGAATGAAAATCACTTGGTATGAAATGATCCGAACACAACCATGAATCTTTTCGCAGTTTCCAATCAATTTTTCGCACATTTATCCGAGTCATCTTGTCTTGTAAGTATTTCTTTGGGATCTTATTTAGGATCATACAATAAATAAAAATAGAAAATCAGTTCTCGCACGCAGCACCCGTTCAAACGGCGCGGGTAGAACTATTCACAGAATACTTAGCACTATCCCAAGCCACATGCAGTCTGAGCCTCGGAAGGATGGCTCGCGCTACCACCCGACATTTAATCACAACTAGTGAGTTCTTATTCTGTGTTTAGTACTCTTTGCTCTCTATGTAATTTTTAACAGTTGGTACACTGCGTTTTCACGCCATCTATCGGCTTACCCAAAAGCTCAACTGACAGCTGTCAAGGAAAACGGCTCATTAATTGAAGTGACAGTGTCAGTATGGACAGTTAGAAAATAGAAATATTATCTGTAGTTGAAACGCTCTCTTCTCTTTGGTAGACAGTAGGTAGTTAGAATAATGATTTAGTCAAGACTTAGAATAATTTTACAACTATTAGTCAGACGGGGAACCTATGCCCGATTTTGGATCTGTGAAAAAAAACCAATTTAAAAACTTGTAAGATTTTCAAAATTTCCTTGTCTACGTCTTTCAAAATGTCTTTTTGTGTAAAAGGTCAACTCGGATTAATTTCTAATATTGCAAGAGCGTATGAAAACTATAAAAGGGCACCAAATGACCGGTTAACTAAAGAATCATACTTACAAACCAGACTAGAGGCATTAGAGGCTCAATTCAAAATTGTTACTGATACTCATAGAAAGATACTGTCTGAAGCATCCGATGAAATACTAGATAACTTCGACCATTTACAACCCTAGACGGACTCATCTCATACATCGCCTACATTGTAAACAGGCCAATATTTTATTACTTTTTTGCGTGACTGTACTGTCATTCCTTCCTGTCATGTCATCGAGTGCATGAAAAAATGTGGCAACGTAAGTAAATTGTTACTAAGTTGGTAGAAAATGGAAACACTATAATAATGTGGTACTTATTTGTTGTAGGGTAAATCGTGGTATAACTGGCATGTGTCAGTAACTGGCACTTTGACTATAAAACTAAATATATTAAGCTTTTGGATATAGTAAGACCATCTTTGATGTGTTTACAGCAATCTCCAATTGTTCATTGATATTATAGCTTAATTTTACGCCGCTAGGTGTGTATTTTCTGGCGCTGGAAATTATCTCAGTCAAAGCGGCGAAGATCGCCAAAAAAATGCACGTGCGTTAAGTTTTTCTTAAGGAGACACCAAAATTTGTATGGGCTGTTTTCTCGAAAATAAATAAGTTTTTGATAGTGTGACAATAACAAAGAATTAGGGAAAGGTCTAAACAATATCATAATAGCCCGATTCACTGTGATTTTAGTTGCTTTTGAGTTATATTTGAGGGTGCTAGTTACTGAAATGTAATTTATATCTTCTCTTAGTAACTGGCACCCCCCTGCCAGTTACTAATATTTTGGGTTTTGAGATTTTAAGCTATTTTATACCTTCTATGGACAGAAAATACGATTTAAAGTGCACTGTAAAAACCCCCAGTGTCTAGGCAGCTTTGTTTCAATAACTGGCACAGGTTTGCCAGTTACTAATTTGCATACATTTTTTTTACGCACCAATAACTGGCACTTACTGGTGCGGTGAACATTTTTTTCATGTTTCTTTTCAGAAAAATTACTAAAATCAAGGCAATCTACACTAGTCTGTAATTGTCCACTGCTGGACCTCTCACCAGCAGTGACACTGCACTCTGTTCTCGACCTTCCTCATCCAGCCACTACCGGTCAGCTTTATAAGGTCGTTGGTCCAGCTGGCCCGAAGGTATCCGCCGCTACCATTGCCTGTTCGTGGTCTCCACTCTAGAGCGCGTTTGCCCCACTGGTCATCGGTTCTTCGGCAGCTATGGCCGGCCTTATGCCACTTGAGTATACAGAATTTAAGAGCTATATCGGTTACTCAAGTTCTTATTTCCTTCAAAGAACCAAGAAACTTTCCAATGACCGCTGATCGATTTTGAATCGGTGGACCAGTCCAACCGTCAGCGTCCACGTCTATGATCCATACGTCATCACCAGTAAGATGCATTGACTGAAGACCTTTGCCTTCAGGCATTTTTATGTGAAAATTTTGGTTCTTCTAAATCTTCCCCTATGCAGTCCAATCCAGTAATATTTTGTTTTATGCACCTTACAGCTTCGTTTTCGAAGTTCCTTCTGCCTAGTCGAATAGACTGTCCAAGGTAGACATAATGTACTGTTGCTGCATTAAGGCCGCTATGCATGTTACAACGAGGGAATTCCAGAACTGCCCAGGTCTAAATGGAATCAAAGGCTTTCTTATAGTGCTTGAAGAACTTGATAGAAACACGGTTCGTGAAGACCTTATATAGGTAAAACAGCTTGAAAAAATGAATGAATGACTTATAAACAAAATTGGTTAAAGAGCTTCTGAAGCGGTTCGAGGATAGTAATAGCTTTCAGAAGAGCTGTACTAATTTTGTCTTTACCCAGAGCATGTGAAGCTGAAAGCCGTAGAAACCTTCAATTTCCGCAAGAAATTTCAGCTTAGAGGCAACTATACTACCGTCAGCAGTCTTCAACTTAGCCAGATCACTTCTCCCAAGCTGCTGAATGAATACATCAAGGCCCACAAGCATTTGCTTTCTCCATTTCCGTTTCCAAATCCAAGGGTTTCTCGATTTGTTGCATTCATATGGACCCACGATTCGTCGCATACTTGTACTGTCATTTTGTCGTAGAAGTCGACCATTACAACGGTGATTTTGAGTCTTACCGGTACAGTACCTAGACAGGTAATTGTACATTACCTAATATCAAATATATTATTGATTTAAGAGTACTTATTGACCTAATTGCATGATTTTTTAAAAGGTGCCAGTTACTGAAACATCATGTGACAGTTACTAATTTTTACTGCCAGTTACTAGGTTTTTTGGGGGTAGTGGATATAAACTTCATTTAAATCGAATATTAATCATATATCTTTACCATTTATGCCTATAATTGTTCGTCATCTTATTGCCAGTAATTCAAGCCTACCAGTGCTTAAATCAGGCCAATACTTTATTTTTAATATATTTTTTTGTGTTGCTAGTCGCTTAAACTGCCAGTTACTAGTACTTTTACCCTACTTATGTGTTATGTTTATGTGGAACAAATAGTTAAATGATTTATCTATCTATCTAATGTGGTGATATTTTTTAAGGAAATTTCAATTAGTTAAAATACGTTTCCAGTAGTCCTCTCCGCGGCTTTTTCTAATTATTTCTATCCATTTGCATACATGTATATTAGAATTTAAGCTGTTAGTGATAAAATTACCTTATTTGTACCTATAATAAATTATGTTAGATTTAGTTGTGTAAATGTTTACGTTTTCTCGAATACAATTTCGCCTCAGCGGAAACTATCACGAATATTTTAACAGATGATCTAGGTACTTATACAGTTGACAAAAGAATACCGAAACTTTTTTCGTTTTCGTAAATTGCAAAACCAACAACCATAGAAACGCAGAAAAAAAATTATTTTAATAAATGCGTAGGATTTGCAAATTCCATCCATTATTGAAGGCGATACAGAATAGAATAAATAATAAATAAATAAATATGTGGGGACATCTCACACACGGCCATCCGACCCCAAGCTAGGCAGAACCTGTGTTATGGGTGTCGAACAGCTAATATATCTTACGAAAATACATAGATAGATACATACTAAATATAAATATCAACACCCAAGACCCGAGCACAAATATATTTTGCCCCAGCCGGGAATCGAACCCGGGACCTTGGGCATAGCAGTCAGGGTCACTAACCACTACACTACACCAGTCGCCGAATATAATAGAATACCTACTATTTATTTTGCACCATTAAAGAAAATTTATATAAAATTAATTCAAGGTAAGTACCTAATTCCAATTTTAAGAATCCAATCACGAAACAATTTATGGTACACTTTTCATGTCGACCGGGTGTCGACAGGACATTCAAGCGGTTCATATAAATTATCATCACTTTTTGGTATTTATTTTCAAGAAAAAACTGGCAACACCGACGAAAATTATATCAATATTTACTTTATTAAATTATTTATATTAATACATTATTTACAGATGGTAGGTGACCTTGTATGGCGTTTTTAGTCGACCTTTGTAGTTTCTGCACACTTTTAAAGCACATACACGCTTATTAAAAGGACAAAACTGAAATTAATGCTAACTGTCAAATATGTGTAGCACCGGCGATGACACAATAGACACTGCTAGAGCGAAATTTGTAGCGGGGCAGTAGTGCCCCAGTTTATGTATGGCAGCAATTGCTTCTCCTATGGGGAATCTAGGGTTGTATATAATCAAAGCTAGATAACCACGAATATTTCTCAAGCGACATGTACTCGGAGGTAGAAGAAACGTACATTATGTACAAGTCAGACCTAAAGGAAGCTCTATCCCGCGTCGTGTCTATTGCATCGGCTGCTTCTGATAAGATAAACAAACAAGCAAATACCAAGGGGGGATCTCATGTTCACTTGCCTAAACTTATAATTCCGGTGTTTTCTGGCACATATGTAGAATGGATATCATTTAGAGACTTATTCTTATCATTGGTCCACAACAACGATGCATTAGACAATGTACAAAAAATGCATTATTTAAAGGCGCACCTCTCCGGGGAAGCTGAGCAGCTCTTACGGCATGTACCAATCACAGCTGCAACTTACGACGAGGCCTGGATAACGTTAAATAATAGGTACAATAATAAAAAGTACTTGGTCAATTGTCTAATGCAACGATTTATGGATCAACCTACCATTGTAAATGAAACAGCTGGTGCAATCAAAAATGTGCTAGATTTAGTGAATGACACTTTGAACGGTTTGAGGAATCTAGGTGTACAAACCGAGTCTTGGGATGTGTTCATCATTCACGTGGTTTGCTCAAGGTTGGACTCTGAATCACGAAAAAGTTGGGAAGTTAAAATAAGTACCTCGAACGAACTGCCAACCTTGAACGAATTAATGCAGTATCTAGAAGCTCGATACAGATCCCTTGAATTCTTAGACACCGAACCAAACCCAACACATGCACATGTCATGCACGCAACTGCCACCAGTGTCCATGCAGGAGCCATAGGGTGTGCCTACTGCAACAAACGTGGCCACAAAATCATCCACTGCAAGGAGTTCTGTAAGCTACAATATGAAGCGCGACACAGTACAGTTTGTTTTAACCAACAGGCTATGCTATAATTGCATAGGCCGTAATCACTCTGCCAATAGCTGCCGCTCTATCAACACATGCCGCATCTGTTATCATCATCACCACTCATTGCTTCATCCGACGCCAGCTTCGGGGTCGCATGTGGGTGGATCCAAGTCATCACTGGCCGTAGAAGTCAAGGCAACAGGTGCTAATGCCAAAGCAGCATCGGATAACCCTGGATCATTACCATCGAATACAGTCCACCGTTCACATCAGATTGCTTCACCATCACATACAGTCCACCGTTCTAATCAACTAGCATCATTCCATTGTCATCAAATCAACAGCATGCATACAAAAAAAAACATCGCGTTACAACGGTAAGCAAATGAATGAAGGCGGCCATAAATTGAGAATCGAAAGGGCCAACACACGTTCAGCTTGGTCACGTCACTCAAGCCATTGGTCCTCATTCAAGAGAAACCGAATATCGGAAGGTTCGAGGAAATCATTCAGCAAACAGTCCCACGCTCACGACCCATCCATCAATCACTCATCTGCATGTCCTACCGATCCATTCAGTCACAGCTCTGAAGTCCAGTCCAGTTGGAGACGAACTTGGATTTCTAATAATCACCATCATCCCCAGGTCGGTAGTTATTAGGTAGATTGATTACGCAAATTTTCGAAACAATGTCACTTGGGTCGTAGTATGTTAAAATTTCGTCTGTCATCAACTGTTATCATTCATCATTTAATATATTTTGTACCTATTTATGTCAGCTCTAATGCAAATTCTTCTTATAACCGAGTACCAATCTGTCTCAACCAAGGCATGTATTTTCTACTAGATAGTTTTAAGATCGCGCAAGATGCATACCCCTGCAATTTTTATCAACCTTTTGTTTCTATCAATGCATCTTGTGACAACCCCTTGACCTCATGGTGGGCGGTAGTTAAGAACTATATGTTCTTGGTGGGCGGTATGTAGAATTGTCATATATTATCTTAGTGTAGTTCATATGCCCGCTAACAGATGTCACTATCCTGTATTATACATCGCGGTGTTAAGATTTCTTCGGTTTTAATGACTTTGTGGTTGATATGATTAAACGTTATTTCTGTCAGCAAATAGTGGTTTGACTTTGACTTGTTCAGGTGGTCAGTTATTGGAAAATCGCTGTTTTGTCGTCCAGTAACTGTCCACCCCATTAAAAACAATCAAACGGGAAATAACAAGCTGAATCTTATCAAAAACGTAATCTTTATAATTAAATCTAGGTATATGGTATAATTTTTTCTTTCAATGATTTCAATTTTTTTCATCGTAAATTTTACGATTTTGATCGTAATCGTAATTCACTTACCTTAACAAATACGTTAGTCACAACTGCAATTTACTCGGTTCGCGCGCCAACTGAACTTTTTCGATCGCTCACTATCCATCTGTTGGCGGCTGGCAAAATCTTTTGTATCAGTAATGCTCTCAATGAACCACAAAATAGACTGGATATTCACTAGATGGCCCTGCTTGGCTATATTTCTTATTTATTGGAGTTGAAGAGGAAGGTGGTCAGTTACTGGCACATGGTCAGTTACTGGGTGTTTTGATCTATTATTCTTTGTAATTCGGGATCGTTGTGTTGTACCGTAGCGATCCAGTTGGCATCGACATTCCTTACTTCTAAACATTCTTTATCTGGTTTAATTGGATTTCGACTAAGGGCGTCGACATGTGACATAGTTACGCCCGGTCTATATATAATGTTTATTTATTTATTATTTATTTATGAAAAACCAACAGTTACATATAAAATTTTTATTTATTTAACTCTTTATTGTACAAATATTACAAATAAAAGTACAAAGGGTGGACTTAACGCTAAAAGCATTTTCTGCCAGTCAACCCGCAGGAGGTACAGGAAAAATAGGTAATAAGGTGTACAAAAAAAAATTACAAAAAAAAAGAATTAAAAAAAAAGGAAGAATTTAAAAAAAGGAAAATAATAGTAAACCTAAGTCACTTAATATTATATTTAATTAACCTATATAAATATATATACAAATATACCGATACATACAATATATTTTACATAATATATATAAACATAAGTATATCTAATACATACATAATAATATATACCTATAAAATATACCTAAGCGGTTCAGGAGAAGCGGTCTATTTATCTAACTTGCTAAGGTAGTAAGCACGAGTCAAACATTTGAACACGTTGCGAGAAGGTGCACTTCTAATATTATGAGGAAGATTGTTCCATAATACAGCCGTGACCGCGAAGGAATCGGACATAAAGCCAGAATGGAAGGAGGGCAGAGCTAAGAGTAAATTGTGAGGGGATCGTAAATGCTTGGAGTGGGTATCTGAGAGAAATGAGAACATAGACTTAAGATAGGGAGGAGTATTTGGCTCGCGGAGAATAGAGAAAAGTAAACATAGAATACGTAAGTTCCTACGATCACGAATTGGGAGCCATTTAAGCTGTGAGCGGTACTGAGACACGTGATCATATTTACGCAGCCCAAAAACGAAACGAATGCAGGTGTTCAGTAAGCGTTCTAGCTTATTGAGCTGTGCTTCGGTCAGGTCCAGGTAGCATACGTCCGCGTAGTCTATAATAGGTACTAGGAAAGAGTTGACTAAGGCTAGTTTAGTATGCTGCGGAAGGAAATTTTTCATGCGAAGTAGGGAGTGGAGAGAGGCGTAAACTTTGCGCGATACTTTGTTTTTTGTGTTTTTTGTTATAAATTTAGACAGAAAATAATAACTTAAACCAAAAACAGTTTCCACTTATATAGCTAAACACAAAAGAGTAGAGATTAATGTTTTTGGAACTAAACAGATTTAAACCTGGCAATAAAAAAAAACTTGTGATTTGTGGTCTGTTTCTATGGTTTGAATGTCAAACTCGCCCTGTTGCTGTATAAACAAATCGAATTTTGCTTAATTTTCATTGACATATATATTACTAGCGTAAGGACAGGGCCTCCCACTCAAAAAAATGGCACCCGCGCGTTGGCCCTAAAATCGTAATTTTAGGGCCAACGCTCCTCAGTCGACAGTTGTCCGTGGCCGAGAGATGGTCTTGTGAATCTTGTGATAAATATGTAGTTGTGTTGTGAAAGGCTGCAAAAACCATTATAAGAAGGTCAAAAAGAAACATCGAATATCGTATCATCGGTAATTACCATTAAATTAAGTAATAAACACATTATAAAGTGATAATTATTTTACTACCAAAGTCTACAATGGCCGCGCGCTGTAACCTTGTGCGGACGTAATTTTTTGTTGACTATTCTCCGAGAACATTTTCTTGTTGCACACACTTACGTTTTGGAGCGTGATTTTTAGTCCATTTGTACGGGACGCTCTACAGGTCTACAGCCCAAAATAGTTTTAATTTTAGTAGTTGGATTTATCTTAAATTATTGATATGGCGCCTGTAAATAATAAAACAATGTCCGGGATGGTAAATTATTAACGCACGTACAAGGTTACGTCGTCAAGATAGTTGCTAGGCACTGACATAGTTCAAACAAATTATGACAGATAACAGTTATTTTGCTTGTATGAAGAAGGTTTGAGTAAAATGTTCTGAAGGGCCTATCCTTCCTTTTGTAATCATTGTTAATGTTGGAGTTTTGTGGATTGTTGAGTTTGTTCACGAGGTGAAAATGAATAAAACCATTCGCAGCGAAGCTAGACAGATGATTTACAGCGTTTACCTACGATGTTTGGCGGAGAATGAGGCTGAGGCTTCTCTACTCTTTTATGTTCAGCTATAATATAACTTAATGTTAAAATCATATTCTTGCATCGTACCCCACCATCTTGCTACCCTAGGCAACATGTCTTTCTTTTCAAACGTCGCCCGAAGGGAATTACAGTCAGTTACTATTGTAAATGGTATTCCAAGTAGATACACCCTGAAACGCTGTAGTGATGTTACCACCGCCAACGTTTCCAAGTCATAATCGAGCTTCCTCGGGTGACGTTTGCCTACTATAATAAGCCACGGCACTAAACGGTGACTCTTTGTTAAGTCTTTGCAGGAGAATCCCAGCTATTCCGACTTTTGAAGCGTCTGTATGTACTTGAGTTTCATAGGTCGGGTCGTAGAATGCAAGAATTGGGCGTTTAACTAGTGCGCATTTCAATGTTAGATATTCCTTGTCCTCCAAATCACTCCACGCCCATTGCGCGTTCTTTTTCAGGAGTTGAGTGAGGGGTCTAGCAATCATAGATAACCCTTTTATGAATCTTCGAAAGAAGCTACATAAACCTATGAATTGGCGAAGGGTACGCCCTGGACATGCGCAGCCGCCGGAAGATCCTGCTTGTCCATGGGATTCCCGAGGATAAGAAGGAAGATGCGGCCAACTCAGTTGTTAGGGCGATCACAAAGCACACTGAGGATCCTGACTTGTTCTGCAGTGAAGACATAGCCCGCATTCACAGGAGGGGGCGTGTAGGTGACAAGCCCAGGCCCATACTTGTCAAATTTAAGGACCTGGCTCTCAGGAACAAAGTGTGGTACTCAAAGGCAAAGATGAAGGGCAGCGGGTTCACACTTTCAGAATTCCTCACTAAGCCGCGACATGAAGCTTTCATGGCGGCCAGGCAGCGCGTTGGCGTGAAGCAGTGCTGGACACGGGACGGCTGCGTGGTGGTGCTGGGAGCCGATGGCAAGCAGCATCGAGTCGTGACGCTCGCTGAGCTCGACCAGGTTTGTCCGCCAACCAGTCAGAACGTCGGTCAGGCGGCACCTAAGGCCAACAGCAGTAAAGCGCCAGACGTTTCGTTGGCATCCAGCAGAGCAAAGCGAGCTGCATCCAAGAAATAATTTGGTTCGATGGGAGTGCGCTACAGACTTTGTTTTTCCCGGTTCGTTTTCGCCACAAACATACCCTCAATTCATAACTTTTTTCTTATATTTTCTGTTGTTTTGTGATTATATATATTAAATCATTAACTTAAATTTAAGTGAAGGAGAAGGTGTAATTAAAAAGTGTTATAATTGTATCTTAATTAATTATAACGATATACTTCAATATGTGTAAAAGTACTTATACTAAACTATCTATATATTTTACAAATAAAAAAGATAATAATATAAAATACTTATAATAACATCCTGGCCTGAAAATATTCTACCCTTAATAAACAGGAGTTTATCAAAGGTAGAATATTTCTTTTAGTTCGCTGCCGTCGCCCGGGATGGTTCCGAGGAGGCTGGCAGCGTTCCCTCTCTGTATAGCCAGGCTGATGCGCTGGCTGAGATAGCTGCCAGCCCTCTGGTCCCTTGATACCTCGACCAGGCGCGACGAAAGTTCTTTTACTAATCGTCGCGCTTCGGGTCCCCAAGGCCCTAGGGCACAAATATGTAGCTGTCAGACAGACCGTTGTATTTACGCCGTTTGAGGTTTTCTGCAGCAGCCGCCGCCGTGCCCGCCGCCGCAGCACTACCCTGGATGTGGGAGGGGGCCACTGTGTCGGTGCAGGTGGCGTCCCAGACTAGGCATTTCCCGTACTTCCAGGGCATTACGGTCATACCGTCGGGCCTCTTCCTCCCGTCGTCTCTCGCCAGGCCGGTTAGCTCCAGAATGGCGGGGATTCCGGCGCTCGCAAAGGCCCGACGTATGACGTCGTTAAGGGCCGCGTGGCGGGGTAATCGGCCGGCACTCCGCTGACAGGAGAGGCCGTGATGGCCTAGCTGGTCGACGGGGTCCCCGCAACGGCAGCGATGTGGCTCGTTGGTCTTACAGCCTAGTCTCAAACAGACAGATAGGTTAAAGGTGTTGCGGTCCAGCAGTGTGCCCACACTCGCAGATGGAAGGGCCCTCAACCAATGTCCCGACTCCGGTTCGGCAGAAGCCATGAAGCGGGCGCGGTCTGCAGGGCTGGTGGCAGTTTCTAAGAGATTTTCCTGAATCTGCCTGCAGATCGGCTCGTCCCACAGCCTCTGGGATTCCGGTAGTCGAGGGACATCTTGTTGTGGGCCAGCGATATCTGACCAGGCGCTCCTGGCCTCGGCCAAGTAGGTGACCTCTGCATCGTTAAGCGATGGGTAAATTATCTTTCCGTAGAGGCCAGCCGTACTGTGTGCCGAGGACAGGAACGCCGGGAGGGCCACAATGTTGCGTTCAGAAATTGCTCAAACTCTTAACTTTTCAACTGGCAGATGGATGGGTATTTAAAAAGTACTTAAGTACCAAAACACTTTACACGTTATTTTGTTATATCTATTAACTATAATATTTATATTTTATTTATTAAGTATATTATTATTTTATATATAGGTACAATTAATGGTTTTTGATCATGACAGTAGTAGTGATTTCCAGTTCGATTCTTGTTCCTCTTCAGATGAATTACGCAGTGATGATAGCTTTCAGAGTATTCCCACATTAACAGACTCCTTAAAATCTACATTTACTGATGTAAAGAAGAACTGTAACGTAGTGCACATAAATGCTCAGAGCATTCCATCTCAGTATCCTGAAATGTTGGCTACATTTGACGACAAAAATATCCACGCGATACTGGTTTCTGAGTCTTGGCTCAAACCATGTCTTCCGTCTACTTCTTACGCATTGCCTGGCTTGATTCTTGTTAGAAACGACCGCATCGGTACTCGTGGAGGGGGAGTGGCTATTTATTTGCGCCCCCATATTCCCTACTCAATAGTCAGCATGTCAGCTCAGCCTCCTCCCGACAATGCAGGTGAGCATCTCCTAATAGAATTGACTTTATCGCACAATAAAGTCTTACTCGGAGTATATTACAATCCTTCAATGTATAATAACTTTCACAATTCCTTTGAAAAGCTCCTTGAAGACTTCTCTCCTAACTATCGGCACATTATAGTCATGGGAGATTTTAATACCTGCCTACTGAGGAATGACATGTGGTCCTCTTCTTTCAATCCAGCAACTTGTCTGTTCTTCCTCTCGGTGCCACCCATCATTTTCCCAATTGTACCCCCACCCTTTTAGACTTAATATTAGTATCATCTCCTCAACATGTAGCAAAGCACGGTCAATTTGGGGAGGATGAATTTTCTTATCACGATCTTATTTTATTATCTTATAAAATACGCCCTCCCAAAGCCAAACCTAAAACTCTTCTTCAGCGCAATTTTGGTGGCATGGTGCTGGAAAATCTTCGCAGTGACGCAATAAACACTTCCTGGGACACAGTTTACAGTGCTGAAACAATGGATGACAAAGTGGACATCTTCAACTCTTTAATCATCCAGTTGTACGATGTTCATGCGCCTGTCAGAACTGTAAAGATTAAGCATTTGCCTGCTCCTTGGCTCACAGACGAAATTAAAGTACTCATTAGTCGGAAAGCAGCTGCTAAATCTAGGTTCAAATGTCGCCCCTCTGATCTAAATATACAGAAATACAACACTTTACGTAATCACTGCAATAAGGTGTGTAGGGAGGGATGCACAACGACGCCATATTCACGAATCTGTTCAAAATGGTGACCCAGCCAAAGTATGGAATTTCCTCAGGTCGCTAGAAGTTGGTAAATCTTGCTCTGATTCTATTCCTAAGGACATAGACATTAACTGTCTTAACCGACATTTCACATCTTCTGTGGCCATGGATAGTGCTACTAAGCTACACACACTATATTTTCTTTCATCTCAACCAACTCCTGACATTTCCACATTTAATTTCAGTCATTTTACTGATTGTGACGTTAAGAGGAGTATTCTTCACATCACGTCGAACGCGATCGGTACTGACAGTATCAGTCGAAACATGGTTCTTCCTATTCTAGACATTATACTCCCAGTTATCACACATATCCTTAACTACTCCATTTCCACTAAAACGTTCCCATTCTCCTGGAAAGATGCCCAAGTAACCCCTTTACCTAAGAAATCCAATCCATCCTTGTCTGACTTCCGTCCTATTTCCATCACCAGCTTAACAGTTTCCTAGTGCGAAACAATTTAATGAATCCATACCAGTCCGGGTTCCGCCCAGGACATAGCACAGTAACGGCTTTGATGAAAATCACTGACGACGTTCGTCAGGGTATGGAGAATGGTGAGCTGACGGTGCTGTCATTACTCGATTTCAGCAATGCCTTTAATACAGTTGACTACGACATACTATTGGGGGTATTGCGCTCTCTTAACGTATCTCCAACGGTAACTGACTGGTTTCATAGTTACTTGCATGGGCGCCGGCAGCGGATACGCATCGAAGAGTCATTTTCTTCATGGTGCAGCACCTCGGCCGGAGTCCCGCAAGGTGGCGTGTTGTCCCCTCTTCTTTTTGCCATATTCATAAATAGTATTTCTAATCATTTGTCTTCTTCCTACCACCTTTATGCAGATGATCTACAAATATATAGCCAGGCTCTTCTATCCGATCTCTCTGTTGCAATAAACAGGACAAATATTGACCTGGAACGTATATTGACGTGGAGCAACGACTTTGGTCTAAGGGTCAATCCAAAGAAAACCCAGGTGATTATTCTAGGTAGCCCCAGATTTATATCAATGATCGACTTTGATTCCATTCCTTCAGTAATTTTTGATGGTGTTCGTATAGACTGGAGCAAAGAGGTTAAAAACCTGGGGGTATACCTGGACAGATACATGACATGGAAGAAGCAGCTGGAAGAGGTTAGTCGGAAGATGTTTGCGTCAGCAGGATCACTCCGTAGAGTCCGTAGATTGCGAAACTTCCTGCCCACGGCCACCAAAATTGAGCTCTCTCAATCTTTACAAATTCAAATTCAAATTCAAATGGTTTAATCGACGTAAAATTTTACAATTATTTGTCGATAGTCATCTACCACCATTTCACAAAGGCCCCGTCATTGAGAAGGAAAGAAATGGCGAAAGAAACTCCTCGAGCATCTTTTCAACTTTTTCCTTATAATCTATTACAATTTTTACTTATATCTAGTACCTACAATTTTACTTAAGTACCTATATCCATTTCATTTTTTCAATAGCCTTAGTTGAGGTGGACAAGACCACGCGTTTTTGTCGTTTAAATAATCATTTATACTATAGTAAGCTTTACTACATAATGTAGCTTTATCATAATTCTTAAATTTTTGCTCAGTAAGGTTTATTGCTTCATTTGATATTTTATTATAAAAACGTATACAGTTCCCCATGAATGATGTGTTTGTTTTCGAAAGTCTGAGTGTGGGGAAAAGCAACTTATTTTTGTTTCTGGTCTCAATACCGTGAGTGGCTCCTACTTTACTAAATGAATTTAAGTTTTTACGAACATACATAATATTTTCATAGATATATTGGCATGGAACAGTTAGTATACCTATTTCCTTAAACGTATCTCTTAATGAAATTCTAGACCCTAATACATATATGGCTCGAATTGCTCGTTTTTGCAGAACAAAGATTTGATTAATGTCAGCCGCTCGTCCCCACAATAGAATTCCGTAAGACATAACACTATGAAAATAACTAAAATACACAAGCCTGGCCGTATCTACATCTGTTAACTGTCTAATGGTTCTAACCGCATAAGCTGCAGAACTCAATCTACCGCTTATCCTCTCAATATGGGGTCCCCATTGCAACTTTGAGTCAATTGTAATACCCAGGAATACCGTTTCATTTACTAACTCTAGCTTATCGTTATTCAATGTCAAATATGTCTCTACTTGTCTTACATTAGGCAAAGTGAATTTAATACATTTTGTTTTCTTGGAGTTAAGAGCTAAAATATTTACTTCTCCGTATATTAGATTATGCCGACTCGTGCTATCTAGATCTAACCGAAGAGCAACTAAATAAGCTTGAGCGTCTCCAATTTTTTTCCATAAGGTTCATAATTGGCTTACGTAAATATGACCACGTTTCCGAGTTACGTGCTAAGCTCAAGTGGCTCCCTATTCGTCTTCGCCGTAATACCCACATTCTCTCACTTCTATACTCTATTCTCTTTAACCCAACATACCCCGCATACTTAAAAGAGCGTTTTCAGTTCCGTTGTGAATCTCACAATCTGAAACTACGCTCTTCCCATAACCTCCGCCTCAATATCCCGCCTAATACTTCAAAATTCTACAGTTCTTCTTTCACAGTTTGCTCAATCACTTTGTGGAATGACCTTCCGGAAATAATCCGGAAAGCACATACGCTAGTCTCGTTTAAAAGAATGATAAAGGAACATTACTTTAAATCCATGGTCTAAAACTGTTATTGAATACGATTAAGTATTGTGTATGTATTTTTATGTATACATTTACAATGTATATATTATTATATTATAAAATAGTTATATGGTATGTATTATTATGTAATATAGTATGTACTATGTAAGTATATTTGTAATATTATAGTTAGTTTGTAGTTTATTAATGAATCTACATTTCCTTTTAACATGTACACTACACCCAATCTTATCTCTGATTCCCTCCATCCAAAGGTTGTCTGGCAGAGATCACTTTTAGTGATAAGACCGCCTTTTCTACCCTAATTAAGTTGCAATTTGTAATTCCTATTATTCTTTGTTGGTGTGCGAATAAAGAGTATTCTATCTATCTATCTATCTATTATTTAATTTAGATTCTAAAATTGTTTAATTTAGAGCTTTTCCATCTGAAATACAGGAAAAACTTTGTTATTTCCTAGTTCAGATCAGCATTTTAAACTACCTTTAGCATTAAGAGTTGACCTATTATTGTAAATCACATTTAGCATTAAGTATTTTCTGAATAAATATTCTATTCTATATATTCTATATCTCGATTGTGATTGGCTGGTCACAAGCCTTGCTCGCTAATGCTGTAATAGACACGTTTCTTCCCGGAGACGGGAAGCTGCCAACAAGAGACATGCGGGTCCAGAGAAGTGGGGGGTGTCTACTCATGAATGACTTTTGATTAGCTCTGGATCTCTTGATGGAGCAAAGGGGCTTTTTTCTAACCAGATTGTATCGAATGTTAAATATGGCGATGGCCATGTATGTATACAGGGTGATTGGTAAGTCGATGTATTCCTTTAAATGGGTTGTATACGAAGGCATTTCCAGTCGATTGAACCCCATAATGGATTATCCGAAATTCAACCATTTCTGAGTTATTTAAGTTTTAAGTTTTTTCTAATTTATGTTTAAAAGCATAATATTTAAAAAAAAACTATCAATTTTTTAAATACTTTTTTGAGTGTTTTGCATTGGTGACATCTTAACCAACTAATTATAATAATTAATTGCGCAATATTTAACTTAATTTAGACACAGTCCTTCAAAATAGATGAAACATTAAGAAAATGTTACGAAAGGTGAAAACAAAAAAGCTAAATTAAAAAATAATTTTATCCGACAATTTTTCAGGCACTATAGCTTAAAAAAATATTCAATTTGTAAGCTTTAACATGACATATTCCAATCTAAAATCGATTAAGGTATGATCAAGATATAGCAAAAACAACCGCATAGGCGGACAAATCTCAGTACAGAAACGAACAAGATTTTGTTTCAATTTTAAGGTAAAATGTCTGGAGAACAATAATTAGTAAACGATTTCGAGCTCTACAAAGTCGAGTTATAAGAATAACTCGACTTTGTAGAGCTCGAAATCGTTTACTAATTATTGTTCTCCGATAGCGCCGTTCCTCAAAAGCACAGATCGACTACAAGGTTGCTTCACCGAAATAATGCTTGTCCGATAACAGGGTTAGCCGATTGTAATTTTCAATAATTATGATTGGTAAAACAAAATAATTCTTCACAACCCGGTTCCCCAAAACTGTTCGACGACGGTTAATTCGGCGAAAACATGATTGGCTGGTATCTCTTCTCGTGACAATAGCACTGTTTGACAATGATTGTTTTAAATTCTACGTGTTCAAACACTGTGCCAAGTGCCAAATTGAATACTGAAAACATTTATACAACTGCACAAAATGGACATTATACTTATAACTGAATCACATTTGACGGACACCAGCAACTTTATACTGCCTGACTTTAAAATTTACACTGCAAACCACCCAGATGGAACTGCTCATGCAGGTGCTGCCATTCTCATTAAGAGTAGCATCAAGCACTATTTGCTACTTCAATATCAAAAAGCCTTTCTACAGGGTGTTGCGGTAGTGATTGAGGACACAGGGGGTGATTTGGTAGCTGCGTCAGTATACTGCCCACCGAAACATAAAATAACACACAACATGTTTAAGGATTTTTTTGACAGACTAGGAGGAAGATTCCTGGCTGGTGGTGACTGGAATGCTAAGCACACTGTCTGGGGCTCAAGACTCATAACCACAAGAGGAAGACAACTAAAGAACTGCATTGATGACAAAAACTACAGAATACTCACTACACGTGAACCAACTTACTGGCCCACAGATAGGAGTAAAATCCCAGACCTGCTAGACTTCCTAATCTCCAGTGGCATATCAAATTTATATACAAAGACAGAGAGCTGCTATGATGTTGCAGGTGACCACTCCCCTGTGATTGTCACACTTAGCACCTCAGTAATTCAACAAAAAAGACCCGAAAGATTGTCGAGTAATAAAACTGACTGGGAGGCTTTTAGAAAAATCATACAGAATGAAATAAACCTAAAACATAAACTTAAAACCCGAGATGACATTGATGATGCCGTTGTTAAATTCACTAACCTTATACAGGAGGCAGCTTGGAAAACCACACCTACAGTAAAACACTCTTATCAAACTAACCACAACTTCTCCCTGGAAGTAAAAGAGAGAATTCTAGAAAAGAGACGTTTAAGACGAGTATGGCATGTCAGTCGACTTGCATCTGATAAAACAGCACTAAACAAAGCTGCAGCTGAACTGAAAAGATTCTTGGCCAATATAGAAAATGAAACTGTACAAAGCCATCTTGAAGCCCTGTCACCACAATTAAGTGTCCACTCTAAATACTCGTTGTGGAAAGCCACTCAACATCTAAGCCAACCTCAACTAGCTGAACCACCAATTGAGTACAATGACAAATGGGCAAAAACAGATGAGGAAAAGGCAGAAGCATTTGCATCACATCTTAAATCGGTTTTTCAAGAGAATTCCGGTAACAACCAGGAATCTTGGGAAAAAGAAGTGGATGATTACCTTCAGAGTGACTATCAAATGAGTATGCCAATACGAGCTGTATCTCCAAAGGAACTACAGAAAGAAATAAGAAAACTAGAACTGAGAAAGGCTCCTGGCTTTGATTTAATCACTGCTGAGATACTCAGAGAGTTACCACAGAAAGCGGTCATCTACCTAACATACTTAATCAACAGCATCTTCAGACTTTCCTATTTCCCTTCCATCTGGAAAATCTCAGATATTATTATGATCCACAAAGAAGGTAAACCTCCAAACCTAGCTAGCTCTTACCGACCAATCAGCCTCTTGCCAGTAATGTCCAAGCTGTTTGAAGGATTATTTAACAACAGACTTCAGCCCATAATTTCTAAGGGAAACCTCCTACCTAACCACCAGTTTGGGTTCAGAAAAATGCACTCAACAATAGAGCAACTCCACAGGGTATGCAATAAAATCAGAGAGTCATTTGAGAAGAAAGAGTACTGCTCGGCAGTTTTCCTGGATGTTCAGCAGGCCTTTGATAGGGTGTGGCACAAAGGCTTACTCTACAAGCTAAAAATGGTACTACCACATACATACTATTCACTACTGGAATCTTACCTCAGTGAGAGACTATTTCGGGTAAAGTGCAAGGAAGCCCACTCAAAACTTTATGACATAAAAGCTGGTGTTCCCCAAGGCTCTGTGCTTGGCCCCTCCCTGTACAGTCTTTACACAGCAGATATACCTCAGTCCAGAAATGTCACCACAGCCACCTATGCTGACGATACAGCAGCCCTATCTAGCAGCAAGACGCCAGAGCAAGCCTCGAAGCAACTACAAGAATATCTTGGGGAAATGGATAAATGGTTGGAAAAATGGAAGATAAAGGCAAGTGCATCCAAATCAGTGCACATCACATTCACCCTAAGACAAGGTAACTGCCCACCAGTCAAACTAGGAGGAGAGGCACTCAAGCACGTAGATAATGTCAAGTACTTGGGTACGCACCTGGACAGAAAACAGACATGGAAACATCACATTCAGCAAAAGAGGAACGCAATCAACCTGAAGACACGAGAACTAGAATGGCTCATCAACCCAAGATCAAGACTAAGCCTTGAAAATAAATTGTTGGTATACACATCTATTCTCAAGCCACTGTGGACTTATGGCATAGAACTTTGGGGCACTGCAAGCACTTCAAACATACAAGTCATACAAAGGTGTCAAAATGCAATCCTTAGAAAAATAAGCAACGCACCCCTATTCACCAAAACATCTGAAATACATGAATACTTGAAAGTTCCTACCGTGTTGGAGGAGGTTAGATCTCGAACAGCTAGATACAGAACGCGACTGCAGATGCATGTGAACCCACTCGCCGCCCAGCTCACTAACGAACTGAATTGTACCCGACTCAAGAGACACAAAATCCTGGATCTTGACAAAAGGGGACTAGTTTAAAACATGGGGAAACAATCAATGGATGACAGACCCGACATGTGACGCTCACAGAAAATACCTGCTTATGGTCTCAGGACCGATTGCAAGTGGCCATTAAATAAGAAAAAAAAAAAAAAAAAAAAAAAAGTGCCAAATGTTGTAGCTGAAAAATTTCACCGAATAGTGTTATAGGAGATGCAATTTGGTGGTTAAACAATTTGTCAAACTGTGCAGTCGAAAAAGCATTAACTATCGTTGAACCTATCGTCATCGAAAAGTACTTTCGGCTAGCCGGACAAGCATTCGGTGTTATCGGTCTTTGTACTCGTTCGAGTCTTTCTATATGTCTATATGGCAATTATAGTGAGGATTCCAAATAGTAGAACAGTCTTCTAGAGAACTACGCACCAATGCACAGTAAGCTAAGCTAAGAGCAGTTTCATTTCTGACATTGAAGGTTAAGCGATCGTCAATATAATCTTGGTTCTGTAGTAGGTGGACAGTAGTAGGTAGGTAGTTCAATCGCCTCATCTACTTTCTAACAGCTAACATACCAATGTTTTAAACTCTGCAGGTATCTGGAGGTTGTCTCGGGCTGCAAATAGAGCCGGACCTTTCTGATGATGTCAGTAATTTTATTATTGTTTTTGTTTCAGATATATTAAAGTATGCGTTTATGCAGAGTATACTGTATACAGTGGAGTACGACACGGCGCGGTCTCACGACGGCACGGGGGGCACGGGGGGCACGCTGGTGCGCGAGCAGTACGAGCGCGGGTTCTCGCGCGCACACGCCGAGCTGTGCCCCACGAGCGGGGGCACGGGGGGCGCGGGGGGCACGGGGGGCGCGCCGCTCGTCATGATCCTCGTGAAGTCCGCGCCGCGCAACCGCGCGCGCCGCCAGCTCATCCGGGACAGCTGGAAGCCGCCGCCGTCGGCCCGCGTCGGCTTCGGCTTCGTGGTGGGGCGGCCCGCGCTGCCCGGCGAGCTGCCGCTGCTGCGCCTCGAGGACGACCGCCACCGCGACCTCATCATCGGCAACTCCGTCGACACCTACAGAAACCTCACATTAAAAGCTGTATCGGTACTAGAGTGGGTGACGCGCTACTGCGGGCGCGCGCGGCTGTTGCTCCGGAGCGACGACGACTTCTTCGTGAACGTGCCGCGCGTGCTGCGCTGGGCGCGCGGGCTGGGCGCGGCGCGCAACGCGATGTTCGGCGCCGTGCTGCGCGGGCGGCCGCCCTACCGCGACCGCCGTAGCAAGTGGTTCGTGTCCCGCGAGACGTACAACGGCTCCGTGTACCCGGACTTCGTGGAGGGCGAGGTGATCGCGGTGACGCTGGACGCGGCGCGCGCGCTGCTGGCGGCCGCGGGGGCGCACAGCGCGCTGCTCGTGGAGGACGTGCTGTTCGGAGGCATCCTCGCGCGGGAGCTCAACATCACGGTGCGGCCGCTGCCGGTGCTGAAGCAGGGCATGCCGTGCCGGGCGCCGGCGGCCATGGCGGCGCTGCTGGCGGTGCGCGCCGCGTGCCTGCCCGCCGCGGCCTGCGGGGGCGGGGCGGGGGGCCGCGGGGGGGGGGTGCCGCCCGCCTTCCAGCTGCACTGCGCCGCCGTGCTGAACAAACAGCGCTTCAGGAAGGTCGAGAGGAAAATCCCGTTCTTGCAGATGTTACATAAGATAAAGTCGTCAATTGTAGGATATTTTCAAAGACTATAATTAATGTTGTTGTAAATATTGAATAAAAGTGTTTTAACTCTGCCTGCATACAGCTCCGTAAGTGGTTGTATGCAGCCGGTCCCAAGCCCGGTGAAAGAGGAGGGCCGCGGCGCGCAACGCAACTCTCTTCCTTAGAGACTTGCGATGTGTGCCTTCTATCATTGTGTGTGCGACTCGCCTGCTCCATTTTTCTCCAGCTATATGCACTTTTCTGTTGCAGGTACAGGCCACTTGTGGTTCATCACTGCCAGCCTGCCTCTATGGTGCGTCATGTACCTCACTCACTGCTCGCTGGAGCCGGAGTGGACGAGGGAGATGTTCTCGATGGGGCACACGCGGGCGCACCCCGAGCTGTGCCCCGCGCGCGGCGCCGGCGTGCGCCTGCTGGTGCTGGTGCTGTCCGCCCGGGGGCACGCCGCGCGGCGCCAGGCCGTGCGCCTCACGTGGGGGCACGCGGGGCGCCGCCGCGACCTGCGCCTCGCCTTCCTCGTGGGGCTCCCCGCGCGCCCCGCGCCCCCCGCCGCCGCCGCCGCCGCCGCCGCCGCCTGGACCACGCGCGACGAGGACGCGCTGTACGGGGACGTCATCGAGGCCAACGTGAGCGACGCGCCGCAGCACCGCGGGCTGCGCGCGCTGTCCATGCTGGAGTGGGCGCTGCGCCACTGCGCGCTCGCGCAGACGCTGCTGAAGGTGGACGACGACGTGTTCGTGCACGTGGTGAACATGCTGCGGCTGGCGGCGGCTGGGGGCGCGGGGGGCGTGCGCGGGTACCTGCTGCGCGGCGCCCCCGCCGCCCGCGCCCCCGGCCACCCGCTGTACGTGTCCAGCGCGCAGCTGCCGGGCGAGTGGCTGCCGCCGCACGCGCTGCCCCACTGCTACCTGGTGGGCGCGGCGGCGTGGCGCCCGCTGCTGCGCGCGGCGTGGACGGCGCGCCCCGTGCCGCCGGACCAGCTGCTGGTCACGGGGCTGCTGGCGGCGCGCGCCGGGCTCGCGCGGCACCACGAGCCCGCGCTGTGGCCGCTCGCCGACGCCGCCAACTTCAGCCGCGCGCTGTGCCTCGCCGCCGCCGGACTCAAGGCGCAGCTTCACATGTGGGAGAGGATGGTTCTAGAAGCCGCCCAGACTGAAGACACACACATCGATACTTATCCTTATCCGTACCTTTAAATTCATAATACATACCTAACACTGCATAACACGTTTCGTATTTTATGTACCAAATTGTGACAAAACCCTAATAACTCTGCCTGCATACAGCTCTGTAATGGGAGATTTTCAACCATAGACAACAACCGTAGACAAAAACCGATTGTAGATGGCGCTAGTAAAATTTCATACTCAACAGCACTGCATTTTTTTTTAGCCGCCATGGATTCCAGCCCTTTCAGTCAATACAAAAACCCAATGGATGTGAATTCAACCATATGCAATAACTATAGCTGTTATATTACAGCTTTGTACCATTTATGACATCTGCCGTCCCCTCAGAAGAATGCAGCTCATAAAAAACGACAGGCCGAATGCCATCTATTGGTCAATTTTGGAACTTTTAAACGTCAAAAGAAAATCTCTCATTAAGGAAGCACACGATGTATTGTTGCGCAAACGCCTGGTAATAATTGAGTAGCAAAATCACAAATCGTATTATTTGCGGCACGGCGTTGCAAGGCAGAGTGTGCTCAGCACTGCGGGCTGTATGCAGCCGGTCCCAAGCCCGGTGAAAGAGGAGGGTCGCGGGTTTTGCAGTAGTTGCAAAATGACGACAAATCAAAACCACCAACTTCATCTGCTTTCAGGCGTCCACTGACGTGACGACGACGCGTTGATATCAAAGGAAATTTCGAGGCTGACGGATTAGCGAGAATGGGGTCGAATATCTTACCTATAGAACCACACCCATTTATTATTCTGTCACCAAAAGGCAATAAGGCAATGTCTTACAGATAAAACACTATCCGAACACAATCACGTGTGGCAAAACCGGGTAGATTATAGACAAACTAAACCGTTTATTCATCTCACAACTATAAACTTACACGCTACTTATCTACCGTACTAATATATTATGTACCTATCACTAATGATAGGACTAATAACAGGAAAATATTGTTGCGTGAATAAACAAATAAATAAATAAATAAATAAATACTTTATTTATGGGACTATAGGTCTAAAATATACTACCTAGTTATGTTAACAGATAAATTGTATGACTGTTTGTCTCCAAGTAAATAAATAAATAAAATAAATAAATAAACATGTACATACCATAGGCAACTTAACTACTGAGTCCCTTTATGTAGGACATGCAAGGAAGTGGATGTGACGGTTGAAAATAATTCTGTTAGCTTGTCCACCTACTAATCCTACTATAGAAACAAGACTATCCTATTCTTGGGCCAACAGAGCGCCTATCTCAGCTATTGCAAATTGCAACACCCAGGCTTGCTGCTCCAGTTTACTCGGGAGCTAGACTAGCTGCAAAGGTGTCAGTCGAGAGAGCCACGTATAGGAACTTCGCCTCCTCTCAGAATAGAATAGAATAAGTTTTTAGCTCGTTTTTAGAATTATTTTTAATGTCCGTGGTTTTTGTGCCCCACAGTGGTGGTGTTGTGTGCGTGCCTGTGGCTCGCGGGCGCGGAGTACCCGCTGGCGGTGCTGTCGGGCGGCGTGTTCCGGCTCGGGCACTGGCTGCCGCGCGGGGAGCTGTGCCCGCGCGGGGGGGCGGGGCTGCGCGCGGCGCTGCTGGTGGCGTCCCCCCCCGCGCGCGCCGCGCCGCGCCGCCGCGCGCGCCTCACCTGGGCCCACTACGCGCGCCGCAGCGACATCGCCGTCGCCTTCGTGCTCGGTAACTATACACTTCATGCGATCAGTAGTCGACAAATCATAGCTGAGCACTCTGAGCTTTACTGCTAAATATTAATGACTGCAATAAGCCGCTGCCTGGTTATATGAAAAAATACACATAGTTATAAAATATCTACCAACAACCAATAGTATTTTTAACCGACTTCAAAAAAAGGAGGAGGTTCTCAATTCGTCGGGATATTTTTTTTTATATTTTTTTTTTATGTATGTTCACCGATAACTCCGCCGTTTATGAACCGATTTTGAAAATTCTTTTTTTGTTGTATTGGGTTGAGCTTCCAGGTGGTACCATTTTTTTTGCAGAATTTTATCTCACCCCTAAGGGTGGGTAAAGGGGTAAAAACAGGGTATGAATTTGTCTATGCACAAAGGTTCCACTCGAGAGAGCCAGGTGCAGGTACTTACACCCCCACAGAGAATAGGGTATGAATTTCCATTTTGGACACATATTAACCGATTCTAATGAAATTAAGAACGTAAATATAGTTCTTATAACAATAAAATATGATGGTGACCTTGAGCTGATCTGATGATGGAAACGGAAGGCAGTCAAGGGAACTCCTCAACGGTATATAGCAACTACCTCGTGTTTAGGCTTGAATGATTCGTATTGATTAGTAGGACTTTTTGGTATCATTTGCATCTTACTTTTGATTAAAAATTATTGCAAATAAACTAAAAACTATAAAATAAAATAATTATTTAAAAAAATAAAAAACCGACTTCAAAAAACCACTAAAATGTAAGTAATAATTTAAGGTTTACACAAATTATATGTGACAGTACAAATATACCTAAGCAGGAACTGTTCTTTTTTGAAGTTGGTGCCATATTTCTTCAGATTACTTTGTCACTGCACCAACATCAAAAAAGAACAGTTCCTGCTTAGGTATATTTGTACTGTCACATATAATTTGTGTAAACCTTAAATTATTACTTACATTTTAGTGGTTTTTTGAAGTCGGTTTTTTTTTTTTTTTAATTATATGTGGTTACGTTCCACGCACCCTGGACAGTTATAACGCTAATTCGACTAACCCTATCTATCACCACGGCGACAATCTCAAGTCCAGCTCTTGAGTGTACCGCCAACACGGTTAGAAGAAGAGTAAAGTAGATGAGTGTGGTTGGCGCAGGCTCGGCGGCGGCGCCGCGGCGCGGGTCGCGGCTGGCGCGCGAGGCGGCGCTGCACGGCGACCTGGTGGTCGGCAACTTCACCGACAGCCGCCGCAACGCCTCGCTGCGCGCGCTGTCCATGCTGGAGTGGGCGCTCGACCGCTGCCCGCTCGCGCCCTTCATCATGAAGGTCGAGGACCACGTGTTCGTCAACGTCCCCAATGTGCTGCGTTTCGTAGAGCACCACAAGTACGAGGTGCGCACGGCGTGGGGCAGCCTGGCTCGCGAGGCGGGGGGGGAGTATCTGCGGGGGGACGCGTACATCCTGACGGCGGACCTGGCGGGCGCGCTGCTGCGCCGCGTGTGGCGCGAGGCGTACTCGCCGCACGAGGCGCGGTTCGTGTGGCGGCTGCTGGCGGGCGCGGCGGCGGCGGCGGCGCACGAGCCGGGCCTGGCCGCGCCCCCCCCCGCCCCCGCGCGCGCGCTCGCCGTGCCCCGGGTGCCGTTCAAGGGCGCGCTCGCGCTCTGGGAACAACTCTACCACTGACACCCGCCGACTGGCGCCACAACGGCACACCTAGCTCTACATCGCGGCATTTACATTATTTTTCTTCGTGACAATTTTTCGTTAATAATCTTTTGTTATAATATATGCATATATATAAGTATACCAATAATGCGTAGACAGGTACTTTTGTAAAGTATTGTTGAAATAAAATTAAAAAACAAATTTTCATTAGGTATGAGGTAAACAATTTTATTTATAGGTACTTAGTGCCAATTTCTCCATTCTCGGTTAGAGCATAACCAGGGAGTAGTGGTTAACTTTTGACACATCTGTCATGAATTTTATATGGAGATGACGTTTAATTTATAAATCAATCCCGGTCGGTTAGATAACTGGAGGATACTGAATAGAGAAATTGGCACTTAGAGGGCCTGTTCCACAATGTCTGGTTAGTGGCTACCTGTCGGATAAAATACATCAGTATGTAAAAAATAATGACAGAGAGTGACAGCATGTATTTTATCCGACAGGTAGCCACTAACCAGACATTGTGGAACAGGCCCAGAATCTCTTTTAAACATAACATTTACAACTAAATAACAAAATACTTATGTATAAAGAAACATGTATCTACTTATAGTTACTTAAGTACTTTGTACAGCATACCAACATTAATATCTTAAATAAAAACAAATCACAAACATTATCCCCACACGGACGACTTGTTATTATTATTATTTACTTATGTAATATGAACGTACTTGTTTAATAATGAATAATTGTTATGGTCACGGATTGCGTAAGTATTCACCCATAAATTGTCTATGAACTCAAAACGATAGCTATTATTGAACCCGAATCATTGAGCCTGCCGCGACGACAGGGCGCGTGCTGATTGGTCAGTTTGTCAGTAGTCAGTCCTGGTTGGTGTGTAGTCAGTCCTGATTGGTCAGTAGTCGTTCTCCAGGCCGAGGTCGTTGCCCCCGGCGGTGAAGTGCACCGGAGACTCCTGCTCCAGCCCGCCGTTGTCTGCCGCGTACCACCCATGACCTGCGGGGAGGGGAGTTCGATATCAGGTTGTACTGTACGGAAGCCATGTAAAATTGTACAGTGGGCTGCATAGAAACCTGACCCGACCTCAGTTGCAATATCATTCTAAGAGGGGTCAGGTTTCTGACTTATATGTACTTATGTTAATTATCCAGCCCTTATAACCAAATTGTTATTTTTCAATTGAAGTGGCAATCCACCCTAATATCCATAAAGCTGTAATGGTCCGTGTCCATTGTACCAGGCTCACATAACTTCAAAGAACACAATACTGACCGCCTTAAAATTATCACCCTCCGTTTTTCTAAAGACTATGCTAAAAGTACCAAGCCCACATAACTGAAAACAGCTCTACTCACAGCCCGCCGCCAAAGTGCACGGGTTTCTTATGAAAGACATGATGCTTCAAGTACCAGGCGCACATAGCTCAAAACAACTCACCGCCGCCGAAGTGCACGGGTTTCTTATGAAAGACATGATGCTTCAAGTACCAGGCGCACATAACTCAAAACAACTCACCGCCGCCGAAGTGCACGGGTTTCTTCTCCCCGTACGTGTAGCCGAGCACCTCGTAGTGGTCGTGCGAGGCCGGCTTGTGGTGCACGTGGCGCACGATCGTGTGCGTGTGCTTGTGCCGGTGCACCTTGTACGGCACGTGGATTATCACCTGCAAGGGTACGGGGGTAGTAAGTTAGACTTCACTTTGGGTTCGAAGTTTTATGGCGCTTATGGGCTGATTGGTAATGGAACTTCTAAATGTTTGTATAGAAGAGTTCCCGAGTGGAAGCCACAGGTTGGCATAGCGTAGGACACCCTCGAGCCTGCTGGAGCAGGAACTTTAGATAGGTATGCGGTATAGTAGCTGCATGCGATACACAAGGGCAGAGTGTTGTGGCGCTCTTTAGGATGTGTCTCTTAGGGCGTCTTGCACAACAAAGTTAATCAAAATTAAATAGCTTGCCTCTTGCTCTGACAGTATAATGTCAGAGCAAGAGGTCATAGATTTAATTTTATTTAACTTTGTTGTGCAAGACGCCCTTAGTGTAGCAATGGACGTTATTGGCTGGAGATAGTGATAAAAACCTCAACCTATGTATTTAATTAATCGTTAAATTAGCTGATGATCGTGATTTTTGTGTGGTCGTACAGTTATTAAATTGACTCTAGTATAGTCTAACCTTGCATAAGGGCTGAGTTGGATATAAAGCAAGGCAGTTGCTGAGGTCAGGATGGAAACTCTTGTATCAGGGTATCATAGGACAGCAACTGCAACATACGAATAAAATGATGATGGTTCATATCATACCTTGGTGTGCTTGGTGCTGGCAGGCGGCGTCAGCAGCAGTAGCACTAGCCACTGCGAACAAAGACGGGGATTAGTCACTCACAGAGACGCCAGTGGGCACACACACAGTCACACACATACAGAGAGAGAGAGAGAGGAGGTGGTTTAAATTGGAGTATTATTTACTGAATTATACCAGGAATGCATATTAACCGAGGACAGAGAAGCATAGCAACCGCTAGTAAGTAAGTGCTGAGTATGTAATCAGGTAGGTAAAGCAGTAAGTACTACATAATACTCGTATGAATGTATTAAAGTTATAAAAGTAATCAATCAGTCAACCCTATTTACGGATCCGTGTTCGTATAGGTAGGTACTTTCTAAAAAAGCATTATTTCCGTAAAATCTATCGGAACTAACTCAACACGGAAACCGGAGAGCAAATAATGAAGAAACAAAAAGTGATCCATAACCTGATGACGTGACAGTTGCTGACAATGTACCAGCAGGGACACATCGCGTGTACTAGCAGGGACACATCGCGTGTACTAGCAGGGACACGTTACAATCCGCACTGCGCGGTTCTATAGTCAAACTTACTAACAGTCACATAAGATTGCTTGAAAATGAATGCAGAATAATTAGATAATTATTACGCAGTTTATTTAATGGCTGTACTTATCTTTTAAATGGTAATCAATCATATCGTGGGAATATAGGGTGTGATGTGAATTCAACATAATCAATTGTATTTTGTCTCTAGAAGAAATAAGTACTTTTGACTAAATGAGCTACCGTTCAACTTCATATTACCTACTAATTCTGTATAATATGCATACGACTCCAGACACATCTTGCATATTAAATCATAACATAACCATACTGTTTGTTTTCATCACAATAATAGTGAACATGTAACTCGGTACAATAAAACAAATGCAAGAGTATTGGGAACGTTTTGTCGTCATCGGATAAAAAGTCGTGATATCTTGACATCCGTGTAAATAAAGCCATACTAAAGCGGAACCATAGACCGTAGGCATTTACCCACTCATTATGTTTACATCACGCTGGTGGCGGCAAGAAAGTGAGCCATTACGATACAATGATGTTGTTTACTTTTTGTGAGCGGTTCGTGTTGTGTCACACTAATCTAGATCTATTGTTGTGTCTGTCTACGCTAGCTAGGTTGCAGGTTGGTACTACGTGCAGGCATGATAGTATTTCCTTCCTGTCCTCATGTGGTTGGTATGAATTCACCTGTTGAACGTTTTTAGCTTATTCCACTAGGAACATAATTATTTTATATTTTTAAAATATTCGATTTAATTAATTAGGAGTTACACACAGAATCTGTAAATACCAATTTATTTCGGTAGATACAAATCAAAATCAAATCAAATCATTTTATTTGTGAACATAGGTATAGTCATAACAGGTGTTTTACAGTATTTTTTGCGCTATGTTCTGCACGTAGGCATACAAAATTTATTAAATATACAAATGAAAAGTATATTTATTAAATATATATGAAATTTCCATTACTTATCATAAATATACAACTTCACTTAATAAATACATACCTTCATAAAATATGAAACCAATTAGGGGCAAGTGATCATTTCACTAAAACCTAACTAACTAATAATAATAAAGTATTTGATAGAGCCTACACTACATCTAGTACTATTTGTAATATTACTTACATCATGCACAACTTAAAAAAATATATTACTAGGCAGTTCAAGCTATTTCAACGGTAAAAAGCTAAGAAGTCACTGATCGTTTTTTCATACAAAAGAATTCAACGGGGTGCCTAAGTGCCCTTTTTATGTTACGTAGTACTTATATACGGATATTGCAGTAATGTTCGTTAAAACTGAGCATAATTATAATAATGCTGTGATTCTGTTATTATTATAGTGATTTTTAACGCAAGTATGTGAACTTGACCCAGAACATAACGTGGAGTTCGAATTGCCCAAAAATCTTGCCCTACCACTAACTAACTAACCTCCTACCACCAAGAAAGAATTAGAGTTAGTTTCTAGATCTGTGTATCCATATACCAGCGGCTTCCAATAATAAAATAAATACCCATATACAAGCGTGGGTGGACATAAACCTCCGATTTTAATATTGAAATTAAAGCGCAGTTACGCATGATTTCGTTGAGTAAGCTAAAACGGTCAGAGCCGCTGGTAAATACTTTTTTATCTTGTTTGTATTGGCGCGGCGCTCAGACTTTCGTCACGTCGCCTTTTCTTCAGTTTGCAACTATTGCCTACATGCATTTTAATTTCAGCCTCTATCTTGTTGCTTTTATTATTAGCACTTATGCAAGAAACATTAAACTTTTAATTATTACGACATCTTATAACCCTCAAGATCAGATTGGTGGACCAATGAATGCCTATCGCACTATCACTATCTCCTCAACGCCCACGGTTTCATTTTCATTGTACTTATTTAATTAATTGAACTTAAGTGAGTATCAAAGTCATTGCTCCTCAAACGCGAACGGCTACTAGTGGTCATTGCGTATGTCTCCACACTCAGGCACACACTCCACATGCAGCCACATACATACAATTGATCAGCACAAGAAGGGCAAAGCTAGAAGCTACGATGTCTAGGTCAATGTCTCGTCTCCTCAATATCACTGCATGTGCGATTGATCAGCTGTTGCCGCGGGGGACGCGGGGGAGGCGGGGGGTGCGGGGGCGCAGGGCTGGACGCTTCACTGCACCGGCCCTCGCTCGCTCTCACTTTTAGTTTCTTTACTATTTTATTGTTTATCTAAATTACTTACTGATGCATAACCATACTTCTAATTTCTAACTAGGCACAATAAACTATACAAATACCTAGGTTTTGGATGACATTGTGTCTGCAACGATGCAAAGTGGCCGGCAATTCATACTGTGCCGGTGTCATCTTATTTTATTAACTACTACACTCGTGAGCAATGATAAAGTTCCGCCTACAAAATGACACCCAAACAACCCAATTATATTAAAACATCTAATTAAACAAATTAACACAATATTTTCGTTTTTAGTTGGTATATTCTTATGCACTGTTCAATCTACACCTATGATGCAGACGGTTTCAATTTCCATTTAGGAGTAATTTGGCATTGTCTCTTGAACTTTTTAAAGCTCTCGAGTGTAAGAGTGACCTTCATTAGTTGTATTTGGAGTCCGTGGTGACTTGAAATAAAGGAATTATTATATTTTGTGGAGAACTTATTTAACCTTTCTTTTGCGGTTGAGTCAAACTATTATTAGTTTGATCCAAGCGACGAGGAAGGACGAGGTCTCGCACTTCTCATGCGATCGTTTAGTAGAACAACCACACAGCTTCACTCACCAGATACGGCAGAAGCACGTGCATGGCGCAGGCCGGTCCGTGCCGCAGGTTACTGACGGATCCCGCACTGATCACTGACTGCAGACTATGGGTTACTACTCGCGACACGGAACACCTCAGCGTTCAGCCGGCGGCGGCGGGAGCAGTGTGAGTGACGGCGCGCGCGCCCCGTCTGGGTTTATAACGGAACAGTCTCCGCACTCCGGGAGGGCTGACGCCGTCGCGGCACTTTTTCAAACATTATACTCGAGGTATAAGTATACACATTTTTCTGTCACGTCTTTGTAAGTAAATTGACTCGTAGAACTGTCGATCTGCGGTGGAAGTGCAGTAGTTCCGTGTCGGCTTATTTGTAGTTATCAAAAAGTGTTCCGGGAATTTCTCACATTGCACCATCGATTGGGGATTCCAATTAAGGCGTTATTTCTAAAAACATACTCATCACGCGAGCGAATGTGTGTGAAGTGGACACGAGACATCGAGCGGTAATAAACTTAATATAGGTCGGCTGATTCTCGGATAGTACGTGGTCCGTTTTGCCTACAGGGAGTCAGGGACCGTTTTACATTCCTTTTCCCTTCTTGACATGACGTGTTGTATGTGTGTAATAGGTATAAAGTTACTGGACGCTTTAACTATTGAACTGTTTTGTCACTCTCTGACAGAGAACAATTTGTTATTTCGCCCGTGAGATAGGGAATAAACCTCCAAAAGGAGTGAAAATCTAGGAAAAAGTATAATAATAATAATATGTGGAGACATCTTACACACGGCCATCCGACCCCAGGCTAGGCAGAGCGTATATTATGGGTATCGGACAGCTGATATATCTACACAATAACAATTAGATAGATACATATTAATTTGTATACAGGGTGTCCCAAAAGTCAACGATATGCCTTGTAGGGCCGATGGACCAGCTCATGAGTGGCCAGAATATCATAATATGACCTCAGAAAAAATTCGATAATTTTCGAGATAATGACACTTTTATAAATTTGCTGAAAATCGACACCTTGGATCAGTTTTTTGCGTGCCGCCGGTACAAAAATCCATATTGTTATATTTGTTTGGTGTTGCATCACCCTGTATAGCCCTGCTATTGATCGCAGTCAAAAAAATATGGAATAATGCTGTATGTTTAAAAAAAACACGATTTTCAAAGTCATAAAAGGTAATCGTATTTTTTTATTTATAAACAACATTGACTCTACATACTGTAAAAAAAATATAGCACGCAAACCTGGAACTTTATTTAAAAAGATTGCTCAGTTAATGCAGTTTTTAAAATGGTATGAAACGTTGCAATTGTTTCAATTAACAAAAAGTTATTGCTATTTTAGTACAAAACGACCTCGATGTAAAATTGTTTGAAGGAAATTTATTAAGGGTAGGTCATGTTGGAATGAGTTAAAGTAATATAGGTGGTGTGACCGGGTGTGGGAAAACAAACAACGCTGTCACAGTTAATAAAAAAATGCATTTTGAGTATCTTTCTCGAAAAAAGTGGCCTATAGCAACTCCACATTCCCCATAAATGTAGTGCATGGTAACGTACATTCCTGAGTAGTGCAAATGTTTGATATTGTACAAGCAAAACGCTTACACATGTACATTGTACACCCACAGTATCCAATTATTATAAAAAAAAAACAAAAAACCCGACTGCCCGGTAAAAATAGGTAAACAAAATGATAAAAAAAAACAATTAACTCAATTGTACACTAAAAAGAGGAAAACAACGACGACCGAATGGCGTAGTGGTTAGTAGACGACCGAATGGCGTAGTGGTTAGTGACCCTGACTACTGAGCCGATGGTCCCGGGTTCGATTCCCGGCTGGGGCAGATATTTGTTTAAACACAGATATTTGTTCTCGGGTCTTGGATGTGCCCGTAAAATGGCAATAGGCCCGCCCCCTATTACATTGGGACTAACATAACACTCTGGCGAAAAGTGGGTGCAGCAATGCACCTCTGCCTACCCCACAAGGGAGTACATTAGTACAAGGCGTGAGTGCGTGTTTTTTTTTTAAAAGGAAAACTAGCCCACAAGAATATTGTTCAATCAAATGCTAAAACCAAGCTATGTAATACCGTTTAAACATTATAAAATGCACTACGATATATACAAAAAACCGGCCAAGTGCGAGTCGGGCTCGCGCACAAAGGATTCCGTAGTAAGCACAATAACTTAACCAAAATTACAGTTAAATCAACCTATCTCAAAAACTATAAGAGATACTTTGATCAAACCAAAAATCGTTGAAAGAGTTAATTAGCATGCATCACCTCTATTTTTTTAGAATTTTATACCCCGTAGTTATAAAAATAGAGGGGGGGGACATACTTTTTACGACTTTGAGAGCTGATATCTCAAAAACCGTTCACTTTAAGAAAAATGTTTTTTAGAAAACTTTATATCATTTTAAAAGACCTTTCCATTGATACCCCACACGGGTATGTACATCGAAAAAAAAAATTTCATCCCTCAGTTACATGTATGGGGGGCCCCACCCCCAATTCTTTTTTTTACTATTTAGTGTCATATTTTTGTAGCGGTTCATACAACACATATTCCCATCAAATTTCATCACTGTAGTACTTATAGTTTCCGAGTAAATCGGCTGTGACAGACGGACAGACGGACAGACGGACAGACGGACATGACGAAACTATAAGGGTTCCGTTTTTGCCATTTTGGCTACGGAACCCTAAAAACCAGCCGCCCTAAGTTGTTGGCACCGCGGTCTCTTACAGCACTTATACCTTGCCTTATTGACCTAGACACCTCAGCAGGTTCAGCTTTTGAGATATACTTTGAGATGTAGTACGCCACACCTAAAGCTGACCCGCAAGGCTGTAGATCAATATTGGCACGCCACAGTTTTAATAATCTAGAAATGTAGCAGTTTATCATGGTTTCCGAATCTGTCAACAACAACAGCTGGCTCCGAGAGTACCGCACTGGCCGCCAGGTGAGCACAGCGTCCGGTCGGCACACCGGTTCTAATATCTGCAAATACACTTTTAGTAGGTGCTACTAAAAGTGTATTAGGTCGGCACACCGGTTCTAATATCTGCAAATACACTTTTAGTAGGTGCTGTTTTTGGGCCGATTGGGTATATTATGCACGTTAACAATGTTTCCAATGTAATATAAATGTGTATAACTGCGACGTGTACATGTATGCAGACGATATGTGCATCATATACGCGCATAAAGATCAGGACATCATAGAAAACATATTCGAATTGACCTAGATAGCATAACAAAGTGGGCACATGACAATGGGATTATTATAAATATATCGGAAACAAAAGGTATGCACATATCCCCGCATAATATAAAGCATGGTAAACAATATCATATAGTAGGACATACTTATGAATGTCTCCATAATCAATGTAAAGTATGTTGTTGTGATAATATTGAATTCGTATCTACTTTCAAATACCTTGGATTAGTCATAGATAGAAAGCTTAATTGGAAATATCATATTGATGAGATTTGTAAGAAAACGAGATATTTGTTATGTAAGTTTCACCAGCTTAAGCGAGTTTTAAATAGAAAAACCTTATACATGGTTTATTTTGCACTGGTAGATTCTCTTATCGATTATGGGTTAATGACCTATGGACGCACTTTCAAAACAAACTTAAATCAAATCAAGAACCTGCAAGTTAGACAAGGCGCTGTTTTTCAAGGAAGGTCAAATCTTCAAAAGGAAAATTTGGTCGGCAAATTCAAATTCAAATGGTTTAATCGACGTAAAATTTTACAATTATTTGTCGATAGTCATCTACCACCATTTCACAAAGGTCCCGTCATTGAGAAGGAAAGAAATGGCGAAAGAAACTCCTCGAGCATCTTTTCAACTTTTTCCTTATAATCTATTACAATTTTTACTTATATCTAGTACCTACAATTTTACTTAAGTACCTATATCCATTTCATTTTTTCAATAGCCTTAGCTGAGGTGGACAAGACCACGCGTTTTTGTCGTTTAAATAATCATTTATACTCGGGCCTCGTCCGAAGGGATTACAAAATTATAACACTTGTAGTACCGCTAGCGGTTCACCACTTCACACACTTTATTTGAGGGTAAGAGTTAAAAAAAAAAACTGACGTCACCAAGCTCCGCCTCCTACCCGGTCGTGTCATTCGCTTTTTAGTGCTCGCCACGAACACATCTTTTCGTGTCTCTCTTGTTAAATTTTGTGTTACCGGACGGTAAAAAGTGTTTATATCATGCCTAAACGCAAAAATGATAATAGTGATTATGATAAGTTAATGAAAAAATTCAAAAGGTTGGAGAAAAAAGTGCGGCGTCGATGTCGTAGTCGAAGTCGATCAAACTCACGATCGGCATCACGAAGCAGCCGGCGACGCTCGAATTCACAAGGTTAGTGCTTATGAGAAGTAGCTTAATAAATATACTTGAAAGTGTTATCATCAAAATATCCAATTAGCAGGCCACAGGCTACCTACCTACTTCAATTTTTTGTACAAAAATTGGTTTTGCGAACAGTATTTTAGGACTGTTTCTTAACTAATGTTCAATTAATATGTAACTGTACTACTTGGGTTTGCGTTTTGTTTTTTGGAACTTAACTACCCACTAAACTAGTTTAGCGAACAGAACTCTGGGTCTGTTTCATAACTAATTTGAAATCATTCGATTTCAGTACCAGAACAAACGGAAAACCACAATGTTGGTGAATTCAATGTTGCCCAGCTCCTCGACGGAGACCATACCTTCAATACTCCTGCATCAGAGCATCATAATACCCCAGCCCATGATGGACCATCATCTGTAGGCACCGCTGCTGCGGCTACTACCACCGAAAATGCTCACATGGCAGGCCCGAGTGGCCAACCTATCGAAATGCTCGATTTATCTAACCTAGATGAGGAACCACAGCCCCTCCCTACTGAACCCGTCTTGGATGATGCGATTCTAGAAATATTAGGTGATGACCCAACTATATCTAATACATATGGGGCTGAAATCCAAAAAGATCTGGCTATAAGACTGGAGCATATCGCTACTCATGGGCTGACTGAGGAACTTCGGAAAGAGATTACTCAGAAGTATCTATCTTGTTCCGAATAATTGCAAATTAATCAATGCACCTTCCTTAAATGTGGAACTTGAGGCCATCTCCGCTGCTATCACCAAACGCGATAAGGGCATTCAAGCCCGCCAAAAACAAATTGCTACTGCTATATCTTGTATAAGCCAGACTATTAATAAACTGATAACGAATACTAACGCAGATTCGGAGACAGTGAAGATGCTAATGGATGCAGAGCGTCTATTATGTGATTCTCAGTATAATGATTCCATATTGAGAAGAAATTTTATAACTTCATCAGTAAAACCGGAAATGAAAGAGCAACTTCAGAAAACTAAGCCGGATAGCTACTTGTTTGGCCAAGCATTAGCTGAGACCATTAAAACGGCCAAGGTAATAAACAGGTCAAGTGCTGATCTGAGAATACCAGCACCCAAACCACCAGTAAATAAAAGACCAGCTGCTGCCAGTGCCAGCACATCCAATACATCCAGGAATTTAAACTGGAAGGGCCCGTATCCTCCGCGGAAACAACCGAATCATCCGAAGACGAGGAATCCCCCCCCGCCCCCGCCTCCAGGCAGGAACCAGCCGTGGAGCTCATCGAGAGCGTCGCGTCAGCAGCCGCCGCGCTCCCGCCGCTAGATCCGGTAAAATATGCTGGCAGATTAACGTTATTCTATGACCAATGGTCACTCATTACTAACAACTCGTTAGTACTATCTTGCATCCAGGGCTACAAGATTCCGTTCTCGGGTCCTGTAAACCAAATATCTGGTCCACCTATGGCACAATACAATAATAAGGAAAGAAATTGTTATCTTGAGTGCATAAATAATTTATTATCTAATGGAGCCATTTCAAAATGTCAATATACAGAAGGACAATTCTTATCTAGTGTATTTTTGGTACCAAAACCAAACGGTAAATATCGGTTTATTTTAAATCTAAAGAATTTAAATAAATACATTAATACAGAACATTTTAAAATTGAAGATTTACGTACAGCGCTAAAATTAATCACAAGAAACTGTTTTATGACAAAAATTTATTTAAAGGATGCATATTATTTTATAAATATACATCGTGATTTTAGAAAGTATTTAAGATTTCAATTTGAAGAAGAATTATACGAATTCAATGTATTACCGTTTGGTTTAAGTACCGCGCCTTACATATTTACTAAAATAATGAAACCTATAGTCCGAATACTCCGTTCGGCTGCACTCTTATCTATCAATTATTTAGATGACTATTGTTTAATGGGTCAAAGTTATGAGGAATGTTTGAATAATACAAAACAAACCTTTAAACTTTTAACGTCTCTCGGATTTATAATAAATAAGGAGAAAAGTTGTATGATACCTAGCAAGATATGTACTTTCTTAGGTTTTGTTTTAGATTCTGAAAAGTTCCAGATCACGTTACCTATTGAAAAAATTGATCGCGTTAAATTCGAAATTACGCAATATTTTTCTATTCATAGATGCAAAATACGTGATTTCGCAAGATTAGTTGGTTTATTAGTTTCTATATGCCCAGCTGTAGAGTACGGTTGGCTATATACGAAACTTTTTGAACGTATTAAATATTTAAACTTAAAGTCTGATGATAATTACGATAAGTACATGAATTTACCCGCGACAATACAACCTCACTTACAATGGTGGTATAATGCAATACAGAATCCTGTCAGCAGGATTAGAGAGGATAAACATGATCTGGAAATCTTCTCAGATGCCTCAAATACAGGGTGGGGTGCTGCATGTGGGGGTGAGACGGCCAGTGGGTTGTGGAGTGCCCAAGATCTAACTCACCATATTAATTATCTAGAAATTCTAGCCGCTTTTATTGGTTTAAAAGTGTTTGCCAAAGATCTTAATAACTGCCAAATTTTATTACGTGTTGACAACACGACGGCTATTTCATATATTAACCGAATGGGCGGCGTACAGTTTCCACACCTAACAGACATAGCGACACAATTATGGCAATGGTGTGAGCTTCGTAAAATATATGTAATAGCCTCATACATAAAATCTAAAGACAACATAACTGCTGATGCAGAATCTAGACGCATTCACCCAGACATTGAATGGGAGTTAGCAGATTGGGCATTCCAGGAAATTGTATCAACCTATGGTGAACCACAAATAGACATTTTTGCTAGCCGAATAAATAAAAAATGTCCAACTTTTATCTCTTGGCACAGAGATCCCGATGCAATGGCTATCAATGCCTTTACAATTTCTTGGACTGGTTTAAAGTTTTACGCATTCCCTCCCTTCACCATTATTCTAAGAATGCTCAGAAAGATCATATCAGATAAAGCTAGGGGTGTTGTGGTAGTGCCCTTCTGGCCCACGCAGCCGTGGTACCCACTTTTTAAAAGCCTTTTACTAACAGAACCAATTGTGTTTACGAATAATCAAAATCCTATTATTTCTTTTCATTCTAGCAAAGGCAATATACACAACAACATTACCCTGGTGGCAGGACTCTTATGCGGACGGCGTGGTTGAGAAGGAGTGTTCCCCCTTCTGCTATAAATGTCATGATGTCATCGTTGTCTGAAAATTCATTCAGACAATACGATGTTTACTTAAAACGCTGGCTTCACTTTTGTAACGAAAATAATTATGATTTATATAATGTTTCGGTCCCTCAGATCATATACTTCCTCAATAATCTTTTTGACGCGGGTGCTACCTATGGAACTCTAAATTCATGTAGGTCTGCAATTGCTCTTTTAATGGGAAATAATATAGGAGAAGATGAAAGAGTTAAGAGGTTTTTTAGGGGAGTATTCAGATTACGACCATCCTTACCAAAGTATTCCGTAACTTGGGATGCTTCGATTGTAATCAGCCACTTACGGCAGCTATACCCAAATGATATGATCTCCTTAGAAAATATTTCTAAAAAACTTGTCACGCTTCTTGCTTTGTTGACAGCACACCGTGTCCAGACACTATCTAAAATTAACATAAAAAATATTGAAAAATTTGCAACTAAAGTAATAATTAAGATACCAGATTTTTTGAAAACCACACGCCATGGTTCTCTTCAACCAATATTGGTCCTGCCTTTTTTCGAGGAACAACCTGAAATATGTCCTGTAAAAACTTTATTAACATATCTAGAAAAGACAGATGCTCTAAGAAATAATAATGAATACCTCTTCATAAGTTTTAGACCTCCGCATAAAGCTGTAAGCTCTCAGACCTTAAGTCGTTGGGTGAAAGAAACAATGAATGACAGCGGAATTGATGTAAATATATTCACAGCTCACAGTACAAGGCACGCTGCCACATCAGCGGCCCATAGATTAGGTATTAATTTAGATCAAATTAGGAAAACTGCGGGCTGGAGTGGTAGTTCTAATACATTCTATCGGTTCTATAATAGAACCATAAGTTATGTAAATCCAGAAAACTGTAATGATTCTTTTGCTAGAGCTATTGTTAATGAAACATCAAATCAAGGTGATTAATTTATGTTACCTAAATGCTACCTAATGTAATAAACTGTAACCTAAGATGATTATCAGTAAATAAATATTCACATAAATCAAAATATTTCACTCTATCTCTAAAAGTCTACAAGTGTTATAATTTTGTAATCCCTTCGGACGAGGCCCGAGTATAATTAATGATTAAACGAACTTACCTGTACGTGAAGTTCTATCATAATTATGCGAGGGCCTCGTCCGAAGGGATTAGCAACCCACCCGTCCCGTTTTTTCTTACAAGAAAAGTCATCCCATGGTGTGGTGAAATATTTTATGTAGGTTCATATGCTTACTCTAAACTAAATGACACGACCGGGTAGGAGGCGGAGCTTGGTGACGTCAGTTTTTTTTTTTAACTTTTACCCTCAAATAAAGTGTGTGAAGTGGTGAACCGCTAGCGGTACTACAAGTGTTATAATTTTGTAATCCCTTCGGACGAGGCCCTCGCATAATTATGATAGAACTTCACGTACAGGTAAGTTCGTTTAATCATTAATTATACTATAGTAAGCTTTACTACATAATGTAGCTTTAGGTAGATTTGATTAATGTCAGCCGCTCGTCCCCACAATAGAATTCCGTAAGACATAACACTATGAAAATAACTAAAATACACAAGCCTGGCTGTATCTACATCTGTTAACTGTCTAATGGTTCTAACCGCATAAGCTGCAGAACTCAATCTACCGGCTATCCTCTCAATATGGGGTCCCCATTGCAACTTTGAGTCAATTGTAATACCCAGGAATACCGTTTCATTTACTAACTCTAGCTTATCGTTATTCAATGTCAAATATGTCTCTACTTGTCTTACATTAGGCAAATTGAATTTAATACATTTTGTTTTCTTGGAGTTAAGAGCTAAATTATTTACAGTGAACCAATTAGCAACTATGGAAAGAGTACTGTTTGCATTGTCAAAATTGACTTCTTGTCGCTTCAACTTAAATATAAGTGAAGTATCATCAGCAAACAGTACTATCTCACATAATTTATCTACCAAAAACGGTAAATCGTTAACATATACAAGAAACAAGAATGGTCCTAAAATCGAGCCTTGGGGAACACCCATACTGACAGGACAGCCAGCCGAACGCACTCCATTTATGTCAACTAGTTGAGTTCTGTTGCTCAAGTATGATTCCAATAATGTAAGAGCTTTGCCAGTTAGCCCATAATATTTAAGTTTCATAAGTAGAGTGGCATGATCCACACAATCAAATGCTTTCGATAGATCGCAAAAAACACCCACAGCATCAAGACGTTCCTCCCAAGCACTAAATATGTGTTTGACCAACGCGACACCAGCGTGAGTTGTAGATCGACCTTTGGTGAAACCGAACTGTTGGTTATGGAGAAGGCCGTGAATACTAAAGTGGGAAAGCATTTGATGCAGCATAATTTTTTCAAATATTTTACTCAGTACTGGCAAAACTGATACAGGCCTAAAATTATTGGGATCATTTTTC
This sequence comes from Plutella xylostella, assembly GCF_932276165.1. NCBI lineage: Eukaryota > Metazoa > Arthropoda > Insecta > Lepidoptera > Plutellidae > Plutella > Plutella xylostella. Next base: position 9,054,756 of record NC_064008.1, read on the forward strand.
TCACCAGATTTAAAAAGCGGTATTAGTTTACTAAGTTTCATCAAATCGGGGAATACACCGACCTCAATGCATCTGTTAAAAAGATTAGCCAAGTGGGGTGCTAGGATATCAATAACATAACTAATAATTTTAACGGACATGCCCCATAAATCTTCTGTCATTTTTAAATTTAATTCTTTATAAGTGGTAATTATGGTCTGTGTATTTATACCATGAAATTGAAAGTCGAGATCGCAAGGCGGTGCATTCCCTCTTAGCAAACGTTCAGCTTCAGCGCAAGATGAATCAAGGTTCTCAGTTGTAGCTATCGGTATACTACGGAAAAAATCTTCAAAGACGGAAGCCACTTCTTCACTAGATGAAACAATTTTATCATTAATTTTAAGTTCAAAATTTAAATCACGTGGTTTATTCTTCCCGGTCTCAGTATTAATGATATTCCATACGGTTTTAATCTTGTTATTAGAGTTTTTAATCTTTCTATTTATATAATCTGATTTAGCTTGGTGGCAAACGGCTTTGAATATCTTTGTATATTTCTTTACATAATCTCTAAAGTTATCGTCATGAGTAAATGTACGCTGTTCATAGAGATCATATAATTTACGTCTGCTCTTATAAATTCCCGATGTTGCCCAGTCATTAAGACTTAGTTTACAATTAACATCTACTTCTTTCTTAGTGAACACGTTTTCAAATTCTTGAGACAAACCTTGAAATATTTCCTTAAAGGCATCATTGGGATTTCTTTCAGAGCTTCTACAGTAGCCAAGTTTACTGTTCAATCGAGATTTAAACTTATCAATTCTGTATGATGTTACTGGTCTGAACTTGAAAGTGGCTGACTTACGTTCAAAAGTACAAGGAAACGTAATAATTTGCCCACTGTGGTCGGATGGTAAACAATTGATTACAGAATGATTAGTAAAATCACAATTACAGTAAATATTGTCAATACAAGTGGCTGAGGTGGGAGTAATTCTGGTAGGTTCCAGGAAGACATTACTTAAATTATATGACTTGAACAAATTAATTATACAACATTTCATAGAAGTCTCAACTAATAAATCAATATTAAAATCTCCCACCACGACCACTTGTTTTGAGCTCTTAGATAAGATGGTAAGACTATCCTCCATCACTTTCTCAAATACTTTATAGTCAGAAGAGGGGGGCCTGTACACGCTTAAAATTATATACTTGTCCATCTCAACACAAGCTAGTTCAGCTATTCTTTCGACCGATAATTTTACAATATCTTTCCTATCCTTACATTTTAAATTTTTCTTTACAAATATTAATGATCCTCCTTTGTCTAACGATTTCCTATTAAATGAGCTAATAACATTGTAATTTTTTACATTAAAATTCATGTCATAATTTTTAAGGTGATGCTCAGTAATACAAATTACAATATCAGCTGTCCGACACCCATAACACAGGTTCTGCCTAGCTTGGGGTCGGATGGCCGTGTGTGAGATGTCCCCACATATATAAAAAAAAAAAAAAAAAAAAAAAATTATGTCTATGTCGTATTGTTCTAAAAATTACTCTAGCATTAGAAGTTTGCGAGAAAGCCCCTGAATGTTCTGGTGTACAACTCTCAGTTGCTCATCTCTTGTCGTGCATGGCAGTTTAAATTTACATTAGTATTACTACTAACTATCGTATCAGTTGGTCCTACTTCTGTTATACTACTTATAACAGGGTCATAAATATTGTAAGCTAGCGGGGCGAGCGGGGGACAGATACCGGCACAAACTCGTTCACATTACTCCGGGCCCGGTCGTTCTGCCTTTGAGTCCCCAGGAATGTGAGTCAAATAAGTAATATTCTGAGATTTCCACACCGGGGGACTGATTGTATTCCACGATTACTTTCATTACTGCCAATGCAATGTTGGTTTGACATGTAATAATTCCTTTATCGTGTGTTGTAAAAAAAAGATTCAATCCCCGAAGGTAAATTAGGAACGTATCCTTCAAGAACGTCAGATGGCGCAATCGAATTAACAACCCAACGACAACATCGGGTTGTATATTTAATTCGAATTCTGTAGTGGCCAAACAAACTGAGGGTAATAGCTCTTCAGTATTCAAGAATTGCGGTCTATTTGCAAGCCATGACATGCACTTGTTGAAATAAGTATTGCCAGCTAATAAAATTCGATCCAAGTCAGATGAGGCCCATTCACATAATGGTTTGGAACTCGAGTAGGCGATAGCCGTGGCGGCATTTGCCGTGCACTGGCGGCCACGGGATTCCTCTTCAAACCGTTCACTGCCTTGGTGGAAGGACCCACGCAAGATGTGACGGTCATGTCCCAAAGCCTTAAAGTGGTTTTTTTTGGCTCATATTTAACGTCATCTTCATTGTCTAATGTGATTACTGCCTCCAGAATACGTGACCGTATTTCTTCATTGGTAATGTTTGTATTAATTTGCACATTCGAGTACAAATTTAATGATTGTTTCGCAGTAGCCACTCTAATGCTTTCTTAATTTTTTCGATGTCTACCGAGTATTGTCGATTGTTAGTTACGTTATCAAAATTTTCAGTGAGTTTTTTTGTGGGCCTCCACCTGTTGCTGGTCCACCAGGTTAATGAAATCCAGTTCCATATGTTCAGCTGGATGGCAGTGACTAGTTCGACGTCCCCTTCACCGTGACTCTGCTCTGGGTCTGTGCCTCTCCTAGCCTCGTAAAGAGCTGCGGCTTCCTGAATGCGAAGATCTAGGGGCAGTATGCCAGCCAGTAGGAGTGCGGAGTTTAGGGACACGGTCCGGTATGCTTTTGTCAGCTTTTGAGCAAACCCTCCTTGTACTGAATTCAGGTGCTTCTGTATTCCCAGTTTTTTAGTCGCCGCTGCCCAAGCGCTTGCGGCATGTATGATAATCGGCTCTACAGTAGCCGTGTAAATTAGTCGTATGACTTCCGGATGAAGGCGCCAGCTGACTTTGGCTGCTCTAGACAGCTGTTTATAGATGTTGAGGGCTTTTTTGCAAACCTCTGCCACATGACTGTTGAACGTCAGTTTGTCGTCTATGGTTAGTCCAAGTATTTTGATCTCCTTGGAGAATTCTATATCCACACCCCCCATGCTCAGTGCTGGGGTGTCGTATTTAAGCTTGTTTGTGATGATCATTGTGTCTTTTGTGCTGCAAAGTTCAGCTTGTTATCCTGGCCCCATCTCTGCACATGGGCGAGGGCAGCATTTGCTTGACGCTGTATATGTAACGCTCTGTCTGCGTCAAACACCAAAACGACGTCGTCTGCGAAAGCCTGGCAGTAGTCGATCCGACGGTCCAGTCCTTTTAGCAGTGGGTCCAGAAGAAGGTTCCACAGGGTCGGACCACCAATCGATCCTTGCACACATCCCTTATTTGTGCTCTTGGAGTATTCCTGACCGCCATACCTAACTTTGACCATCCTGTCGTTTAGGTAACTGTACTATAATCCTTTTTATGTTTGTCGGGCATTTCTCCTCGGACAGCCGAAATCTGATTGCGGACCACCAAGCATTGTCAAAGGCTCCCTCTATATCCAGCGACACCATCACCACTAGCTTTTTCTCCTTGAGCTTTCCGCGTATATAGTTCACCAGGTCATAGAGGGAGTCCTTTGTGCTTTTTTGGGGCATAAAACCGTACTGTCTTGGACTCTTTTTCGGGATAAGGTGCCATTTTAAACGTCCGACGATGATTTTTTCCAAAATTTTTCCCATGACTGGCAACAATCCAATGGGCCTATAAGACTTGGGATTCTGGTAGTCATCTTTCCCTGGTTTACGAAGGGCTACTACTGTGGCGATTTTCCAGATCTTAGGGAATAATCCCAAGGTGAGACACTTGTTGGCCAGTGATAGGAAGAATTTGGGGTTCCTCAGGATGATTTCACTGCATATGTCAGCAGTCAGGCCGTCCTCTCCTGGTGCTTTCTTGGGGTTGAAGCTTTTTACCGCAGCAATTAGTTCAACCATAGTGAAGGGTGGGTCTAGTATTCGTTCCTCAATTGCTTCCTCCTGGCCTGCTAACAGTCTTATCCGCTGATGGTCTGCGTTGTCAGTGGCTTCCAGATCAGCAGGGTAAAAAGTCTCAGCTAGAACCTGTGCAGAATCTTTGAGGTCAATGTCTTTCCCGTTTTGTACAAGAGGAACATCTTCGTGTCTTTTGGTGGTCCGTCCTATAACCCTGTATATTCCCTCCCAAAGACCTTCCTTGTCCTGTTTCCCGCAAAAGTCTTTCCAACTGTCGATTTGTGCCTTTTTCGCTTCGGTTTCGTATATTTCCTTGGCTTGCAAGTATTCTTCCACTATTTTAGCTTTCCATACTGGAGCTGCACACTTAATCCTCCGTTTTTTGGTAACTGTGTCTTTTTTGAGTTTTTCAAGTTGCTCGGACCACCACGGCATTTTAAATTTATTGTTTTGTTTGATTTTTGGTAGTTCTTCCTGGCAACATTTTATTATTAGGCTATTAAATTTTTCAATGAGGTGTTCCAAATCTAATGCTGTGTTGATGTTTACTAAAGTTTCTAAATTAATGTGGTTTTCTGTCTTTAATTCCTCCAGTTTTTCGTGAAATTGTTCCCAATTAACGTCTTTGGTTTTGTATATTCTGGTAGTTCTATTCACACTTGCTCCTTTTGATTTTTTAAGACTAATTTTGAAAGTAATGCCGTTGTGATCCGAGCTGGTGATATCCTCGTCGACAAACCAGTCTTCCACCAGACTCAAAAGATCTTCTGTGCATACCGTTATATCTACGTGGCTCCTGTATGTTTTATTCCCCCTGACGGTGCTAAAGGTCGGAGTGTCGCCGTTGTTCAACACCTGCAAACCAAGTTCTTCTAGGGTTCCGGAAACCTCTTCCCCTCGAAGGTCAACGACGTGGCTTCCCCACCAGGTGCTCTTAGCGTTACTGTCCCCTCCGAATATGAGTCTTGCTGGTCCAAGCTCCCTTGCTATCACTTTGATCTGCTCCAGGTATGGTTCAATTTGTTGGTCGGGTTCGAAGTAAAATGAAGCAACGACGATCTCCCAGGCGCTAGTCTTGATCTTGACTACAACGATGTTGTTTGTAGTCAGTTTTGGGTACGGTAACACATCAAGGTAGATAGATAGATAGATAGATAGATAGATAAATTATTTATTTACTTAACACAACACATACACAGGTTACACAGCAAGATTTTTAACATAAAGTTCAAGATTACATAAACACAAAACACTATTAAAAGACATGCAGATAGAAAAGCAACATGTGTATTTATCATGTTAGCAAAAGGGTTCTGACTCAGCATAATACTATGATTATAATTAAATAATCACAGCGCTGGTATTCTGCCAGGACCAATTTTAGTGAGTGGGAGTGGAGCCTCAACTAAACATAAATATGTGTGTGGTAAATATGTAAAAGTGTGTTGTGGTACGTTATAATTATATTTATACTAAAATAAAATAGATATTTATATATTATGTTATGAATGTATGTATATAATAATATGTAACAATAAATTGTGTTAAATGATTATGGGTGTATGCTATGTAGTATGTGTAAACGAATATATTGTGATGTGAGTTTAAGTGATATGTGTGAAAATGATAGCAAGTGATGTGGTAGTTAAATTGCTGGGTGACACCTAGAAAAAGTATATGGCGAAGAGAATGCTAGAACGTAAGCTACGCAGCCTGCTTTTGTACAGCTAGCAAGTAAAGTCGGAAGCGCAGTTTAAAAGTGTGTTTATTGATAAGATCTCTGATGGGAGGGGGTATATTGTTCCAGCATTTGGTCGCCATATACTTGAAACAGCCTCGAAATTTTGTTGTACGGTAAGGGGGAGTTAACAAAGGTGCTGTACACCGACGCAGCGAGTTGCGCCAGGAAAGCTCAGTGAAGAGGTACGCTGGTTTATGCGTTTTTACGACACCAAACAGTAGAACGGAAAGATGTAACTTCATTCTGGCCTCAATCTTCAAGATCCCTGCTTTATTTATGAAAGGTGTTACGTGTGTTCTAGGTGGTACAGTGAGACAGTAACGTATACAGGCATTTTGTACCCGTTGCAACATTTTGTAGGTTTTTTGTAGTAAACACGGTCCATATACACCGATGCAATAATTTAATTTTGATAAAATTAACGTCATGAGGTCATGGTCAAAAACGACAATTATCGCCTTTACTACGCCTTCCCCTTTGTCAGCTGCCTGAAATATCCTCGTTAGGTTAGGTTAGGTTAGGTTAGGTTAGGTTAGGTTAGGTTAGGTTAGGTTAGGTTAGGTTAGGTTAGGTTAGGTTTTTTTTTTTTTTTTTTTTTTTCGTAGGGAGGGGAAATCCTAATGGACACCTGACAGCCCGTACTGTCAGGTAGTGTCGGACTCTCACCGACTAAAACCCCTCCCTTTCCAGTCACCCCTGACATTATCAGGGACTTTGTACATCAAAAAATTAATAATCTAATCTTAACTCAAACTTATCTTCTATCACGGGAGACCGTAATCGGTCAGAATATTTTGTTTTTCTTTTCTGTTTTACTTTTGTTTACATTTAATATTTTCTTTTTATAACTATATATATTTTTACTGTATTTTTTATCATTTTTTTTTTTTTTTATTATTGATTTTTTAACTTATTTCTAACTTAAAATTACTTAACTTTTTCTACAGCATTGTTTTCTCATATCTTATATTACATTTATATAGTTTAGGACACAGTTGTATATATACTACATTTATATATACGTGTTATCCTTATTCTAACTTACTTATTCCTATTTGCTACTCTTATTGCTAATTTCTTACAATACTGTAAAAACTTTTCTCTGACATCATTATTACTTATTAAACGACTAAGATTTTTCTTATTGACTTCTATATTTAACTCTATTTCTATGTTAATCCTATCGACGCCATAGACGGGACACTCGGTTATTATGTGCAGAATACTCTCGTTCACGCTGGGGTCACAGATGCAGGACGGGCTGTCCTTGCACTTGAAGCGGTTCAAGTATTCTGAGAACCCGCCATGTCCCGTCATAACCTGCGTCACCACATGGTCTGTTGTCATCTTTCTGACCGTTCTGTACGCCTGTATCGCGTCTGGAAAGAATGCCTTTGTGGTGGATGCGGTTTCACCTTGTATGTGTCGCCGGTTCCATTCGCCAAGCGATTCCAAACGGATCTGTCGCTTGGCGAATGAGACCGGACATTGGTCATAGTCTGGTTTCTTCTTTGATTTTAGCGCTGCTTCTTTTGCCAGATGGTCCGCTCGTTCATTTCCTGCCAATCCTGCGTGTGCTTTGATCCAGAACAAGGAAATTTCCTTGTCATGGAGTTTGCAGGTCCTTATATTTTGGCGTACCTCTTGTGCCAGGGGGGTTAGGTTAGGTTAGGTTAGGTTAGGTTTTTTTTTTTTTTTTTTTTTTAAGTAATTCTTTTGTCCTCTGATCATTTTTTCAGAGACCTTTTCTGCTCTTATTTTTTTACCGACGGAGGAAAATCCATCATGGACACCTGGGAAGATGTCCCAGGTAGTGTCGGACTCCTACCGACTAAAAACCCCCGACGGTATAAGCATTTTCTTTTTTTTTTTTATTTATATTTTTTTTTTCATTTTTTTAAACTTTTTAAATATTCTTTGCTTACATTCTAATACAATTTTATCTTACTTTTCTAAATAAAAACTAAATAAACTGATCTTATAATCTTATCTTAACAATAGCAAATTTTAATAACCTAGGGTTTTCTTATCATAATAATCTTATATCTATTTTAAATGCTTATTTACTGTTGTATGGATGCAGTACATATGACTCAGTATATATATGCATCATACTTTACTTATTCCTATTTTTTAATTGTTTACCTATAATTAAGCAATAATCTAAAAAGACCTGTCGGTTTTCTTTGCTTTGCAATAATTCGCACACCGTTTCTTTATTTATTGGTTTATTTAGCTTTTGCTCTAAATCAAATCTCAACATACAGTGGACCGGACAATCAAGGAGGACGTGCTCCACCGTTTCAGCGCAGTTCGGGTCGCAGATGCATGATGGACTCTCCTTACACTTGAATCTGTTCAAGTATTCGGAGAACCCACCATGCCCTGTCATTACCTGTGTTAGGATTCCGGCTGGTTTAATTTTCCTGACCAGTTTGTATGCTTCCACTGCGTCTGGGAAGAACATTTTCGTTACTGAAGCGGTTGTGCCTGACTTGTATCTACGATTCCATTCCTCAAGCGAGTCCATACGGATTTGTCGCTTGACGAATGAAACCGGACACTGATCATAGTGGGGTTTGCACTTCAGGTCTTTGGCTGCTTGTTTAGCTAACGCGTCTGCCTGCTCATTTCCCTCTAGACCCGCGTGCGCTTTGATCCAGAACAGGCTCACCTGCTTGTTCTGCAATTTGCACTGGTTCAAATTGCATCGAGTTTCAACGGCTAGAGGGTGGGGTGCGTAGTTGTTAGCGATAGTTTCCAGGGCTGACCTGGAGTCACTGTATATGCCGAAACTCTCCTCCTTTCGGTCCTTGATGACCCTGGTGGCCCTGCATATGGCCAAGAGTTCCGCCTGGTAAACTGTGCAGTGTGGCGACAGCTTCAATTTGATAGCTTTGATTTGGCCTGCGCCATTCCATATTGATAGCGCAGCACCAACCTTGCCGTCAATTTTGCTACCGTCAGTGTAGATGTTTACCGCATGGTTGGTATGGGTTTCGACCTGTTGCTGGTCTACCAGGTTGGTGAACTCCAGTTTCATATGCATGGCCGGGTGGGGAGCCTCGGCATATGCAACAAGGTTAGGTTAGGTTAGGTTAGGTTAGGTTAGGTTTTTTTTTTTTTTTTTTTTTTTATAATTCTTTTGTCCTCTGATCATTTTTTCAGAGACCTTTTCTGCTCTTATTTTTTTTTTTTTTTTTTTACCGACGGAGGAAAATCCATCATGGACACCTGGGAAGATGTCCCAGGTAGTGTCGGACTCCTACCGACTAAAAACCCCCGACGGTATAAGCATTTTCATTTTTTTTTATTTATATATATATATATATTTTTTTTTAAACTTTTTAAATATTTTTTTGCTTACATTCTAATACAATTTTATCTTACTTTTCTAAATTAAAACTAAATAAACTGAACTTTTATTCTTATCTTAACAATAGCATATTTTAATAACCTAGGGTTTTCTTATCATAATAATCTTATATCTATTTTAAATGCTTATTTACTGTTGTATGGATGCAGTACATATGACTCAGTATATAAAGATAAAGATAAAGATAAAGATAAAGAAACATTTATTCGACACATAGACAGCAACAACAACAAAAAGAAAAATACAGACTTAAAGAAAAGAAATACATATACAAGATAACAAGGCCAAAAAAATAATAATAAAAATTTAACATGAGGCAAAAAAACAAAAATACAGGCAAAATATAAAACAATAACACAACGGGTTGCTGTCCGGAGTGTCGAACCGGCACCAGCTCAGCATGAGCTGTGAACAGTAAGGCCACAGCGCTGATTTTCAGCTGGCCCTTTTAAGTGACCTCAGTCACGTACACGAGTACCTACTTAACTATGTACAAACAAAAAAATAAAAAATAATAATATATAAGTATAGGTAAGTATATGGGACGTGTGTGTTGTGTGAATTACTGTTATGAGTGTGTATGGTAAGTAAATAAATTATGCAGCTTACATTAAAAATATATAGGTATGTGTGTGTAAATTCTGTAAAAAATAAATAGTACTTGTTAAAAAATAATAATAATATATATACTAATTCCATTAATAATACATAAATATTACAAAAGGTATCAGTAACATAAATACTAAATACAGAGCAAAATAAATATAGTAATAGTGCGATGCGAAAAAGTAGTGGGTAGCCATAATGAAACGGCGAACGCACCCACAACCTGCAGCCTAAAATAAATTTCAGTAACCGGGCGCAATCCGTCCAGTGTACCCGCGTCATCCCGCAAGCCATTCATAGATAACGGGACGAGGCGGCGCCCGCTCACCCACGCCCGGATACGAAATGAAGCACCCCACGAACACCTAGTTCGTACAATGCGTGCAGTGATCACAATAACAACCACTATCAGCAGCAAAAGTGATGCATAATGTTCGTATTGTTACAAAGTCAGCATTACGATAAAAAAAAAGGTAAGTGTTTTGTTCTTATTATTATATTTCTACTGCGATAAAAAACATACAAAGATATTATAAAGTATATTAACTAGGTAGGTACGTGTGGACGACTATGGGTGGGACAATAGATATGTAATACCGTTATTACAGGTTATCAAATTTATAATAATTAAGTGAATAAACTATAACTATACATTATATTTTGTTTCAGGGACAAATTAAGCAGCATGGCTGCACGCACCAGAGTTTAAGATGTTGAGGTGATGGATTATAATGTACTACAGCGTGCAGCCCGCACCATGCAGCCAACCACGGGACACGGAGCCAATACTGCGCGTGAATACATTCGAAGTAGGTATAACTTCTTAAAGCCCTTTTCTTTGATCATCAAGTAGGATCATTTTGTAATGAAATTTAAAAGTCGATATTGATTTCAGGTCACGGAGGGGTGGTCTCAAGGTGTTCCATATGAAGCTGGCTGCATAACGGAACGAGTTGCGAAACAGTGCGGTTTTGTGCTTCGGAGTGACCATAAGATAAGTGGACGCCCTAGTATTTATTGTATGATGGTTACGAGACCATTCAAGTTTATTGTAAAGGTACTGGGGTGATTTGAACTTTATAACGCCAAACAGGAGCGCGGCAAGGTGCAGCCGCTGTCTGGCGGCTACCTTCAGTAGCCCGCAAGAGTTGAGATAAGGGGTAACATGGGAGCGGGGAGGGATATCCATACAGAATCTAATACAGGCGTTTTGTACCCTTTGCAGTAGCTTTTCCGTTTTCCGTAAAAGACATGGGCCATATACAGTGTCCGCATAATTTAGTTTAGACAGAACAAGCGACTCACATAACTGTATTCGCAGGTCAACATTAATGTACCGTCTAATTTTATAAAGAGTCTTGAGTCTGAAGAAGCAGTTTTTGACCATTTCAATTGCGTGTTTTTCAAACCGTAAATAATTGTCGAATGTTAGGCCTAGGTTACGAGCTTCGGTTACCTGTTCAATATCTACTCCTGCTAGTTTTATGGTAGGGTTATTTGTATTAGTAATTTGAACTTGTTTCCTTGTGCCAATAATAATAAACTTCGACTTATCGGGATTTAGCTTTAAAATATGCTTATTAGCCCAGGTCGCAATACGATCTAAGTCCTGGTTTATAAGATCACAAGTATTGTTAACGTCAGATGGGGATCCTGATAGATATAATTGTAAGTCATCAGCATAGACATGGTATTTGCAATTTACAATCTCATTGGTGATATCGCTAGCGTAAAGGATAAATAACAATGGTCCTAGGGTGGATCCTTGCGGGACTCCTCTAGATACTGGATACTCAGCAGAAGCAACTGTATTGCCATCACATTTTCTCAGCTTAACTATTTGTGAGCGTTGATCTAGATAGCTGTAAAACCATTTGACCGTACTAGCATCAAAACCATAAAATGTCAACTTTGCGATCAGTAGCGGAACATTAATAGTGTCAAATGCGCGGGAAAAATCCAACAAAGTGAGAATGGTAGACATACCCTTATCCGCGGAAGCCAGTATATTATCTACCACGTCAATTAGGGCAGTAGAGGTGCTGCGGCCTCGACGAAAACCGGACTGTACATCAGGCAGAATACCATTAACCTCCAGGTAGTGCGACATTTGGTTATACACAGCTTTTTCCAGAATCTTTGACATACATGACAGCAAACTAATCGGACGTAGGTCCTTGTATTGACTTGGAGTAGGTATTTTAGGTATAGGACTAACCAGAGCAATTTTCCACGGGTCCGGAAATGTAGAAGTTTTAATAGAGTAATTAATTATAAAAGTGATAATATCTAAGGTTCGCGGTAGCGTCAGCATAATCATAGCCAATGATATGCCATCGCACCCGAGTGCATTCGATTTAAGTTTGTTGATAATTTTGCCAACCATTAGCTCGTCGATAGGTGAAATATTAAATGTGTATGTGCCATGTCTGTTAGATTCATAATAAATTATATCTGATAAATTTATCTTATTGTTACCGGGAATGTCAAGGAAGTGTTTGTTAATTATATCGGGGTCATTAAAGCTATCAGGTAGGTAGTCAGTTTTATGTTTACGGAGTACAGTGTTCTTAAGGTTCTGCCATAATTTCGCCGAGTTTTTAATATTGTTATTAATGTTGGACTGAAAATATGCTCGCTTTTCATTGTGTAAAGCTGCATTTACTAAATGTTTCAGGTCCTTATAATAATTGTTGTCTGAAGCGGAGTTAGTGATACGAAACCGTTTATGGGCTGCGTCTCTCAAACTCATCATGTACTTCACGTTATCAGTGATCCACGGGTAGTCGGCGCCCTTCACACGGACAGTGCGCTCGGGAGCATGTAGATCAAATAATTTTATCATGTAATCAGTAAATGTGGCTACCATTTGATTGACATCATCAAAACTTTTAATATGTTCCCAATTAATTAAGTTAAGGTCTAGGTTAAATTGTTCCAAAATAATATTTTTTAATGGCCGGTATGTAATCCATCGGGGCAACGGTTTAGGTTTTTTAACATTCAGTCCTACTGTTATGAATGCATGATGTCCTAGGGTAGGTATGTAGTTGACATTTATACATTTAATATCCAAGTCTGAGCAAACGACATCTATTAAAGTTTCGCTACTGCTAGTGAAGTGCGTAGGTTCGGTTACGTACTGTTTTAAATCAACCGTTTGTACAAAATCATCAAAATGACGCCTTTTGTAGTCAGTACTATTAGGTAAAAGATTAATGTTGAAGTCACCAAGCACAATCATCTGGTCGTAATTAGTGAAAGATGTTATACTGTCCGTTAATGCATCAAAGAAAATACTACAGTCTTGCCACGGCGGTCTATAGGCTGTTCCGATAAGCAGTTTTATTGTGTTAACGGTACAGCTTAACCACATTTGTTCGACGCCGGCCGCGGCGGGATGTGTGCGAAATCTTACCTTTAGACCCGTTTTCACATACATACCTACGCCTCCACCTCGCATGCGCTTACCTGGGGGTCTCGGCGTGTGGCGCAGTTTGTAGCCGGGTATGACGGGCGCGCGGTCTATCTCCCCCTCCCTGAGCCAGGTTTCGTTAATAGCCATTATGTCAACATCATAGCGTAGTACAGTGGCTATGAGTTCATCATGCCCTGTGCCCAATGATCCCGCGTTAAAGAGTCCAACTAATAATGACTTGTTTTTACCAGTCATTTTGTACTTATGAAGGTGTAGGTAATTTGTATAAATATTATGATGTATATAGGGTATAAGGTGTTATATAATTTGTATATAGGATATGTATGTATGTATGATGTATGCGTGGGGACAGTTTTGAAATGGCGTAAGTTTGCATTCGAGCTTGGGCATGGTAGTGGGGGAAATAGAAAGTGATAGGTATAGATTATAAATATTGTAAATATTATACTACTATGATTAAATGCCACTAAGTTATTAGTGAGCTGGGGCACAGTTTGAACTCCGGGTAGCAACACAGTTAAAGCAATAACTAGAGAATAATAACAAGTACAAGATAAATGATAGACATCAACAAAGCTATATATGCATCATACTTTACTTATTCCTATTTTTTAATTGTTTACCTATAATTAAGCAATAATCTAAAAAGACCTGTCGGTTTTCTTTGCTTTGCAATAAGTCGCACACCGTTTCTTTATTTATTGGTTTATTTAGCTTTTGCTCTAAATCAAATCGCAACATACAGTGGACCGGACAATCAAGGAGGACGTGCTCCACCGTTTCAGCGCAGTTCGGGTCGCAGATGCATGATGGACTCTCCTTACACTTGAATCTGTTCAAGTATTCGGAGAACCCACCATGCCCTGTCATTACCTGTGTTAGGATTCCCGCTGGTTTAATTTTTCTGACCAGTTTGTACGCTTCCACTGCGTCTGGGAAGAACATTTTCGTTACTGAAGCGGTTGTGCCTGACTTGTATCTACGATTCCATTCCTCAAGCGAGTCCATACGGATTTGTCGCTTGACGAATGAAACCGGACACTGATCATAGTGGGGTTTGCACTTCAGGTCTTTGGCTGCTTGTTTAGCTAACGCGTCTGCCTGCTCATTTCCCTCTAGACCCGCGTGCGCTTTGATCCAGAACAGGCTCACCTGCTTGTTCTGCAATTTGCACTGGTTCAAATTGCATCGAGTTTCGACGGCTAGAGGGTGGGGTGCGTAGTTGTTAGCGATAGTTTCCAGGGCTGACCTGGAGTCACTGTATATGCCGAAACTCTCCTCCTTTCGGTCCTTGATGACCCTGGTGGCCCTGCATATGGCCAAGAGTTCTGCCTGGTAAACTGTGCAGTGTGACGACAGCTTCAATTTCATAGCTTTGGTTTGGCCTGCGCCATTCCATATTGATAGCGCAGCACCAACCTTGCCATCAATTTTGCTACCGTCAGTGTAGATTTTGACCGCGTGGTTGCTATGGGCTTCGACCTGTTGCTGGTCTACCAGGTTGGTGAACTCCAGTTTCATATGCATGGCCGGGTGGGGAGCCTCGGCATATGCAACAACCCTCTCTATCTCTACGTCTCTCAGACTCAGTGGTGGCACCTTTTTTCTGGCCTCATACAAGGCCGCTGATTCTTGTATTCTGAGGTCCAGAGGTAGGATGCCAGCCAGTAAGAGTGCTGAGTTTAGAGAGACAGTCCGGTAAGCCCTGGTTAACTTTTGGGCAAACCCTCTTTGTACCGCATTCAGGTGTTTCTGGATACCCAGTTTTTTGGTGGCCGGAGCCCAGGCGCAGGCTGCGTACATGATCACTGGCTCCACTGTTGCTGTGTATATCAGCCTTATGACTTCGGGGTGGAGGCCCCAGCTGGTTTTTGCGGCTCGAGACAACTGCTTATATATGTTCAGTGCTTTCCTACAGATTTCCGCGACGTGTCTGTTAAAAGTCAATTTTCTATCTATAATTAGTCCCAGAATCTTAATTTCTTCCGAAAAGCCAATGTCGACTCCGCCCATGCACAGAAAAGGTGTGTCGTACTTCAACTTTCTCGTCAGGATCATTGCCTTTGTCTTGTGTGGAGCAAAGTTGAGTTTGTTATCCCTGCCCCATTCCTGCACATAGGCCAGGGCGGCATTGGCTTGGAGCTGGACTTCTAGTGCTGTTTCAGCATCGAACATCAGCACCACGTCATCCGCAAAGGCCTGGCAGTAGTGACCATGACGTTCGAGACCCTTCAGTAAAGGGTCAAGGAGCAGATTCCACAGGATCGGACCACCAATCGAACCCTGGACACATCCCTTATTCGTGGTCTTCGCGTACTCCTGTCCTCCGTACCTCACGTTAACTTTCCTATCCTGTAAGTAACTGTCCATGATCCTCCTGATGTTAACTGGACATTTTTCTTCAGCGAGTCGGACTCTTATTGCAGGCCACCATGCGTTGTCGAAGGCTCCCTCTATATCTAACGATACCATCACCACCAGCTTTTTGGACCTAAGCTTATTGTGTATATGGTTCATCAGATCGTAGAGGGAGTCCTCGGTGCTCTTTTGGGGCATAAATCCGTACTGGCGGGTGCTCATTCTGGGTATCAGGTGCCATTTAAGTCTCCCTACGATCATTTTCTCCATAATCTTTCCCATCACTGGTAGAAGTCCTATGGGTCTATACGATTTCGGATCTTGGTAGTTTTCTTTTTCGGGCTTCCTGAGAACAACTACTGTGGCTGTTTTCCAGATTTTTGGGAAAAGGCCTACGTATAGACACTTGTTTACCAGTGATAGGAAAAGTTCTGGATCATTGAAAATGATCTGGGTGCAGATGTCGGCCGTCAGGCCATCTGCTCCTGGAGCTTTTTTCGGGTTGAAGCTTTTCACCGTATTGACTAATTCAGCCATGGTAAACGGCGGTTCCGATGACTGTTCATTGATGTTCGGTGGTTGTTCTGCCAACTGCCGAACTTGCCGATGTCTGTCGGAATCGTTTGTTTCAAGGTCCGTCGGGTAAAAAGCTTCAGCCAGCACCTGTGCTGACTCTTCCAGTTTCCTTTCCTGTCCTCCTTTGATCAGAGGCAGATCCTCATGTCTCTTGGTGGTCCGTCCTATGACTCTGTAAATTCCCTCCCAAATAAGGCCTTCCCTGTCCTGCCTTTCGCAGAAATCTTTCCAGCTGTCTATCTGGGCTTTTTTGGCTGCGCTTTCGTATTTTTCCTTGGCTTGCAGGTATTCTTCTAAAACCCTACTCTTCCGAACCGGGGCTGCACATGAGATGCGGCGTTTCATCCTGGTTGCTTCTTTTTTGAGCTCGTCGAGTTGCTCAGACCACCATGGCAGTTTGAAAAGCTTATTTTTCTTAACCTTAGGGAGTACTTCATCGCAGACTTTTTCTAGTACGTCTTAATGATTACCAACGGGTTTTTGTTTACTGCTGTCTCCACTTGTAATGCTTTGCCAGATGTCTTAATTTTTTCTGTGACCTTCTGGGCTTCTTCCTTCGACTGACAGCTAAGAACCACTTATTGGTTTTTAGCCTTTCTCACTTTTTGAATTTGGAAGCCATTTTCCCTTGGTTGGATGGCCTCCCTTATTTTGGTGAGGATTTGGTCACTCGTATCGTTACCCTCATCAGACGAAATGATGATAGAGTGACTAGGTCCGTTTTTGGAGTTAAAGTGAGTAGCCTTAGACTCCAGTGGTGCGGTTCTGGGCGAACTGACTCCCAATACCTCTGCATACGAGGGCTTGACGCTTGCATCGAGTTGGATTTTCAGTTCGTCAATTTTCTCGCTTGCCAACCTTAGCTTTTCGGTGTGAGTTTCTAAAGCCCTGATAATTTCTCCGCTTAGGTCATTTATCGGAGGGGTTGGTTTGCTTTCCACCTCTTTGTCTATTGGCTCTCTATCTTTTTCTTTCATCGCTACGCTCTCCTTTCCTCTTCCTTTGTCTATTTCCGAGTCTTTCACGAGCTGGTATAGGCGCTCTATCGTCTGTGTTACTTCATTTTTTATATCGGTCCTGAGATTTCGCGCCTTTCCCAGCTGCAATTTAGCACTTGTGAGGCATGCCCGGGCCTCTGAGGTCCTATTCTTGTACTTGGGCTTGGGCGAGATTGCTGTTTCAGCCGAGAGTTTTTCGGCTCCTTCACCGGTTAACCCCTGTGTCAGTGGTGACAAAACTTTGCAGGGAGCTGCCGCGGCAACCAGCGCCGCTCGGGGGGAAGGGTTTGAGGAGCTTTGGCTCGGATTTACAGCCTCCCACTCACCAATGCTACGTCGCACATGTGAAGCCCGCATCTGTCCGACCTCTTGGGACTGAGAATTGGTTTCTCTTTTCTCTGCACTGTTTAATTTACGTACAGGCGTGCGGTGTCCGAACATGATTCGTTCTTTAGGAACGTGTCAATTTGTACAATTAAGTTTGTATAAGTTGTAAAATTTAGGAATAGCAATAAAATGTAGAGCAAAGTTTATTACAGTGAATAATAATAAACAGTATTTAATACGTCAATCAAAATATGGACAAACAATAAAATTATAATGTAGAGTCTTTGCTCTCTTTACCAGAGCGGGTCGTTTGCCAAACTATTATAAGTTGACAAATCAGAGAAAAACAATAGAATTAAATTAAATCTAAATAAAACTCTTGTAGAGTGAGTAATACTGACTCTAGGTCAATTTATCAGGGCTCAATAAAGCTCTGTATCCATATAAAAACCGAAAACTTTATTAACGTCTTTTAATTTAAATAAAAATAAAAATATATTTCAAAATAAAAATCAAAAACTCTATGTAGAGTCAAGGTCTATACTCTGAAAAGCAGCCCTGGCCCACCCGAGTGCAGGCCCAAAAACCGCGCCGAGATTGGATGACGGGTTCCGGAGATAAGGCGATTTTAAGATTTCCAATATGGCGGACAAAATGGCCGCCAGAAAATTCAAATATCTATAACTCCGGATCCAGATGTCCCAGAGCAACGGGGTTTTGGCCAGAGGGTATGGGTCAGTACTGCCAATCCGAATATTGTACAATCTCTAAATAAAAAAAAAGTTGCTCTATGTAGAGTCAATAAGTATAAAATATTGTAGAGTATAAAGGATCAACTATAACAAAGAAAACCGCAGCTCAATACGAGTATTCTGTCAGGAGTTACTTGAGTCCAACGAAATTCAAAATGGCGTCCAAAATGGCCGCCGTTTTGTTAACTTTGGATTCTATGGTCCAAAATCACCCGAGATTGGGCTCAATCTGTCGGGCTTGATGAGCCCCGTTCAGTACAATTGTCAAAATAATTTTAATATGTTAAAATACTTAATTAAATACAAAAAACAACAATAAAATACAAAAAATATATAAATAATACACAAAAAGCTAAAACAAAAATTTGAAAATTTGTAGTATCCCTAATTGAACTACAACAAGTTTTGTCAGGTGTAAATTGAGTTCCCACACTTAATATTGGGGGTACCACGTAATACCTAAAATTTTAATAAATTAATATTTCAAAAAGTAGAGAACAGATTTAAAAAATTTTTTTGCTCAAATATAGAGTTAATTATGGTCTACTTAATAGTGGTCTCAGAAGTATATGTCATAGATCACTTGAGCAAGTTATTGATTTTTGAAAAAACTTAATTTCTTAAAATGTCTGTAGCTCTACCAAAAGTCAAAATTTTTTAAAATAAAAAACTGTTTTGCAACTTGCCGGTCTTGTCCGTTGATTTTGGAGTGTCAGGTTTGGCCGGACTTGTCGGGATCAATGACCTCGTGGCCACGTGTGTAGTAAAACTCCTGGGTTAAGTATGACACACCTTTTATTGTGCAAACACCACACTGTCTTCACTTAATAATATTACAAAATATGACAATAATTATTTTGCTACACACCGTAGTCGACCGCTCTCTTAGCTGGCGCAAGACCAACTGCCTGTCACGAATTGTTCCCCCACCAAGTGAACGAATGATCCAGTTTGAACGAATGAACGAATCAACGATTCGGACCGCCTCATCCGCTTACGCAGCAGAGTTAGTCAAATGATATTCTAGAATCATGACATTAGATTAATACTGAATTAATTTCGTGCCTTACATTCGACCATCCTGACCTCGTGTATGTCCTCATACACGGGTTTCGTGCCTTACATTCGGTGAAAAATTCGTGAGGCAGTCGGGTACAAAGATATTTAAACTACTTACTTCTATAAAGACAAATTACATCAATCTTACTAACATAATTATCATATTATTTCAAAATAACCAAATATGTCTACAATCATCATTTAATTCGTTATGTTTTTGTTTATATACTTAGTTGTAAGTTAGAAATTTTGTTTTTAATTTAAAGTGTTATTTTAGTTTTAGTTAAGTAATTTATATTACTTTAACATCAGTACACTTTTTGTATTATAATATAATAATATAAAATATATCCTCGCGAACCCTTCATTTCTCGCGAGAATATAAATAAAATGTGAACCCTTCATTTCTCACATTTTACATGACCAAGACGAATCATTCATTTATCGCAAGGTCATGATATCTAACTGGAAAATGATTGTCATGTGAACCTTTCATTTCTCACAGACAATCAATCTGAAATAGCGAACCATTCATTTCTCACATTTTACATGACCAAAACGAATCATTCATTTATCGTAAGGTCATGATATCTAACTGGAAAATGATTGTCATGTGAACCCTTCATTTCTCACAGACAATCTAAAATAGCGAACCATTCATTTCTCGCATACTTCAAGATATCATAATTGAGACTCAATTCATTATTAATTAAGTCTTCATTTGGATTCATATGTCATATAACAGGAAGTAAGTAACCTTATACACCTTAAACATTTCGAACAAAATCTTACAGTTCGTAACTAATTAGGTACCTAAAACAAACAAAACCAAAATTATTTTCCTTAGTACACTTGATATTAAACAATCAACAAAAAGAAAATAAAACATCGTTTCACAGTATCACACATTATAAATAAAATACATAGTGATATATACACTATTTTAAGGTTGTTCATCTTTTGCATATTCAATACTAACATCGTCAGATTCGTTATCATTATTAACTTCTAGAGCCGTCAGCAGCGACAGTGGTTTTACGTTTATTTCTTTAACTAGTCAGACCGGGAATAGCAGCAACCCTACAGTGTGGACTAAGTCTATGAAACCCTGGACTGTGGAATTCGGCGTAGACGTGGAAATGACAATGGGCGTTTTGGGACCTATGTCCAATAAAGATGAGACACACATCGTGAGCAAAAAAAAGTATTATGACGACAAATCCGTATAAGTTGTCCATTTTGAAATATATTCGTCGGAAGGAAGTATTTTTCTATGGCATTGCACTCTCTCTCCTGATGACAGTTAGGGCGTAATACACGTAAATACGTATTATTGAAATTGGAGAAATTACTTTCAACTGGTTTTATTTACTGAGATAATAAACAAATATAATATTATATGAATGATGATCATTTTGTTATAAAAATTTAAAATGAATGTGAAAAACTAACAAAAATACCCTTTCAACGACGTATCACTCATTTCCATTGGTGCTGGTCCCAGCTTCCATATATTTGTGCCCATCATCATTTACTGTTTTTTTTTTTATTTTTTTCAGGATTGGCCCCCTTTGTTTTCCTGAGATGGTTTGGAATTGCACTTGTCAGCAGTGTGACCAAATTTATCACACTGAGTGCACTTAATGAGAGGTTTCGGGCACTTAAAGAAAGGGTGACCGCGTTCCTTGCAATTGAAGCACGAGAAAGTGAACTGCGACCTTTCAGTCTTGTTCGGCGGCGGACGACTATCTGAACTACTAGATTGGCTATCATTAGTGTGATTTTTCTGTCCCATATTACGCTCTACAAAATAATTAGTTTCCTTATTGCTCATTAGAAAATGGTATTAACTGTTCAGGGTTCGTGCATCTCAAAGATAGCGCACTCGTTTTAATAGTTTTATTGCTTAGCCCATGTATGATGCAATCCACTGCTCGCTTGCCGTCTATGTCACATTGGTTCACGAGAGCTAACTTCTCATAGAAGTACAGTTCAATAAGTTCGTTATATCCGCTTTTTCTCTTTAACATGTCTTCCAGGTCCTGGCCATAGTTCTGTTCGCAAGGGAATGCGTTAAGTAATTTGGTTTGCCATTCAGACCAGCTAAATAATATAGAATTTAATCCCTCGTACCAGACTTTGGCCAACCCCTGGAGCTTTTGCATAGCAAAATACACAGTGGTTCTTTCATCCCAGCCGTAAACAGCAGCACTCTCGTTTACCTTCTTAAGCCATATATCTACCCTTTGGTTCTTCGACGAAGGATCAAAGTCTGGCAAGATGTTTTTATTGTTTGTTTGATTGGTATTTAGAACGGGAGTATTCGCTGGTGACGGCTGAGGTTTGTAATGTTTCAATGAATTTATAATATCGGCTACATCACCGGCTGTAAAAGAAGGGGTATTATCGCGTAGTGATTGTGTAACTCGCGGGTCGTCACGTCGCGCATCAACACGTGATCGAGAACGTGAACATCTATCGTTGTTATCGTTACGTCGATGTAGACTTCGACGTGCGGAAGAATCTTGAGGTATCTCAGTTCGCAGCCGGTCAGGCTCCGGGGAGAGCTGCCGTGAAGGTCGTGGCGAATACCGACGCGAGCGCTGACGCGACTGTCGCACGCTCCTCTCTCTCTCAAGCTCACGCTCTAGTCTACGAACCCGTTCCTGCTGCAGCTTCAATTCCTTCTCCCGATCACGGAAGCTCTGGCTGCGATTGCAGTCCCGTTCGCCGCGACTGCTCCGACTCCGGGCATCACGGCGGCTGCGGCTGCGGCTGCGGCTGCGCCTTCCCGTCTCATCACGGTGCCCAGGAGAAGGCGTCGCCAACCGCCGAAGTGAACTTTCCTTATCACCGGGCATTGTCTGGAACTCGCACACAAAAACCACAACATTAGTATATAACTATTAAATTATCTTCATCTTCTTTTGTTTTATTTCTATATAATTCTCGATAACCAATCACTTCAAGATAGTATGAATTAGTGACTTATTGTCTTATGAGTTTTTATTATTTATAAGAACTACCTTATTAAATATATAAAAAAAAACAACAATACTCGTTTAACCAAGCTTAATTCTGTGAAGAGGTAGACAAAGATCTAGATATTTATCAAGTCCGATTCTCTAATTATATTTAAGTGATAATAACACAGAGATAAATAGTTATTCGCAATATGAATAATTACTGTGAAATTATTGTTGATAACTTGTGGTTATGGTATCAATATCTAAATGATTTAATACGTACAAACACTAAAATACCATTAAGTACTATGCACTTTATGAATCCACAAAGTAAAATCACAAATTGTTGACGGATGCGTTTTCAATAAGAAGCCAAAAATAAAAATTACTTGTAAAACCACGAACTAAAAGAATTTAAGCACGTTTATAGGTTGGTATGTTTCTGCACATTTACTTATTTTTTTAACCTTCTTGTTACAATTTTTCCTTTGAATACATGTCAAAATATCAAAAGTTACGTATAATAAATTAATGTACTGAGAAGTAGTAAAAGTGAATATTTTTCACGTAACAAGTGGGTTAAATAAGTAATTACTACTTATCTTTTAGGATCAACTTTTCATGCAAAGTAATAAAATGTAGGCATGGACTTACCACTTCCGAAATGTAGTAAAACTCCTGGGTTAAGTATGACACACCTTTTATTGTGCAAACACCACACTGTCTTCACTTAATAATATTACAAAATATGACAATAATTATTTTGCTACACACCGTAGTCGACCGCTCTCTTAGCTGGCGCAAGACCAACTGCCTGTCACGAATTGTTCCCCCACCAAGTGAACGAATGATCCAGTTTGAACGAATGAACGAATCAACGATTCGGACCGCCTCATCCGCTTACGCAGCAGAGTTAGTCAAATGATATTCTAGAATCATGACATTAGATTAATACTGAATTAATTTCGTGCCTTACACGTGGAAGTTGTTTTTTTGGCGTTTGTACTTAGACGCTTGGCGCCAAAAATCTGGAACTTGGCAGGATTGTAGAGGTCACCGATGCGGTCCAGGGCGTACCAGAAAAAGTAGGGGTCGTCGATCGTTTTCGGCCGGCACGCAGCCGAAAAGGTTAAATTTATCACTTTTTCTCACTTCCTACTTTCACTTTCAATTTTTGGGCAGAAATTTTTGCACAGCAATGTAGCGCTTGCTTGCCCGCACAATTTGACACTTTTTTTATGAAAATCGCACAATTTTTACCATATTTCGCGATTTTTTAGGTGCGGAGCGTTGCAAAAACGATGCGTCCCGGACGGCGGCAAGAATGCAACTGGTTAGGTTAGGTTAGGTTAGGTTAGGTTAGGTTAGGTTAGGTTAGGTTAGGTTAGGTTAGGTTAGGTTAGGTTAGGTTAGGTTAGGTTAGGTTAGGTTAGGTTAGGTTAGGTTAGGTTAGGTTAGGTTAGGTTAGGTTAGGTTAGGTTAGGTTAGGTTAGGTTAGGTTAGGTTAGGTTAGGTTAGGTTAGGTTAGGTTCCACGGACCTGCTTAGTTGTCTAAGTGGGAGGGGAGGTGAACCCCTACGTGGCGCGTCCCAGGTGGCGGATAGGGAGCCTCGGCTCTCTGCAACTACTACACTCGTACTAGTGGCAGTGAGCCAAGGTTGAGTTTAACTCTCGCGGACCAAACACCAAGGAGGAGGAGGTTTTGAATCATGGAGGTACAAAAAATAGATAGTATTGTACCCCAGGAGGGTCCCGTAACTGGAGAATCCCTCCCCGAGCCAAGCGGCTCGGGCTGCCCCTCGTATTCTGGGGGGGGCAATTTGCACCTACATGATTTGAAACAAAAAACTACGTACGATAATAATACTCGTAACGAAAATGAATTTGCACGCCCATTGGAGCGTTTGTCTCAGCGAAGAGACAGTGTCGGGTCGGACACGTCTTCGGTGGTGTCATTTATCTCTATGACATCATCGGACGTCGTGTCTAAACGGCCCAGGAAAAGGGGGAACCCGGGAGCCAATAACAGCCCGCCGGGTTCAAAACGCCGAGTGCTGAGGCGTTCGGTGAGGGATGAAAGTGGGGAGGACGACGAGGTTTTTAGCCAATCACTCACCCCTACCAACACCAGGGCGAAGGCCGCACTACCGAAGGTGGATGACCTGTTGGCAGAAATGCAGGGACGACCGACAGCTGATCTGAACGCTTACATTGCAGATCGGCTGTCCACTGTCGAAGGGGTTGCCGACAGGTCGAGAAATTTGAAGGGCACCTTCGTCCAAAGTCTTCGCCTTGCGGCGAGACAGGTGCAGGCCGCCACCACAGAGCTGGTGCAACGCACGGTGTCGGGCCGGAACGAGGAGAGGCTGGAGCGGGAGAACGCAGAGCTGCGCTCTCAGGTAGCCGCCCTCAGTTCGAGGCTGGAGGACTTGGCCAAGGAGGTGGCAACTCTCCGGCAGACTCAGGACCATGTCGCAGCGCCGGTTTCGCCTGCCAGGCCTTCCCCCGAACCTTCGGGAGATTGGGAGCGGCGCCTGATGGAGCGCATTGGGAGCTTGATGGACAAGAAACTGGCGGCAGTTGCGTCCATCGCTTCCGCTCCAAAGACCCCAAAGACCCCACCTCGTGCCGGCTCCACACCGTCAGCCGGGCACAATAGGCCAGCAGTTGGGGCAGTCCCAGGGACACAGCCCAGGCCTAAGGCCAAAAAAAGGAAGAGGAAGAGGAAGAAGGGGGTTGTGGAGACGCCAGCTCCGGTGGCTCGGTCACAACCAGTGCCTTCTTCTGCTACTCCGGCAGCGAGAGGAAGCACCTGGGCCACCGTAGTGAGCAGGAAAGCCCAGAAGCCGAAAGTAGCAGTCACTGCATCGCAGCGGCCGGCACAGACGAAGAAGGTGGTTCCGGCGAAGCCTCCCTCAACGGCAGCTATTGCCGTCACAATTCGGGAGGGCGCAGACGTCACATACGCTGCTGTCATGGCAGCAGCGAAGGAGCGTGTGCGCCTGAGTGACTGCGGCATTAGCACCGTCCGCATGAAGCGAGCCGTGACTGGGGGCCTCGTCCTAGAGGTTTCTGGCGCAGAATGCTCCAAGCATGCGGACGATCTTGCCGCGAAAATGAGGGAGGCCCTAGCCGACATGCCGGTTCATATCGCGCGCCCTTTCAAGACGGGTGAGGTGCGCGTCATGGATCTGGATGAGGCAATCTCGCCTGTTCAGTTGGCCGCGGCGATTGCGAATGCGGGAGAGTGCCAGGCTGCCGACATCAAGGTAGGCGAGATCCGACAAGCACGGTCGGGTTTGAATTCGGCGTGGGTCCGGTGTCCGCTCTCTGCGGTGCGCAAGCTGGCAGCAGCGAAGCGCATCCGCGTGGGGTGGGCATCGGCAAGAGTTGAGGTCCTGGCGGCCAGACCAATGCAGTGCTACCGCTGCCTCGAGACTGGCCACGTCCGCCGCCAGTGCCCCAACTCAGTTGACAGAAGCGACAGGTGCTACACTTGTGGGGAGACCGGTCATCGCGCAAACCAGTGTAGGGCGGATAGGCCGAAATGCCCTCTTTGTGCCGACCTCGGTAGGCCATCAGACCACCGGCTGGGCAGCAAGAGGTGCACTCCTCCAAAGGGCAGTAAAAAGAAGCCGCAGGCCTTGCCTGCCAATCCCCGAGCCGATGAACCGGTCCCAGCCAGCTTGCCGGTTCCAACGGGCAACACGGGCCCGAGGGAGGCAATGGAGGTCTCCCATTCGCAGCCATAAACTTGTTGCAAGGCAACCTGAATCACTGCCGAGAGTCACAGGACTTGTTCCTGCATACTCTGGCAGAGCGTTCGGTTGCCATGGCAGTCGCGTCGGATCCTTACCGAGTGCCAAATCACCCCCGATGGTTCGGCGATACCGGAGGATTCGTCGCCGTTTATTGGTGCGGTGGATCGGGTGACCCCCCGTGCACTCTCCTTGAGCGGGGCTTGCGCTTTGTGGCGGTTCAGCTGGGCCCTATGGCGGTAGTGGGCTGTTACCTGTCCCCCAACAGTCCCCGTGCAGAGTATGAGTCTCATCTGGATGCGGTAGCGCTGTGTGTTCGCAGATGCTTGCCTCGCCCCGTGCTTGTCCTGGGCGATTTCAACGCCCACTCTAAAGCCTGGGGCGGAGAGGCAGACGACGCTAAGGGAGACTCAGTGCTGGAATGGGCTGCTGGGCTCGACCTACGGCTCTTGAACCGGGGGTCCGTGCCCACGTGCGTGCGGTGGCAGGGGGAGTCGATCGTGGATCTTTCATGGGCAACTCCTCCTGCTGCACGTCTTGTGTCTGGATGGAGGGTGGCTGAGGAGATGGTAACCCTGTCGGACCATCGACACGTCGTGTTTGAGGTGAACCTCCGGCCAGCTGGCCATACCATCCGCACGGACACTGCACAACGCCGCTGGGCATTAAAATCGCTGGATCGGGATAGCCTAGTTGCTGCTGCAACGGTAGCGTCATGGGCGGGAAGACCGGCCGAAGGCGTCAGCGTAGAAGAGGAGGCCAATTGGTTCCGGGAAACGATGACGTCCATCTGTGACGCGTCGATGCCCCGGGCCAAGCCATCCACGCGCAGAGGGGCGTACTGGTGGTCAGAGGAAATTGCGCAGCTGCACGCGGTTTGTCTCCGCAGTCGACGCCAGTACACCCGAGCACGGAGAAGACGCCAGGCAACGGAGGCCGAAAAGAGTACCGCCTATGACGCCTATCGGGAGGCCAAAAACGCGCTTCGTTTCGCGATTGCAGACGCGAAGGCTCGGTCCTGGAAGGAGCTCCTGGAGGGTCTCAACAGGGATCCATGGGGCCGACCGTACAAATCAGTACTGGGCAGGCTGCGTCCGTGGGTCCCTCCGTTGACCGAAACCCTGGAACCCGCTCTGGTAGAGACGGTAGTCAGCACACTGTTTCCCAGGGGCCAGGAAGGTCAACAAGACCCTCCCCCGTTAGACCCGACCACGTGGTCTGACGAGTTAGGAGTGAAGGATCCGGAGCTGGAACGAGCAGTCAGGCGTCTCGGAGCGCGGAACACCGCTCCCGGCCCCGATGGCATACCAGGACGTGTGTGGGTGCTGGCGCTCAGGGCTGGTTTATTCAGACAGTTCATCTGTCTGCTGAACCGCTGCCTGAGTGACGGCGAGTTCCCCACCGACTGGAAGGAGGCCACGCTGGTGCTCCTGAAGAAAGAAGGCAGGCCCGCAGACTCTCCCTCTGCGTACCGACCCATCTGTCTGCTGGACGAGGCTGGCAAGCTCTTTGAGCGAGTCATTGCCGATCGCATCCAGGCACACCTGAGACGGGATGGTCCCGACCTTTCGGATAGTCAGTACGGCTTCCGGATTGCGCGATCGACAGTGGATGCGATACTTCGCGTTCGCTCACTGTCGGAGCAGGCTGTGAACCAAGGGGGAGTTGCGCTGGCTATTAGCCTAGACATAGTTAATGCGTTCAACTCCATCCCTTGGGGAACCATTAGGGAGGCTCTTGTGTACCACCAATTGCCTTCCTACCTGCAGCGAATAGTCGGGTCATACCTGTCGAACAGGTATATCAAGTACCCGGGCAGAGAGGGTATGTTTTCGCGGAGGGATGTCAGTTGCGGAGTTCCACAGGGGTCGGTGTTGGGCCCTCTTCTGTGGAACTTGGCATACGATGCGGTCCTGCGAGTTGAGCTCCCAGATGGTGTTAGCACAGTGTGTTACGCCGACGACACACTGGTAGTTGCTAGCGGGGCCTCCTTCGAGGAGGCTATACCAAGGGCGGAAGATGCTGTGGCCAGAGTGATTGGCAAGATCCACCAGCTGGGTCTCAAAACAGCGCCCCACAAGACCGAGGCGTTGTGGTTCCACAAACTGCCTAGGAGCAGGGAACCACCTGACCTAGCGGTGCAAGTTGGTGATGCTCGTATCGCCATAGGACGGCATATGCGCTACCTCGGCCTAGTCCTGGATAGTCGCTGGTCATTCGAGGAACACTTCAAAAGGTTAGCCCCCCGGATACAAAAAGTAGCTGGTGCTTTGCACGGGCTGCTTCCGAATCTGGGGGGTCCTCGCGAAGGAGTCCGCCGCCTCTATACGGGAGTCGTGCGATCCATGGCCCTCTACGGAGCACCTGTCTGGTCGAAGAGACTGACGGGTGTCCGACGCAACCGAGCACTGCTCAACAGCGTCCAACGTAAGATGGCCATCCGCGTTGTTCGCGGATATCGCACGATATCGTACGATGCGGCGACTTTGTTGGGTCGCTTTCCGCCACTCGACATCTTGGCGGAAATGGACGCTCGAGTGTACCAGCGACTACACAATGTGGAAGTTGCCGATGCGGAGCCGGCATCAGCCGTCCGGCGATACGAGCACCAGGTCGCTCTGGAGCACTGGCGGGAGCGGTTGGAGGAGCCGAGAAGTTGTCGGCAGCGAGCTGTCGCAGCCGTACTTCCGTGCTTCGACGCATGGATGCAACGACCGGGCAACCTCACGTATCGTCTGACGCAGGTGCTGACCGGGCACGGTTGCTTCGGTGAGTACCTGCACCGGATAGGGCGTGAGGTTGCACCGTCGTGTCACCACTGTGAAGGCAGCCTGGACTCCGCGCAGCACACACTTGCAGTGTGCCCAGCGTGGGAGTCCGAAAGGCAGATCCTGTCTAACAGGATCGGGCCGGATCTGTCACTGCCCTCAGTGG
Source organism: Plutella xylostella (assembly GCF_932276165.1). Lineage (NCBI taxonomy): Eukaryota > Metazoa > Arthropoda > Insecta > Lepidoptera > Plutellidae > Plutella > Plutella xylostella. The sequence goes on from NC_064008.1 coordinate 9,083,621, forward strand.
TGGCAGCCATGACTCGAGGCAAGGAGTGTTGGAAGGCCGTGGTCTCGTTCTGTGAGACCGTCATGGTCCAGAAAGAGGCCGCAGAGCGAGATCGGGAGAGGGCCGATCCAGCTCGGAGGCGACGGCGAAGGGCTCAGGCCAGGTGAGCCCGTCGCGTCCCTGTAGCCCGGGAGTAAGAATAAGGCTACGGTATCTCCTGCCCGTCGTAGAAGGCGACCAAAAGGAGGTTAGGGGCTGTGGGCGGTGAGGACGAGGGTCCGAGCCGCCGCATAATAGCGGCCCCGGGAAGAGCGGCTGTGCATGTGGCCATGTACAGCCGCGCAGGCTGCGAAGGAGTTGGGAGACCTTGAGTCTCCCGGAGAAGAGCTGCGGCACAGTGCGAGGTGACTCCGGTGCGTTCCCCTGGAGATCCCGGAGCACCTACCTGCACTGATGGTGGCCACCGAGGGGGTTTTAGTGGGTAAAAATCCCACATATCCCGCCTTCCTCCCCCGAGGTCGGTGGGAATCTTTCTGAAGATTTCCCCCTCGTAAAAAAAAAAAAAAAAAAAAAAAAGGTTAGGTTAGGTTAGGTTAGGTTAGGTTAGGTTAGGTTAGGTTAAGTTAGGTTAGGTTAGGTTAGGTTAGGTTAGGTTAGGTTAGGTTAGGTTAGGTTAGGTTAGGTTAGGTTAGGTTAGGTTAGGTTAGGTTAGGTTAGGTTAGGTTAGGTTAGGTTAGGTTAGGTTAGGTTAGGTTAGGTTAGGTTAGGTTAGGTTAGGTTAGGTTAGGTTAGGTTAGGTTAGGTTAGGTTAGGTTAGGTTAGGTTAGGTTAGGTTAGGTTAGGTTAGGTTAGGTTAGGTTAGGTTAGGTTAGGTTAGGTTAGGTTAGGTTAGGTTAGGTTAGGTTAGGTTAGGTTAGGTTAGGTTAGGTTAGGTTAGGTTAGGTTAGGTTAGGTTAGGTTAGGTTAGGTTAGGTTAGGTTAGGTTAGGTTAGGTTAGGTTAGGTTAGGTTAGGTTAGGTTAGGTTAGGTTAGGTTAGGTTAGGTTAGGTTAGGTTAGGTTAGGTTAGGTTAGGTTAGGTTTTTTTTTTTTTTTTTTTTTTTTTTTAATGGAAACTTTATTTACTGACGCTATTTATTATGCGTCAACCTTTATACTTTAAAATGATTAAATAACTTTTTATATAACCAAAAAAATAATAAATTAAGTTTCTTTTATCAACATTAATTGCAATAGGTAGGGGGAAAATCCATCATGGACACCTGGGAAGGGAAGACCCAGGTAGTGCCGGACTCTTACCGGCTAAAAACCCCCTACCATTTATCATTATTAATTTAAAACATTATTTTTATTTAAATAATTTTCTATTATAAAATCAATATGAAAAAGTATACAATACAATGTTACAAATTAAACAGTATAAAGAAAAGAAACAATAGAAGAATACAATGTAGAAACAGAAGAAGAAGAATAAAGTTTAAGACAGTAAGTGAAAGTTACATTAAAATAAACATAATAACAATAGTAATGCATTATAACATTATAATGCATCATTCATATAATTAACACAAATTACAATAAACAATTAAAATTAAATTCATTAAATCTAAAACTAATTATATCACAAATTACAATTAAATAAGTTAAAGCTTATTATTATTATTATTATTATTTTTTATTTTATTTACAAACATCTTAATTAATTATACTATGGTCCTATTTGCACCGTTTGTTAGCTTTACTACATTTAAGGCAAAACCCATAAACACTGATCGTGTGGATTCATTGGCCATGAGAGCAGGGAATTCCTCACTTCTTATTCTTCCTTTGACCTTTTGTTCGCAGTCAAACCTAGCAGCTCCAAACCTAGGGCATTCCTCCAACAGGTGTTCTATGGTCTCCGGAGTCTCATCGTCACAAGAGCAGGATGGGCTCTCGGAGAGTTTGAACCTGTGGAGGTACGCTCGAAAGCCACCGTGTCCAGTCCAGAGCTGCGCCTTGGTGTTGCACATTGTGAAGGAACCAAGGATTTTGTAGGCTGACGTGACATTTGGGAAGAACAAGAAGGTGACTCGGCCAGTGGAGGAGGTTGCGTACCTCTCCTGCCATTGCTTCGTCGTCTCCCATCTAATTGCATATTTTGCATGAGAGAGGGGAAACGAACTGTACGCCGCCGAGTCTTTTCGAGTTAATGCTGCTCTCTTGGCCAACTCATCAGCCCTTTCATTGCCAGGGATCCCAATGTGAGCTTTGACCCAATAAAATGCAACATCACCCCCACCCCCTTTTAGGTCTTCTATCTTTTTTCTAATTTCGTAGGCCAGGGGATGGGTTGATGATGGGTCCCTCAGCAACTCCAGTGCAGATCTAGAGTCGCTGAGTATATTGCCTCTTTTCGCATGGGGCTCCCTGGCGATAAGATTCAGTGCCCTTGAAATTGCCACCAGTTCGGCCTGGAACACCGAGTTGTAATTTTCCAGTCTGAAGGCGTTTGTTTTACACTCGTTGCCATTTCTCCACAGAGTCACCGCACCTCCCACTTTATCCTCGATCTTACTGCCGTCTGTATAAACCATAGGCCAATCATTCTCGATTTTTGAGAGCTCCTCCTCACTGGCGATTGTTTCGAAGGGTAAAATAGCCCTTCGGGCTGGGTGTGGCAGTGAGAAGGTGCTCTCTCTTAGTTCGGGTTGTCGGCCTGGAAGGCCGATGAAGGGTTTTCCTCTTTTGACTTCGTAGAGCTTATACACTTCTTCTGCTCTCAAGTCCAGAGGAAAAACCCTGGCCAACAGGACGGCAGATGTAAGTGACGTAGTGCGGTGGGCCTTTGAAATTCTAATGGCAAAGGCCCTGGTGACTCTGTCGAGTACAGTCCGTGCGTATCGACACCGCGCAATAGGAGCCCAGACACATGCCGCATACAGAACAGTTGGTTCAATGATGGCAATGTAGAGCAGCCGGAGGATATTGGCATTTAAGCCCCACGTTGCTCTCGCCGCTCTAGATACCATCTGGAACCGGGCCATGGCCTTGCCGCAAACTTTATTAAGATGGCTCAAGAAATTGAGGTTCCTGTCTATTGTGAGACCCAGGACAGTTACTTCCCCCGACAGACTGATTTCGACTCCGTTTAGTCTCAGCTGTGGGAGGTCGTATTTCAGTCGCCTAGTGACGACCATAGCCTGGGTCTTATGAGCAGCGAACCTCATCTTGGCCCTCTTTCCCCACTCAGACACGGCTTCCAGCGCCTCGTTTGTAATTCGTTCCAGCTCACCAGTTCCATTTGCCGCAGCGATTATCAAAATGTCATCGGCAAATGCCTGTACGTGAGCTGAAAGTGAGTCGGAGCGCTGGAGCAAAGGGTCGAGTTGGATATTCCACAACAGAGGACCGCATGTCGAGCCTTGGATGCAACCCTTATTGGTAGGTCTCTCCACCACTGCACCAGCATATTTGACCTTAACCGCCCTATCTTTTAGGTAGCTGCATAGCAGTGTGTAGAGAGACGGGTCACATCCTTTGGCCAGGAGCTGATCTTTTATCCCTGGCCACCAAGCATTATCAAAAGCGCCCTCGATGTCTAAAGACACTACCGCGACAATTTGCTTGTTCTCGACATGCGCCCTTATGAGGTTAACGGCGTCATACAGGGCGTCCTCTGTGCTAGTCTGCGGCATGAAGCCATACTGCCGTGGACTTAGCTTACCTTCCGAACCGAGCTGCCAGAGAAGCCTCTTGGCGAACATTTTTTCTAAGATCTTTCCCAATACGGCCAATAATCCTATTGGCCTGTGTGATTTAGGCTGCGAGTAGTCTTCCTTACATGGTTTCCGCAGGATTTTTACTACCGCAGCCTTCCAGTATTTGGGAAAGTATCCTAGTCTGAGGCAGGTATTTATCAGAGCCAAGAAGATGTTAACATTAGCTCCGATAGCCGCCCTACAGATGTCCGCTGTGAAGCCGTCCTCTCCAGGTGCTTTTTTAGGACTAATGCCTTGAAGTACCTCTGTCAGCTCGTGTCGGGTAAATGGCAAGTGTTCACACGGTGCCGCTCTTAACTGTTCCTCAGCCCGGTCTGTTCGGATCCTAATAGCCCGCTGTTCGTCGGTCTCACAGTCCAACACGTCAGCTGGGTAGAATGTTTGCGCTAGAAAGTCGACGGACTGTTGGGCATCCAGGGTGTTTCCGCCGTTGTCCTTAAGCAGGATGTCCTCATGGGACTTTGAGACGCACCTTAACACCCTGTATATCCCGTCCCACACGCTTTCTCCATCCTGTTTAGCACAAAACTCTACCCAGCTGCTCGTTTTCGCCTTTTCAATTTCTGTTTTATATTTCTCCTTCGCAGTAAGGTACTCTTCAACTACCACATCCCTCCTGCGGCTATTTGCATTTTTGATTCTACCCCTCAGGATTTTCAACTCTCTTTTGAGGTTGTTCAGGTCCTTAGTCCACCAATTTGCCGGTTTGTATTTTTTGCATGGACTTATTAGAGGGATAGAATCGTCGCATGCTTTTTTGATAGCCGCAGTGTACTGTCCAATCGCCTTCTCTAGGTCATTTCGACCGTGAGGTCAGTGAGGCCTACGTCCATTGAGGCGCCAAATTTGACCCAGTCGGCCTTTTTGGAGTTGTAGAGTCGAGTTGTCTTTGGAGGAGGAGGAGAATGCGCCAGTTTGCCGAAGTCAATGGCAAAGGTGATTGCACGATGGTCTGGAGCAGAGGGAACCAGGTCTGCTTGTACGCTCCAATTTTGCACTCGATGAAACAGAGCAGAGGTTGCGAGGGTAACATCCACTCTACTGGTGTACAAGTTATCCCCTCGCCAGATGTAAAATGTCGGCTCTGTTCCCTCGTTTAGCACGTGGAGGTCCTGCTGTGCCGCAAACTCTGAGAATGTGGTCCCTCTGGGTTCCTCATGCTCACACCCCCACCACTGGCTCTTAGCGTTGATGTCCCCTCCTAAGATGACAGTCTTAGTGTTAATGCGACTCATACAACTCTGGACAGTTGAGAGATACGGGTTGAGGCTCTTATCTCCTTCGAGGTACACCGACACTAAGCCTAGCTTAACTGGACCTCGCTCTAACACCACGGTGACAATGTTTTCCGTCACCATGGTGTGATCTTCTACTAAGGAAAAAGAGGGGTCTAGAATTATAATGGCTGACTTAACTGGGTTATCCCTGGTAGCCATTTTCTGTACACAGCGGTATTTGGTGTCTACTCGGCCTGTGGATCCAACGTAAGGTTCTTGAATCAAAACTGCCGAGTAGCCACCTTCTATGGCTACTTGGAGCACCTCATGGAGAGCGGCCCGACAACGGCCTGTATTGATCTGAATGATCTTTAGTCGGGTTTCCGCTTTCCTGGTGAGGTGGTCGTGGGTCCCAGTTGGGTAGTCGGTGTACTGAGGTGTCTGGGAGATCACAACAGAAACTGTTTCAGCAGTATTGGACTGATTGACGGGCTATTCTGTCCCAGCGTTGACGTTCTGGACAAATGTCCCAGTACGCTGGATGCGCGGCGTCCCCTCCGGCATTCCCTTTGCAGTGACAGCAGCTGGGCGGGGCAGATTTGGACGCTGGGGGACAAGATCTTGTTTCGTGAGCCCCGCCGCAGTGACCGCAGCGCTCCTCGGCGCGGCAAATCCGGGCAGTGTGGCCGTAGCCCATGCATTTGAAGCATTGGACTACTGGTGACTGATCCACTACATTGACCACTTGGTATCCTACCCGGACGCGTTGGTCACACAGCCGCTGCCAAATTTTTGGACCCAACTCTACGATTATGTTATGCATAATAGAGGTTCTACCCCTCGTGCGCCTGACTACCCGCATCTCCAGCTCTTCATGTTCCAAGCCATCTGTGAGGTTTTTATTCTGAGCTCGGAGGGCCTCCAAAATGCGTGCGTCCGATAGGTCTTTAGAAACTCCTATTAGTCGGACGAGCGGCCTCCTCATTGGTGGCTCTGAGGTTTTAAAATCCTTTCTTTCATCGAGAGCTCTCTTGAAAGCCGCTCGTCCGGCACTGGAGTCGCACGAGACCATGACTTTTTGGTTGCGGAGCTTTTTGACTGCGTTCACCCCAACACCCATGGCGATGACGTCGACATTCGATTTAATTTCAGACAATATATCGTCGCCGGTCTTATTCGGATCTGTCGACTCCACCACCACAGGGTGGCGAGGCAGGGACGCGGCCTCCGCGTATGTCCGAGCCGCACGTTGTGTCCGTTGAGGGCCGAGGGCAGGGGAGGAGGATGATGGCAGAGCTGTCTGGGTCACGGGTCGTGCAGCCAACTCCGCGAGCAGTCTCCTCATGTTCTCTAACTCTGTGTGAAGAGTTGTAGGCAGCGGTTGCTCGCATGGCTGTTGCGTTTGCCACACAGCTCGTTCATGTGCATGTTTGAGCTCCGCTGTCAGAGACGCCAACTGGTCTTTTATACCCTCTGTTTTTTTGAGCTCTTGTGCCACATCTTGAACCCTTTCCATCAGAGCCCCCATCTCCTTGAGTGAATCACTCATGCCCTCCGGGAGTGGCGCGCTGGCGAGACGCTCCGAGTGCTCTCTCTCACGTCTGGCAATTTCCCCGGCGAACTCCTTCTGAATCGTCTCACACCTGATGGTCAGGGTCTGTGAAGACTCACTCAGCTGGAGTATCATTTGATACAATTCGCTGAGCGACTCGATCACAGACATCTTTATCTCCCGCTTAAGGTTCCCCGACGCCTCCAGCATTTCCTTGGCCAATAACATTACAGTATTCGCCCTTTGAGGGTACGAAGCCAAACCAGTGTTTACCTCCGCACCCCCAAGTGACGATCTTCGTCGTGAGGATCTTGCTGGCGTCGCCGGGAGTTCTGCGGGTTGCTGGAGCTCGGTGTCCGCTGTGTTCTGGGGCGGCTTTCCTCTATTTGCCGCTGCGAGCTCGAGCATAGAGACAATAGGTGATACAGTCGGGGATATCGAGCTACTAGTCCCTGATGCGGGTGCCAATAAGGGACGCACGGTGCGTTCGGTACCATCATTTAGGGCAGAACCTGGGTCTTGCATTTGGATATTGGGTGCCGGAGTAGACTGTGTTAGGCTGGTAATACGACGAGTAACTGGTGGAGCCTTAGACACGCGAACTGCTGGCGGTCGGGCTTTGTCCATGGGCTTCACCTTGGTCGCTTGTTTGTTGGACATTATGTTAATGTGCGAATTGGAAGGGATAATCAGGAAGGCAATAGCCAATACAATACAAAAATAAAATAATTGAAAATGAATGAGGCAATAGCCAATACAGGGTAAATTAAAATAAATAATAGTAAATTACAAGAGGCAAAAGCCAAAACAGAAATAATCTAAAATCACCTAACAACACAAAAAATAAAATAATTGAAAATGAATGAGGCAATAGCCAGTACAGGGTAAAATTAAAATAAATAAGAATAATCTAAAATCACAATAAAATGGGAAAAATTTATAAGATATAAGAACAAATTTTTTTTTTTTTTTTTTTTTTTTTTTTACTTCAGAAAGTCTGTTTTGATTCAGGTACAATATAGTGTTCTTTTTTTTTTTTTTTTTAGTAAATTTTCCTTTAAAAACTTAGCTGTATGTAAGATAATTTAAAACACTCATAAATTTCATTTAATAACAAAGTATACAACAACATAAACTAAATTCAGGTTCTCTATGTAGAGACCCACTCGTGCCAAACAGTAGTCCTAGTGGAGATATAGTCAAAGGAGAAAACCGCACTCAAATCGGACAACCGATGCCTGAGATATAAGAAAAACAGTTTTTTCAAAATGGTGGACAAGATGGCCGCCGAAAACTTTAAAATTGTGTAACTCCGGTTCCGAGTGACTTACAAGTGTGCGGTTTGCACCATCAGAACTATAACATGGACATCTGCAGACTTTCTGAGTCTCTACACAAAAAATTCTGTCGCTCTATGTAGAGACGAAAATATACCTATCAGAAAGAATTGCTTGTGACCAACAAGGAGCCGAAAACCTCGTCCCGATCGAAGTGTCGGTTACAAAGCTACGGCCGTTTGAATAATTTCAAAATGGCGTCCAAGATGGCCGCCACGTGCCAACTTTGTATCCCCTTGGCCGAAACCCTTCGAGATTGGGCTCGTTGAATCGGGCTTGACGGCCCCCGTCTAGCTACGTCAACGAAAATATTTTTTATGCAAACCCCGTCAAGTACTTAGCAAAAAACTATTATTTTCTTATAAATATTCATTAAAATTTTTTAAATAGAGCAAAAAAAAAATAAAAAAAAAAAAATATGGAAGTTATAATAAATAAATGGGGTGGATGATTTCTAGGGTATATTTCCTCTCCACAAAAGCGCTGTGTACAAACACGTTTATACCTAAAATATTGAAAAATCGATAACTTAAAAACTACAGCACAGATTTTTTTAATTTTTTGCTGGAATGTAGAGTTCCGTAATGTCTATATAAAACTGCACCGAAACTCTACTGTCAAAGATCTTGTTTAAAAGTTACGACGGGTCAAAAAAGTCACTTTTAAAAAATGTTAAATAACTTTTTTCTGAGTAAAAATTTCCAAAAAATAAAATTGGTGTCACAACTTGCCAATTTTTATGAGTCTTCCTGATGTGTCAAATGTTTCCAGGGTCCTCGGGATCGTTGACCTCGTGGCCACGTGCAACTTGTTTTTTTGGTGATTGTACTTTCAGTTTTGACACAAAAAATCTGAAAGTCGGCACTTATGTAGAGGTCACCAATGCGCACGAGGACGTTCCAAAAAAAGTAGGGGTCGTCGATCGTTTTCGGCCGCTACGCAGCCGAAAAGATTGAATTCTTCACTTTTTGTCACTTCCTACTTTCACTTTCACTTTTCGGAGAAAAATTTTTGCACAGCAATATAGCTCTTGCTT